>NW_028324161.1:4072646-4390881 GCF_054372755.1 Phalangium opilio | reverse complement strand
GAGCTTGTTCGCCCGTTTTATGACATCACTATGACGCGAGGAAAAAAAAAGCGCGGGAATCCTATACGCGTCTCTCGAGCTTCTCGCCAGTCTAAACTCTGGGTCTGATAGCGGAGAGAGTGGCACCATCTGACGTGAAAATATATCTGTGACGTCAGCCTACGGGAAACGTTTTAGCCATTGCCGCCTCTATTGTATATATACAATAGAGGCGGCAACGTTTTAGCCTTTCATAAAAAGTGGATTTCAAATAATTTCATATGAAACATTTTCAAATGCATATTACCAAATAAGCAGAAATCGGAGAATTAAAAGCTTGATATTTTTGAATTCACAGAAATTAATTCTATCTTTTGTTATATAAATCAGAGGATTTTCAAACGAAGCTTCTTATTCCTTACTTACCTTGTCTTCTGCCTTATTTAGCTTATTCATTGAACTAATGGCTTGTTGCCGGATAATTTTCAATTCGCCACGCAAGGCCTCATTCTGTCCTTGAAGCTGGTCAACTTGACATTTTAAGATCCAAATTGGATCGTAACAACCCGCGATTTCCCTAACTTCAATCGCGGCAACCAGCTGCTCGAGGGTTGGACATTTTAATACGACATCAGCCTTGCCTAATTGGGTTCAAAGTCACGAGTTCAAAGACTTAAAAACAACAGAAAAATCAAAGTTAATTACCATCTTCTTCTTTCAAGGCCTCTAAAATTTCTTTCATGCCCATGAAAAGGCTTTTATTTTCTCTTTCGAAGTTTATAAGTTGGATTCTCAGGTCTCCGTTTTCTAGACGAACTTTCTCAATGGTTTCTAAAATACTGTCAAGTTCATCCCGCTAACAACATTGAATAAAAAGAATAAGTTTCAAAATTGTTCCCTAGGAGGTGTAGAAAAGGAGACACATTGTGGGAGGACTCCATTACTAAAATATTGGATGACTAGCTGTTACGCGCGGCGTCGCTCGCGTGTAATAAGAACTTCCAACAAAATGATGTAAAGAATGGGTAGATTTTACTGATGACTAATATTTTTGTAGCACCCTAAGAGCGAAGGCACTCGGCGTTGCCCGTCAGCCCGTCGGGACATTTTTTAATACTTTTCACGCGGACATTTTTTCATAAAGAAGGGTTTTTAAGTTTTTGGTCGTCATTTAAAAAGAATGCTACTCTAAATATTTCAGAACATGTTTTAGAACATGAGAGAATACTAGTACTAGTAGAAAATTTCGTAGATCGTAACTGTCCCATTTCGAAATTTCGACTGTTTTTCCCACTCGAATTTATAGCAGTGCCCATGTATTTACTACTCAGAGTCCATTATAGGAACTGTGGCATGAAAATGAAGAAATGAGACAAATTTTAACATGATGGAAGGCTCGAGGCCTGTCTCATTTTTCGAGAATAATTCATGGCTTCCGTAACCGTTTTTCAATGGCATTGAAACATTAAACTATGCATTACCAAAGTACTAAATCCATGGGCACTTTTAAACTTTTATGTTCACTTATGGTTTCTCACCCACCTTTTCTTTAATATCCCCCCGGTCCCGCGGAAGGGGGTCCGGGACTTTGACGCGCGCCCAGATTACTCTGTTCTCCATTCCAACTCCTAAAATTAAATCTATCCCTAGTTTTCCTCGGAAGGGTTTTGAGTCTGAGCGTTGTTAAATTACCATTGTATATGGTATGACGTAAATCGGTAATTTACGGCCATATTTGGTAAGGCACCAGTTAATTGCAGCTTTTGATAGAATTTACCTTTTCCTGCAGTGTCTGAGCAACTGTTTGTATTTTCTGAGAACCGGACTTCCTAAAACTCTTCGAGTCATATTTTCTCGGACTGATATTTAACTTTTCTCTCAAGTGAATATTTTCTTCGACTACTTCGCCCAACTTAAAATCCGAATCATTAATTTGTTGAGTAAGTTCTTCAATCTGTCTGCAAAATTAGTAAGAAAATATTTAAGCCAACCCAACGTACCATAATACTATAACAATAACTATAGAGCTATCTCAGAAACCTTAGTGTGACGTCACCCATGCTATTTGCCCATTGAATAAAAGCGGTACCAAATATGGCCGCCAACTGCCAAAGCTAAGGCCGTGACGTTTCACCTAGGCGCTGACGTCACAACTGAGATAGCTCTATTGAAGTATTACAAAACAGGCTTAGGCAATTTAGGCAAAGTGCAAATCGAATTTAGAAATGCAACAGATCAATAATAATCATTTTCGATGTAAAAAAGGGGGTAGGTAACCCTCAGTTTCGAGACACAAGGGGATTGACCCATAACCGTCTCTGGGCATGCACTCTTTGAACCCAAAACGCGCACCACATTAGCAGATACCCCTATATGTATAGAAAAGTCATAGCAGAGTGTGCTGTTAAGTGGTTTAATAAATTGGTAGTTCAAACAAGGATTTAAAGGGAATGAGAAACTTCGTTTGAAAAATCTCTGATTTATAACAAAAGATAGAATTAGTTTCTGTGAATTCAAAAATATCAAGCTTTCAATTATTATTTGGCAATATGCATTTGAAAATGCTTCATTTGAAATTATTTGAAATCCACTTTTTATGAAAGGCTAAAAAGTATCCCTGTAGGATGACGTCACAGATATATTTTTTCACGCGAGATGGTGCCACTCTATCCGCTATCAGACCCAGAGTTTAGACTGGCGAGAAGCTCGAGACGCGTATAGGATTCCCGCGCTTTTTTTCCTGACGTCATAGTGATGTCATCAAACGGGCGAACAAGCTCGACAAGACAAAATTGTTGATATATCAAAACTGAGTTTAGTTTTCGCGATTTTTCAATGGATTTTAAAAATAGAAACTTTGGTTCAATTATATTAAAAACTTGATATTTTGAAAGTAGAGACTTGAAAGTGTAACGTAATACCACTTTCGTGGTCAAATATGATATGAAATTGTAGATTCGCATACCCTTTAAGTTAGTATGCTACAAGGCGACACCATTATGATGTCATCACCCTATTTATATTTTGAAATAATAGAACTAACAGATGGCGCTGCAATTGGGCTCAGTCCTTGTTTTTCGCGAGATTGCAGCGCCAATTCCATGAAGTGGTAGTTTTCGAGATAAAACGAACTAAGCTTCTTTGAACCACGCTTCTCCTCAGTCACGTGGCTCTGACGTATATCAAATAATTTTTACCCACCCGCCGATACCCTGTTTACAGTCCCCTAAGGATAACCCCTTAAATTAAAGTATGAAAATGAAAGAATACTAATTTAATGCAATTGCCATGCTTTGAATTGTAAACGTTGGCCCTTAAGCCAAAAAGTCATGGAACATTTTTGACTCAAAATTGCCCACTGCCATACCACTCTTTTCAGAAGGCCCTGTATAAATGGTTGGCTGTACCATTTCGTATAGCCTCATCCTGCCTAAGGTATCACTGAGTTCTTGATCCTTCATTTTCCATTCCTCTTCAACAACTTTGAGTTTATTCCTTAATTTCTCCAATGCCAGATTTTTCTCCCGTATTTCATTTTGACTTTGGATCATGGCGCCGAGTCGGCTTCCGGGACTAAGCGGAGCCGATTCTTTATTCTTGTTAAGCCTTAACTCTTCCAGGAGTTTGCTATTTTCTTCCAGATCTCGTGTAGCCAATTGCAATTGCTCTTTCAAAACTTCGATCTGCGCCTCACGATCTTCGACAACCTGCATGATTACACGTTTTGAGCCATTGAAAGATAAATTTTAAATACATACGTGATACGTCACGTGGTAATAAAAACGTACCTTTTTCAATGCCTGTGATTCTGAAACATTCATACTACCAAGATTGAATTCCGACTGAAGTTTCGAAATTAACTGTTGCTGCCTCAAAATTTCTTCTTCTTTGCTCATTAGTACAGTCTGCAAAGGATAATAAGGATAAGAATTATCAGAATGCCTAAATGTGCTAACGGTCTTGAACAACACTGTGATCAGCAACATTTTTTTTAACATCAGCTGATTTGCTAATCCGCTTTCATGACAAATTATTTCCATGAGAACCATTTCAGTAATACGGTGTTCAGAATGGCTCATCCAAGAAAATTGATTTTGACTAGGACCATTAAACGTAGATGGACTGGAATGGAGATACGGCGCATGATTTTTCTAGGGCAGCGCCACGCCGCGACCAATATTGGAACTTTTTCGACTCAAACCATAGCCATAACATGATCTGAGTCGAAAGTTTTGGGAATCTCCCGGTAGGGGCGACGACAGGCGATGCCATTAGAAGAACAGGGGTTTTAGTTTATCATTTTAGTCCATCTGTGTTTAATGGCCTTAAATTGTACCATTCCTTTTCAATAAGACCGCCTTTCCCCGATAGACCCTTCCGAAATGGTTTCTAGGCTCGGGGCAACTTGCTTTGAAGGTCCCGTAACGCTCATACTAGGTTGATAAACGCGAGGTTATTGGCGTGATAGTCTGCGCTAGCGATTTTGGTAGGGTCAGCTACAGCGAATTGCATTGCATTGACTTGAGGAAAACTGCCATTGGATCTTTTTAATATACCCAGGATTCCTTTAGGTTTTATTTTTTTCAGAAAGGTCTATACAACTAAAAAACTAATTGTTTGAATTCCATAACAGTTATTTGCGTTGTGTCTCGTGCATTATGGGTAGGAGGTGTTCTCAGTTATTAATTGGTTAAATAAGTGACGTAACGTTCAACGGCACTAAACATTAGAAGTAGAGCAGGTGAAATTACTAACCAATAGGAAGCTAGAAGCCCCCCATAGATGTTGCGGAAATCGCTTACACCCAATCATGGATTAACTAACGCTAGGGATTGTTCACTAACCGGGTTTCCCATGTTGTAGCCGACCTTAGAGCAGACGATCGTATTTTCCCGTCGATAATAGGGGGCGCCCCGATCGGGAACTAGGGGGTTAATAGGCGGCTTTCGGAACGGAAAGGGCAGTTGAACAAAGGAATTTGAGTCGGAAGGTTAGTCGAGGAAAAGTTACTTGGAACCGACGAATGTTTTGGATATTAAAGAAGATTGATCGTAAATATCTTATTGTTTTATATATTTATTAGTAATAAGCCCTTACAGGATAGTTATTAACGTAAGCACGATGTATGCCTAACCTGAGTTAAGCCTAGGCTACTGTGTCGCCGCACGTTTGGCACGTTACATAATGGTGGTCCATGGGGGGAACATGTAAGCCTAACCACGTTGCTACAGGGTATTGTTTTGATTATTGTTCATTTAATTATAACGTTAACATTTTATATTAATTTCGCTTATTGTGTTAAGTTCTTTTAATCTTATATAACATTTTAATATTAGAAACATAGTATACCCTGTACCATAATGTATAACGCCACCGTGGGCCTTGGTTCTATTGGCTGGCAATGGCTTACTGGTTGTGTTTTTGATATCCCCGTATTTTTCCTTTGGGTTCTGAATCTAATGTGTGACTTTTCCTCGTTTGCGGTGTATAATAAGACTATTGTTTTGGTGACTAAGCTGCTTTTCCACTGGCTTTGGCTACGAATTTCCATATCCTCCTTGCTTACATGCGCACCGACTAGTGACTTGTTACGGTTTTTGGAATTTATTATAAACTTTATTCCTGAAGTAACATTGTTTATGGGGCGCGGTATTTACCGTCTAATTGTGTTCTTTATTCGTCATGTTTATAACGGTTTCAACGTTCATGTGGTCGGAACCCATAGAAGATGGGCCTTGGGTTCCGGATTGCCGCCCATACCTCAATATGGGGCCGTAGGGTCAATCGTCACTCCTCCCGGAGGTTCGCCTACCACGCTGTTACCTGGTTCAGGTCCTCCCAGCCAAATGGGACAAGCTACCGCCGCTTTTGGGCCAATTTCCGTTGGAACTGTAGGAGCTGGTCCGACGTCACCACCTTTGGCCACAGACACAATAGTTGCTTTACTTCAGCAATTGGTCTCTCAGACGAAGGGTTCCCGGGAGACCGCGTCCGTCGCCATCCAGACTGAGGAGTTGCCCGACAGTCAGTGTCCGGTCTCGGCCGAGGATTTCGGTAATTCGATTCCCAGGTATAGCTCTAGTTCGTGTGGCTCGTCCACTGGTGCTCAACGCTTGAGTACGGAATCATCCGATCAACGACATGTACATTGGGACCCTGACCGGCTGGTTCGCAGTTATGATGGAACGGGGGTTCTGGCACCCGATTCTGAGGCCCGATCACACACAGGTATGGGATGGGGGAACGCGGGGTGCGCCACCTCCACCCCTTCCGGCGTTATTCCTAACTCTCTACCCTCTGGGAGTTATTTGGGGTCGTCCCTGCCTATATTCTCTACCTCGCATCCGGGGACTTATAAGATGAACTTACCTGAATTCTCGGGACGGGATGAGGAAAACCCCAAAAAGTACTTAGAGGATCTTGAAGGTTATATACGGCTAAAACGGGCTACAATGGAGGATCTATTATATCTGTTGTCACAATCCCTAACGGAGAGGGCCTCCGTATGGTTTGATGAGTTTAAGTCACGGGAGGGTCCGTTTAATTTCCAATGGGATCGTTTCGTCCAGGCCTTTAAAGGTAAATTCCTCTCTTCCGATCGGGAGCGTACGCTACGGACTATACTCAATCAAGAGAAACAGGGACCAGGAGAGAGCTTATTGGATTTTGAGTCGAGGATCCTGAAGTTAAATAGGGCCTTACGAGACCCTTATCCTATGGAGGACGTATTACGGATAGTGTTATCTAACATAGAATCCAAGTACCAGTCCTCCATCTCCCCCGCTTGGTGTCATTCTCTGGATGTTTTCGAGAATGAAGCACGGCGCATTATGGCCCGGGAATCCATATCCGGACACTACCATTCCCCCTCTAGGAGGGTCCATTTCCAGGCAGATACTCCGCGAGGACCCTTCCAGCACCAAGATGATTCCCCTTTTCCGGTATATCAGGACCCAAGCGCACAGTGGAGTACGTCTACTCCAGCGACTGCCACTCCTCTTCGGGGATCGAGAGGCCGGAGTTCCCGTAATCGGTTCGGAAATCGCGGAAGGTCGCAGCATCAAGAGACCGGTGGGCAGGGCGAACGAAGCCCGGGTCGCATCAACTCAGAAGGGAACCCTGGCCTGATAACTTTCAGTCCACGGGGCCGGCGGACTATGCCTGGAACACCACCGAGATCTACACCTTTGGGTCCATCCGGACCTTCCCTTCCGTCTCCGGGAAACGGCCAACGGGAGCGGGAGTGACAGGATCCCGTAACCCCAGGACAGATCCGATGCCTGTTATGTTCGCCAATAGCAGGGGTTTTGGCATAACCATCATTATTAACAATATTACTAATATAGCGTTTTTGGATTCCGGTTCTAATTGTTGTTTTATTAACTTAACTACTTTACGTCATATGGATCTGTACCATTTAATGGTCCGGAAGAAAGATATTTCCGCCACCGGTTTCATCTCTGATGTACCCCTGGTTGGCACTATACGCTTACCCGTGACTTTGGAGGATGGTACGAAGTTGAGGGACATAAAATTTGAAGTGGCAGAATATCTTCCATATCCCATCGTCCTTGGCAGTAATTGGCTCATTAACAATGGTAGTATAGTGGATTGGGGAAAGAAGATTCTGACAGTGGATGGAAGGTCGGTGGCCCTGCATGAGATGGATGTACCCTATCAGGCCCCCACGGTAATGCCTCTTAACATAATGGAGGAATTAGATACCATCATTGGACCATCAGTCTCCCCCGATCAACGAACAGAACTAGTAACTTTGTTAAAATCTTTTCCTGAGGTAGTGACGGATAAAACGGGACGAACCACCTGGGTCAAACATAAGATAAAGCTGATCCCCGGGTCCGAAGCCGTCGTGAAAAGACCATACCGAGCTAGCCCTAGAGTCAAGAAAATCATTGAGGATCAACTGGAGGAAATGCTACAACAAGGCGTCATCTCCCCATCGGATAGTCCCTTTGCTAGCCCAGTAGTGGTTGTACCTAAAAAGGACAGTAATGAGGGTCGTTTCTGCGTGGACAGCAGAGGTTTGAACCAGATCACCGAGACTGACCCGTATCCTCTACCCAGGATTGATGAAATATTGGATACTTTCCAAAAGCCCGCTTATATTTCGAAATTTGATCTGCGATCAGGGTTCTGGGAAATCCCGATGGACCCGAAGAGTGCAAGATATACCGCTTTTATCACCCACAAGGGCAAGTTCCAATTTAATGTCATGCCGTTTGGGCTCAAAAATGCCCCCTCAACCTTCCAGAGGTTAATGGATAAGGTCCTTAAACATGGCCGACATCTGGGGATTGCGGCCTATCTTGACGACATCATCATCGTCTCTCGTTCCTGGCAAGAACATGTGTTGGCCATCCGTTACCTGTTAACACGGTTACGAAAAGCCGGTCTCACCCTGAAGCTTTCTAAGTGCAGTATCGCTTGCGACCAAGTAAAAGTCCTCGGATATAGCGTCTCCACCCACGGCATCGCAATCGATGAAGACAAGGTGCAGGAGATTCGGGATTTTCAACCACCTAGGAACGTGCCGGAATTGTCCACATTCTTGGGGATGGTTACTTGGCACGCACGTTTCATTCCTCACCTCGTGGACATCGTCGCTCCTTTACAACGGTTGCGGCGGAAAGGTGTTCCTTGGACGTGGGGGAAAGAGCAGGACCGGGCGTTTGAGGAAATCAAGAGACACATTGCCAATGCAGTCTTATTGCATGTTCCCGATCCTGATGCGGATTATATATTGACAACGGACGCGAGCGAATATGCTCTGGGAGCTATGTTGTCCCAGGTTCAGGAGGGACGGGAAGTACCCTTAGCATACTATAGTAAGTCTTTTAAAGGAGCTGAAGCTAACTACGGCATTCCGGAAAAAGAATGCTTGGCTGTAGTGGACTCCATACGTAAATTCCGGCCCTATCTCGAGGGTCGCCGTTTTACCGTTGTCACGGATCACAAGGCGTTGACTTGGTTATTCACCCTGAAAGATCAGAGAAGCAAACTCCTTCGGTGGGCCATCGAGCTTCAAGAGTATGACTTCGATATTATCCATTGCGCGGGGAAAACGAACAGGGTTGCGGATGCCCTGTCTCGGCCTGTAGCTGATCTCCAGGGCCGTGAACGTACGGACATTAAAACCTTCCTTTCCGTCTTTATAGTAGCTGACGACCACGAGGTAGAACCTATCACCAACCTCGAAGTTCGGGAAGCACAGGAGAAGGATCCAACATGGTCCCCGATATTGGCCGACCTTCGGGACGGCAAAGATCATCCCTTGTACTGCTTACAAGACGATTTATTATACCGCAAAAGTACGGCATCGAAGACCGCAAAGAAGCTGGCCCCTGAGTCTATTCATAGTCGGCTCATGGATATCTACCATAATCACCCTCTTTCCGGACATAGGGGTGCTTTAGCCACCGAACGGAAGTTAACGGCTCGTTTTTACTATCCGAATTTCCGCCCTTTAATCCGACGGTATGTCAAACAATGTCTTGTTTGCCAGCAATACAAGTCCCGTAACGAGAGAACACCCGGGAAGATGGTCTCCAATGTTAGCACCTATGGACCAAATCAGCTAGTGGGAATCGACCTCATGGGCCCGCTACCTGTTACGGCCCGACAGAATCGATTTCTCGTAGTTATTGTTGACTACTTCACCAAATATGTTGAGATTACCGCTATCCGGAGCATTACGGCTGTAACGGTCGGGAATGTGTTCCTTAAGTATATCTCTCGCCATGGTTCCCCGGACGCTGTTTGTTCGGATAACGGCTCCCAGTTCACCTCTGCTCTTTGGGCCCGTGTTTGCCAGTTGATGAAAGTTAAGACTACTTTCACCACCCCGTATCACCCTCAGACGAATCTCACGGAACGTGTCAACCGAGTACTGGGGGAAATGATGAGTATATACGTGGGGAACAGCCATAATCGTTGGGACCTTGGGCTGGAAATGCACCAATTGGCTATTAATTCCGTTATACACTTGACTACAGGATTTTCTCCTTTTGCGCTAACGTATGGTCGTGAACCCCGATTACCATGGGACCAGGATGAGAGCCCTCGGGATTTCACCGCCTTCCAGGGCACTCTGCCCGACCTCACCGCATACGAGTATGGTCCGTTAAAAGATCTACAAGCCATCCGTAGTGACGCTGAGGATTTTACCCGTGTCGCCCAAGCCAAACAGAAGAAGTATTATGACAAGCACTATGGCGACATTGAATTAACCTTGGGGCAATTGGTATGGAAGAGAGTTCATAAGCTATCCCAGGCTGCGGTTGGTTATACCGCAAAGTTGGCCCCTACGTGGGAAGGGCCGTTCCGAGTTATAGAGAAATTGGGTCCCCTGACCTATCGTCTCCGCCATGACATTACCGGTCGGAATGCGGGAACGTGGCATATTAGCCAGCTGAAGCTTTTCATAACCCAGTCCGAAGGAGAGTCCCTCTGCATTCCAGAGGAAGTGGACCCAGAGGAAACGGACCCAGAGCAGGAGGCTAGTACCAATACCGACGGAGAAATAGTACCATCGGCTGGGGAGGTCCCCAACCCCACCGATTCCGCCGACTCCCTGGTCCCGATATCCGGCCCAGCTCTGGACTCATCCAATATGGAAGACTCCCTGCTCGGGGACGTAACACCACTTGGCCCAGATGAGGACGAGGCAATCGGACCGGTTAACAATCCCCTCCTACTTCCGTTCAAGTGGGGTTGGACAAGGGAGGTGGTTAAGCGAAAAAAACCTTCTCCCACTGGCCAAACACACGCCGTATATTATTATACTACGGGGCCGCGTTCTGTGAGACTTCGGTCCTGGCCCGATTACGTAAACATTTCGCATCTATATCCAGGGCTGTCTCGTGCCAACCTGGATTTCGGCCCAGACCCGGTTCCCGGAGCTCCACCTGGTCAAGAGATCTATCGGGACGCCCGGGGATAAGCACCTAATAGATATGATATTAAAAGGAGGCCTTCTTGTAATCTGTGTTTACCCCTTTTAGATGGCTTCTCAACCCTGGAATAACGACGTAGTCGTTTCCATACGCCCTGCTGATGGTTCCCGCTCTATAGGCGTCACCACCAACCCCAACATCGATACCGATGAGGGCCGCCGTATTTACCTGTTACCGTCCCCCTCATCCTCACCTCCGGCATTATCACCCTCCGCTTCTTCCACGTCTGAGGACCAACGATATCTTCGAGTTGAGCGTCGCCTTCCGGAACGGTACAGTGCACAACGTCGATCTCGTACAACGCCCCAGACTACTGTACCACCGCGCAGCCTAATCCGACGTCCATCAAGGGATTCTTCACCCGTCCAGCGGCAACCACGCCTGGAACCCTCTCGTCGATCCCGCTCTCCTCGACGCTCTCGATCATCACCTCAGCCACCGGACCGCCCTATAGGCTGTCGGATATGCAGCATGGAAGGGCATCGAACGAACGCCTGTCCCCATACGCGAAGATGTTATCGATGTCGACGCACCGGCCATTTGGCCAGAATTTGCCCCCATCCGCGACGAGTAACTCGGACCAATGCCCAACGGAGAGCCTTTGATCTACCGGAATTGCCAACCGATATGTTGCCTCGACGTCTACGCCCGGAGTAGGAGGGAATATATTGGACAATTATAATTTATTTTTTTTTCCCCCACTATTAACTTTGTTTACTTTAATTTCGAAATACCTCAGCTTTCTTGTGTATAGATTTATTATAATCCGAACTCTTTGTTAATGGCCTCCCGACTCAGAGTTCCTTTGGGGGGAATATGTAGCCGACCTTAGAGCAGACGATCGTATTTTCCCGTCGATAATAGGGGGCGCCCCGATCGGGAACTAGGGGGTTAATAGGCGGCTTTCGGAACGGAAAGGGCAGTTGAACAAAGGAATTTGAGTCGGAAGGTTAGTCGAGGAAAAGTTACTTGGAACCGACGAATGTTTTGGATATTAAAGAAGATTGATCGTAAATATCTTATTGTTTTATATATTTATTAGTAATAAGCCCTTACAGGATAGTTATTAACGTAAGCACGATGTATGCCTAACCTGAGTTAAGCCTAGGCTACTGTGTCGCCGCACGTTTGGCACGTTACAATGTAATGCTATCGCCAACTACATGTTCCGAATTATTCCTTGATTCCCCTCTTCATTCCCCCAATTTATTGGACCAAAACGGATGTAGATATAGCGCCATCTCTAGGCAATTTGGCAAAATGAATCGTTTTTGCGGATTTTAAAGATGGCGGCGCCCAATTTTAGGCGGGATTTCAATTTTTGACGTCATAGGACACGTGGAATTTGGTCCAATGTTCTTATAACTTCCTGTTAGGGATAGTAACTGCGGCTAGGGGGCGTTTGGAACATGTATACTTTATCTTTTAGGGGAACGAACAATCCCTAGCGTTAGTTAATCCATGATCCAATTCATCCCATTCCCTTCCCATTTTACTTACTACCCTGAATCAGCTAATTCCCGATATGTATTTTCCCGTCTATTCCGGTAGCATCATGAAATATTACCAGGGATAGACTTCTAAAATTAAATCTATCCCTGATATTACATAAATTGAGTTAATTACCTTCCATTCTTGAACTCTGCGACTGACAGTCTCCATAATTTCATCATCAACTTCTCCTTTTTGAGAAAGTTGACTTTTCAAGTCTTCAATCTAAAATTTGAAATGACTCAACACTGATTTGTACGAAATTAATTATTGAATGAAATAATTACCTCACTGGCAAGAAGCATTTTCTGTTCCATTAAGAGTTTTAATTGAGATTCGCTTTCATCATAAGCTTCCTAAAATGTAAATGGAACATAAATGGAACGAAAATGAGCGTTACTAATCTAAAGTGTGACGATTTAATAAGCGGAACTAACTTTCAGTTTTATGTACTCGTCGGTCGTTTTTTCCATTTGATCTACCGCTTCAATTAGTTTCTCGTGTAGTTGGTTTTTTTGTGATCGAAGTTCAGAGTTTTCACTTTCCAGAGTCTGTAAGATGTTTGCAATTCAAGTGATATGTTCCATAAGTTTGTCACTGGTTACTGAAAGCTTGTCATGAAGTGACGTAGGTCATATATTCTCGTTAAGTGACGCCTGGTGAGGCGCTGTCAAAGGCTTAGTACAGACTAAATGGAAAGATGGACTGCAAAACTAACCACCGAGTGTAGTCTATTCTCGCTTGTCATTCTCGAACTAACTCGAGCTGTAAGTCTCTAGCATTACCAAGTATAGGTAGTGTCATACTTATGGAACATATCTTATAAACTCATGATTCAATTAAAAAACAATAGAAGTCCTTAAAGGGAAAAACAATTTACAAAATGAAGATAAAACTTGTGAATCGGGCCAATATAGACTACTGAAGCTATAAAAGTGTATCTGTTCACACATGGTTGCAAAAGGTGATTATTACTAGGGCGTCCCGCGCGCGATGCCATATCGATGTCGCCTTCTGGTGGAAAAGACGTGAAGTTCGCGCCTGGCTCTTGTTAACAGATTTTATCGCGTGTGATGTCAAAACATTGTAACCTTCGGATGGAAAATATCTGAAGCCAGATACAGGCAATTGCTACTAGAGCGTCAAAAGTCATAACAGTGTCGTCTTCTGGGGAAAAGGATCTGTAGCTTGTCAATAGGGTGTACCACGCGCGACACAAACCAGTGTCGTCTTCTTGCGGGAAAATAAAGGCTTGTAACTCGCGTCTTTCGATTGTTATGAAAGCATGCCACGTGCAGGGCCGGAAATAAGCACAGGACATTGGCCATTTAAATGTCCCATAATATTTTTAAAAACAAAGGGGGGGTCACTGGACATTTTGACCAATAAATTTTCCGAAATTTTGATAGGTTAACTAAGAAGATGCGACACTGTTTTTGCACACTCAAGTGTTCAGTGTCCTATAAATTTTTCAGTCAAAGGAGGGGTCACTAGACGGATGTCCTATAAAAAATATTTCTTATTTCCGGCCCTGGCCACGTGCGACGCCATACCGGTGTCGCCTTCTGGCGGAAAATATCTGCAACTCGCTACCGGCGTTTGTTTAATAGAGCAGACCGCGAAAATATCTGACAGTTGCTACTAGGAGGATGGAACTCGTTCCGGGAGGGGAAAATAGCTTGCCAATAGTACAGAAGTCTTACACCCACGCGTGGCAGTGTGAAAAAGTGGGCATACGCTTTAACTGCTGCCTAGTGGACGAAAATCAAATCATATTTCTTGAGTCCCCTACTCCCCCCCCCCGCCCCTTCTCTATGACTATGAGAAAAAAAAATTTGAATTCTAACCTTCGGTCTGCTTCACTCTTCAGTAAGTTCAGTGTATGGATGTCTTCTGTTCGTTTCATTTCGATTCATTAAGTTTTAATGATTAAGTAGCATTTAGTTTTAATGATAAGTAGCATTTAGTTTTAATGATAAGTAGCATTTAGTTTTAATGATAAGTAGTATTTAGTTTTAATGATAAGTAGCATTTAGTTTTAATGATAAGTAGTATTTAGTTTTAATGATAAGTAGTATTTAGTTTTAATGATAAGTAGTATTTAGTTTTAATGATAAGTAGTATTTAGTTTTAATGATAAGTAGTATTTAGTTTTAATGATTAAGTAGTATAATTATAAGTAGATTAATTATTTCTAGCAAACAATTACTCTCCGACCCCGACTGGGCCGACATTGCGAAAATTAAAGATCCGAAGGAAGTCCGAACTAGCAGAAAACGTTTATCCAAAAAAAAAAACAATCCTTGGAAATAACTAACAAAGCGCTCGATAGGTGGTGCCACTATCTTATGCCCACCTTTTTACACTGCCAATCATGGCGCACCCACTCAGCTCTCTTTTCCCCTCCCGGAACGAGTTCCATCCTCCTAGGTTGCTATAAAAGAGCAATATGTTCCACGTCAAAACAGTGTCGCCCTCTGTTGGAATCGATCTTTAGCTAGCTAATGGTCGTTGCTACTATTAAGTACCGCATGCATCGTCAAAACTTCCTCGCCATCTGGTGGAAACAAGCTGCACTTCACGATTAGCAATTGTTAATAAACCGATATTATAACAGCGTCGTTCTTTTCAAGATATCGCCAAAATGTCATTGAAACCGCAGGTTTTAAAATATATATTTTTCAAAACAAGGGGTTTTGCAAACATGAAAGACTTTCTTTTTGTACTCCATTTGGTAAAAAAATGTTGACATCGGAAATGAATGATATCAAGTGGCCTTACATGAGGATTGATACGAATAAAGGCAGAAGTAGGATAAGGGACTAGAAGTAAAGAGCTCCAGCATTGGTAATAGATCCTGGCACTAGTGAACAAATTTGAGGATTTTATGCCGCTTCCATTGCGCCTACATTTGAGAGAAAAAAATTTGGTCGAGTTCCAAAAAAATTCCTACCCCCTTCCCCTCAACCTAAAGCCGCGGAACACGGACGCGGGTGCTTGAATCTAGTTCGGCCGTCTACCGCCGCGAGCGTCTCACGTTTGGGAGGGAAAATACAGAAACCGCCACTAGAGGGCCAACCGTTGGTGTGTTATCAAGAATATTCACTTTCGCCGAGTGAAGAATTTGGTTACCTCGATACTTCTAGTCCCTTATCCTACTTCTGACAAAGGGGAACTCCAAAACAAAATATTATAGACAGATACCTTTATATCATTTAGAAGTTGATGAATCTCTGCGTTTTTAACTTTTATCTTTGCCAAGAGCTCTTTCTCTTTCATTTTGCAGCTTTCTTCTTTCGATACTTCAACATTCTTTATCATCTCTTTGCTTTCTTCCAGTTGTTCTTGCAACTTCTCAATCTCGTCACGCAAGATACTCCGCTCCTCTTCCTGCTTCTCAACCATTTCAAGAGCCTAAGTACGATTAGAAATAAAAAAGCTTTCTCTGAAATCAACCGAGTAGATTGTAACTCGTGAACTGTTCACACTTTCTCAAACTCTCGTTTGGTCCTCCTGATTTCAGTCTTTTTTGATTCAATTTCTTTAGTCAAAGTCAAGTTTTCCTGTTCGAGTTCCTCGTTTCGAAGATTATGTTTCAGAAGCGACGTATCACTGCCTTTTCTCGAACCCTAAATATCATGTAATTATGGTTAGAGTCACATTTTTCATAAAAATACAGTAAATACAGTAAATAGGTCTTTTACGGTAAACGTCTTCGTATAAAGAACTAATCTAGGCACGTTTTTTTCTAAATAACAGATAACTTAAGTTACTTTCTGAATTCGTAGGGGCACCAAATATCGGCTGGGGTTTAGTTTAAACAAACGTCACTAGATGCTTCCTTAATCGAGGGGTGGAGTTGATTTGTCCCCTAAGCTTCGCAAAGGCTAGTTTTAGCTCCGCCCTCATGGGAGAGAATGTTAGGGGTGCCACAGGAGCCGACATTTGCTTTAAAGGGATAACGAAGAAGAAAAACGAGTGATTTTTGATGTACCTTCTTCCTGATGCATGTGCCAAGGCTTCACGCGAGCTTTTTATCTGCGTCAAAATTATGCCACGCCTGCTTCAGAGATGAAAATTTTTAATATTTTCGACTGTGAAGTAGACAACGCATCATTTCAGCCAGATTTGTCAGTTAAAAAGGGGAGTTAAGCCTTGGCACGCGCATCGGGAATAAGGCGGAGTGATTAAGGGTGTTAAAATGTGCATAAAACAAAGATAAATGAACAAAACTTTGACTTTAATATTTAAAGTTGCTATATTAGCTCGCAAAGCCTAGATCCATTTTACAACAAATTTTGAAGACGGAAATTTCTTTTTAGAAACTAATGTTCAGCAGGTAAAAAATCACAACTTTGAAAATATATTATATGTTAACGTAAAGTTTTGGTGAGTTACCCTGTTTTTATGAACATATTTTTAACACCCTTAGTCAATTATAATGAACTTTTTCTACTTCATTGTCCCTTTGATTGAAAAAAATTATATAAAAGTAATTCATTATAGGGTCCCAAAGGGTATTCAACTCTTAATGAAGAAGTGATGGGTCACTGCCACTTGTGACATAATTCTTGCCTTTCTTTGTGACAAGTTTACACTTGCAACTATTTTGCAACCCAGACTTTTGGGCGTTGCTATTTATGCCCAGGTTTCAGGCAGAAATAGCACAAACGAAGCTAATTGTGCCCGGGCTCCGGGCAAAGTTAGTTAGATACTTATACGAGGCTAAAATTGGCCGGGCCCCAGGCAGAAATAGACAGTCCACAGTGGGCCGGCTATTTTTGCCCGGGTTTCAGGCCGCCTGGACCCCGGGCAGATATAGACGATCCTATGTGGTTGTCTATTTCTGCCCGGGTACTTGAAACATCTCAAGCACGGGCGGAAATAGACAGTCCACAGTGGGCCATCTATTTCTGCCTGGGTTCCCGGCTTCATCAAACCCGGGCAGAAATAGTCAAGCAACAACTTGTCGCTGTTTTTGCCCGGGCAGTTGGCACGTACGTTTCAAACCCGGGCAGAAATAGACAGTTTACAGTGGGCCGTCTATTTCTGCCCGGGTTCCCGGCTTCATCAAAGCCAGTCACAAACGGGCAA
The DNA here is from genome assembly GCF_054372755.1 of Phalangium opilio. Lineage (NCBI taxonomy): Eukaryota > Metazoa > Arthropoda > Arachnida > Opiliones > Phalangiidae > Phalangium > Phalangium opilio. The sequence continues at coordinate 4,373,344 of NW_028324161.1, read as the reverse complement.
GGAGGAATTCAAAATTAAGAATTTGATTTATTAAGTTAACTGGGAAGGGACATCTACTGAAATAGAACTATAGAGAACAAAAAATTGATATTAAACTTTGTAAGTAACTACAACAATTATAGGGGATCCCACTGTGGACTGTCTATTTCAGCCCGGGACCCGGGCAATTTTAGCCTCGTATAAGTATCTAACTAATTTTGCCCGGAGCCGGGGCACAATTAGCTTCGTTTGTGCTATTTCTGCCTGAAACCCGGGCATAAATAGACACTCCGCAGACTTTAAGGGGATAATCAATCCCAAATATTGACTAGATTTTTACCAAGTACTAAACTCTAGATGGTACAAATTGAAAATAATTTTCCACAAGACAACACAACCAAACTGACAACTCAATACCTTGACATTCTCCAACTCATCCTTCAGATCTTCAATCTCGGCTAAAAGCTCCTTTTCATGACGAGCACTCAGTCTTCCTTGATTCTTGGCCATTTGCTCCAATTCTTCCATCGCAACCTCCGCTTGCAACCCTTTCAGCTTGAACACGATGTTATTCATTTATTTTATCTTAACTCTAATTCAAGTTTGTTTCCTTAAATAATTTATACCTGCAAAACTGCTCTTGACACCAGAAAGAGCTTATGCAGTCTTTTGGGATCATCTTCGTTCAATGGGTTAAACTTTAATAATATAGGTTAATTAAAAACAACGACAAATTTATATTCTAATTTGGGTTCTTACATTAATTAGTTTTTTGTAGAAACTTTCGGCTAAATCATCATTTATATCCTGAAGATTGCATTTGTCAATTTCGTTCCAATCAATAGGCGCCATGTGAACAGCCAAAGTGCAAACTTATAGAGTAATGGCAGCCCTCTTCCTTCGATTGTATTAATCTCTATGGGGAAATAACATGGGGTGCCATTAGTCTATATTGCATGTGTTTTTGTTATTTATTTTTTGGTAGTCATGGTCTTCTTTTCACAAATTTGGGGAATTTCCAAGAATACCACCCACCTCTCAGATTTTATTGTGGTTTGGTTTTTTGGAAAGTATATGAGGTGAGAAAAATTATGGCGTAAAAATTTTTGGCCGGAAATGAACAGGAAAAAAGTTAGAGCAAAAAGAAAATTTGGAAAAGGCCCCCTATCTATGCATATACGGAGGGTGCGGGGACCCTATGAAACGTGTAAAGCACAAGACAAATTGGTTATTTACCATGTGTACAAATAATAATAGAGGTTATCAAAATACGAACACCATTGAATCCATGTAACACACAACAACAGGGTTCCACTTTACTATTTTGAAATTCGAGTTGAAAAATCCAAGTTGACTTAACCCAGGCTCGGACACAATGTGGCACTACGAAATTACGAATCGTCGAAGTAACTAGGGGTGCTTCAACGGATTTTGCTGGTGAAATGCTCTTCTAGCATTATAAACATACCAAAAATGGAGTGGTCACGTCATCACCTAAATGAACTTAGTCCATTTTATTGTATCTTATCTTTTGATTATTGTCTCAACGCTTCAATTAGCCTGTTTTGAAAGGCCTTGGTAGAAGCTGTCTGCTTAGCCACTTCGATGTCTTCTTCGGTCTGCTACAAACATTTTTGTTTGTTATGTTTCCGTAGCAACGAAAGTAACAAAGAGCTGGACATAGGAAATCTTACAGCAGTTCCATTGGAGTCTGCTATAGAGTGCTACCACGAAGCTAGGGGGGAAAACTGTGACGTCAATATTGGATCCCGAATTAGCCTTATTCCTGATCAGCGCCACTAGGCTAGTGGCGACTTTGAGAACTACTGTAATCGACGAGCCAACCAGATGTCGCCCAAAATCTGGTGACGTCATTGACGAGCACTCTCGGGAAACTGACCAAAAATTAGCCCGGTTTGAAGCTCGTTGAAGTTAATTTCAGCATTATTATTTGAATTAAATAATAAAATAGGACTAAATCGGGCTCCAAACTTCTTTATCGACGATATTCAACACTCACCTAAAGGTAAGAACTTATTTTATGGCGTTTTTGGAGCTTTTAATGTAGTGCCAATGCCTACGAGATAGATAGAAAGCCTGAGCACCCTGCTCATAAAATATATATTTTCTGATATTTTAATTCGCCCGCTTTGGCCAACAGAGGGGCTCTGGAGTGTCACTTTTTTTATATTTGAAATATTTTCGCGGCATAACGGACTCTCCATCGTCTGCTTCAGCGGGGCACGGACGAAAAATCACGAGATGAGTTGTGTTGGCTCGAAATTATAGGTAAGCTAAAGAAAATTACAAATTGTATAAATAATATCGAATATCTTTAAAATAACTATAATTTTAATCACGGTTTCATTAAACGCGTTATTAAGTGGTTTTGTAGTTGTTTGGCTTTGACAACTTTATTATAGCCAAGGCCTAGCAATTTAAATTATCAGAGGCTGATGCTAAAGGCAGTATATTTATTTCTTATTTCAGTGTAATTCTCTGCAAATTTCTTAGATCTGGAATATTATTAAAATATATTAGTTAAAAATGGTCAAATGCGTGCCAGCTTGCAATGAATGTAATCGAAAGAAGAAAAAGAGAGGACTAGACGAAAGTCACGAAAATGAAAATGTTAGTTTTCACTCTTTTCCGAGCGATAAAGAGTTGAGAAACAAATGGATTTGTTCTATATACGGGATTACAGTAGATGAGGATACAATAATTTATGAAAAACTAATAAATAATGATACCAGAATTTGCAGCAAACATTTTAAAAACACTGATTTCAGTGTATCCTGTCCAAAGAAAAGAAGGTTATTGCCATTTGCGGTTCCAGTAATTTTGAACGAAACTGAAAGCTCACCAGCCATGGTTGCGAAAAAACGTAATCGCTGTGACTCAACACCATTATCACCAATTGCAAATTGTCAATTAAATAAATTTTATGGTGCTAGGAGAAATCTAAGTGACGCTCTCATCACATGCTCCATCAATTGTACAACTGAAAATTTTGACGTATCCCTGGATGACAAAAATAAACACTATCGCCAGAAAGTTATTCTTAACTCTACTCCAGATGTTACAAATGAAATTCAAGTTACTAATCGAAACATTTTCACATCAAGTCTAATCTTGCCATACAATGTACCACCAATGCCAAATTTTGACATATCTCTGGATGAAGAAAATCATCACTCTCCCAAAGCTGTTCCTAATGAAGAGGATGTATTTGTTCTCAAATCAAATATGATTGATGTTCCTAACAAAGATGAGATTCGTGTTTGCAATCAAGATCTGATTGATGTTCCTAATGAAGATGAAATTCAAGTAGTGTAAAGCCGCACTTCGTACCTCCGTAGGTGTAGAATGTAGGTGTAGAATGTAGGTGTAGAGTGTAGGTGTAGAATTTCAAGGTCACCCTCTCGCCACGCCCCCTTGGGAAACTCGCGCGCGCCCCCTCGCGGGAAAACTCGCGGGCCCCCGCGCGCCCCCTGGCGGCTGCGCCCCCTCGCGGGAAAACTCGCGCGCCCCCTCGCGGGAAAACCCGCGCGCCCCCTCGCGGGAAAACCCGCGCGCCCCCTCGCGGGAAAACTCGCGCGCCCCCTCGCGGGAAAACCCTGCGCGGGAATCTGGCAGACCTGTCTACAACTGTATCTGTGACGTCATTGGCGGGAAAATCTACAACTGTATTTGTGACGTCATTGGCGGGAAAACACCGTGCGCCGCCTATTGGGAAACTCCTCCCTTCTACAACTGTATTTGTGACGTCATTGATAAGAGACGAGAATTTATTAAACGTACATGGCCAAGGGTTAATGATAGGCTGAAAGTTGCGCAATCCATTGTAATATTTAGTTTGACTCAAAATTTTAACCTTTTTTCAAGGAGTTTATTTTGATTATGGTATTGTTTTTAATGGTAATTAAAAGTCAGTCTCTTCTACAACTGTGACGTCATAGATAAGAGACGATAAAAACTTTAAACGTACATTGCCAAGGCTTAAATCTTCTACAATTGTAGCTGTGACGTCATTGATAAGAGACGAATGGAAGCTTTAAACGTACATTACCAAGGCTTAAATCTTCTACAATTGTAGCTGTGACGTCATTGATAAGAGACGAGAATGGATAGCTTTAATACATTGCCAAGGGTTAATGATAGGTCTCTGCTGGATGGTAATTAAAAGGGAACAAAGATTTGTCAGCCCAAACGGAATCAAATACCAGTACAGAAAATAAATGTTTTATTGCACCTTAGTGTATTTTATTGTGGTGGGTTACGGTACCAGTACAGAAAATAAATGTTTTATTGCACCTTAGTGTATTTTATTGTGGTGGGTTACGGTTAAGGTTTGAAGTGTTACTAGGATGATTATTAGAGTTAGGAGTTGTGGATGTAGAGGCCGCTTCAAGTGGTAAGGGCAACCCCTGACTTCTATGTTGTGATCTTATCCATTGACGTTGTTGCTCGTTCAAACGCAAAACGAAGGGTATTTCCTCAATTGGGTCCTGTTGCTCCTGTACACCTTCACGCAACATCGGCCTGACCCGCGCTATCTGTAAATTTCTCCATGACGGGTGTTTTTCGTACAATTTCTCATTTTCGGTTCTTATTATCTTATTACTTAATTTTTCTAAAATTTCCTAAAAAATATTTAATTATTAAATTCTTAGACCCAATTGGAAATCAAAATTTCTTTATTTCGGGCAATTTAGGAAACTATCGAAAATTGGTTTTAAAAGTTTTTCAGTTTCTTTAATCCGATGTTTAAACCTCATGTTATTATATAGTTCCATGTTATATCGATCTTCCAGCGGTATTACATGTACAGTTATTATATGTGAAAAACTAACCAACAATTTTTGGTTTTTTACACAAAGATGCTTTTCTCTCATCAGGTAAAGTTGTTGCGAATAGCTCCTTGTTGGTGTTTAGGTTATTGGGAGAACTAATATTATCTAAAAGAACTAATTAACCGACTGAAAAATTAACTAGTCTTAATATACTTTTGTTGGTTATTTTGTAAATGAATAAACTTTGAGACTTTATTTGCAAGAAATAGTTTATTTTAGCAAGGTTAAAATTAAATGAACTTCTCGCGTTGGAGGTAATTTCGAGAGTGATTTTTTGAGAGACTCACTAACAAGAGACGCGAGACCCTATACGTCACGTGTCCGTTTTTTATCTTAGAACAGCAGAGGTTTTCTAAGCTGTTATCTTATTTACCTATATTATTTTTTTACATTGATCTATTTTGTTAATTTTAGACTATACATTATTAATTATTATGATTATTTGATTTGTTATTTACACAAGATAAAATTACTAATTTTTTTCTTTTACACAAAGTTCTAAAATACTTTTCATGGGTCCGCTTTAAAACCAAATGGCAAAGTGTCCCAACCTTTAATTGCACGTTTGTTAAACGTAAATCCAAAGCTTTTTTCTAGTTTTCGACTTAAAAGATTGGCCGACGTTTTATTTCGAATGACGTTGAAAGGAACGTCCACTTTTAGACGTTTGGATTTATTTTTTATAGAGTCCACTATAGCTTCAAAGTTTATAATTTTCTCATTAACACGATTAAGGCAAATTCCTTTAACCTTCACGACAGATTGACCGTCCGTAGTTCTGTAACCGTAACTCTTGGGCCCATTTGAAACAAACTCTGCAATTGTAGCGTCCCCTAGTTCGTTAACCCAACATCCTAAATTGTTACCCGTGGGGGGTTTAAAATCGTTTTCCCCCGCCACAAATAAAACGCTGTCCGTATCTGTGTATAATGCTCTTTTACCCAATTTATGCAAGGTCTCGAATAAGGTTAATCTTCCGTAACACGAAACGAAACAAGCCACATACGGATTTCCTTTGAAATATGTTGGTGCAAAATCATCTTTGTTTTTGTACGATAATAAGCACATTTCTTCATTAATTGGTCTTAAATCTACCAATTCCTTTGTGTCATCAGATAAGATACGCACAAGTTCTGTGCACTCGTTAACAATTAGTGTTTTGGTTTTGTTTGTATTCATACCAAAACGACCCCAAAGACTGTTGAGACAAATCTTTGAAATAGCTCTCAGCGCGGGGTTATGAACTACTTCATCCATCTCGACACTAATACCTTCAGATTCATAAATCGATTCAATATATTTTTGTTTTTGCTCGTCAGTTTTAACTGAAGACGGATAGCCGGAATTAGCTTGTTTTATCTTCAAAAAATTGTTAACATAACCGCCAAATAGTCCATCGTTAACATGTTTTTCATACTGAAATGTCTCGTCGAAATGATGTACTTCGTATATTTTTATAATTTTATAACCCATTTCTACGGCTTTGTAAATTTCAGGCGAGGGCCAAATACCCGAAATAATTCGTTCCTTGTCAGAATGTTGACACGCTTCATTATTTGATTCAAGGGCACATGACTTACACAGGGGGAAAAACAATTTTCCATTAAACCTATATGGTAAAACTGGGATATATAGGTCAGTCGGGGGCAAGAGTTCACACGATATTATACCAAAATAGGCATTTTTTTCATAGTTAAAGTTACTATTTAAAATTTTGGGATGTCCTTTTGGGTAGATTCCGTATTTATTGACAGCGGGATAGAGTGACATGAGGTCGTAATAATAAATTTTTTCGTTTTTTGCTTCATCCGGTTTATGATATAATTTGAAGACTTCTGTCCTTCCACCGTATAAAGCCGACCTGGCTAATATTGGCGGAGGTACCTCTACAGTCTCGCAAAAGGTACTACAAGCGGCATTTGTCTTTAACAACTTTTCAAACTCGCATTCCCACATTATTATATACTTTGCATTGGGGTGTAACTTTTTTATAAATTCTATTCTATCCAGACCCTTTTCGTAACAGTTTTTATTTGTATCATTTACTAAACTGTTCCATTCACTACCTTTTAAACATTTCGGACAACCGTGATACGCGCAACCATTGAACTCTAGGATAATTTCAGGATCCTTTGAGTAACCGTCAACTAAATAAGGTCCAATTCTTTTTTCTCCTTCAGGAGATAGGGCTGTCTGTATTTCTACCTTCATTTCTTTACTAACCCAAGCCAACCACTTTATAGCTTTACTACTTTGGTTGTATGACCCGCGATAACCCGGACTAGGTACCACACCCAATGTATTTTTTTCTAAATATTTGTGTAAAAACACGTTAGTACAGGCCCCCGATATTGTAATAGCTCCGCAATTAAGAGGATCTAGACCCGATGCCTTTTTGTAAAGTTCTCTAAATTTTGTAATTCCTTTTTGTAAAACTACCACATCTTGTACAGCGTATTCCTCTAATTCGGTCATTATTTTGTACGTGGATTTTTTACCTTTTTCACTGTACCATAAATCAAAGGCCTGTCGGTCCTTTTCATTCATAAATTCAGGTTGAAATACGGCTTTTTCAGGTAACGGACCTTCATAGTTTAAAGTGTCCTCTTTTAAGAAAATATAAGGAAAAAACTGTTTTTTGTAACTACCCAATTGAAAGGTTTCTGTAAAAGCTCTCAGAGGAAGGGCCACGAAGGAATAACTACAAATAAACCTAAAATTTTGACTTTTAATAAAGAGAGCTAGAATTTTAGAGCCGTCGAATATGACGTCTGGTTTTACATGGTTATTAATTAACCAATTTAATATAAAATACGAATCAAAACCTTTAAAGTTGTGGGCCACTATAGTCAAATTTTCAAATTTAGGTTTACTTATTTTTATTCGTTTATTGTTCCTTGTATAAGATGTCTCATCTTCTGTTTGGGTCAGATATTTCATAAACTTATCAACACAATCAAAACCTCTAAAAATTTGATAATCGTATTCGGTATCATTAATTTGCATGGCCGAAACTAATAGAACTGGGGTATGTTTATAGTTCATATCAATAGTTTCACAGTCAAAATAACAAAATCTAGTTTCTTTAAAAGTATCATCAAGAGGTTGAACGTAACACATTTTGGGAGGGTGCTCAATTTTACATCTAGAACAAGTTGTAAGACATTTATGTTTGTCATCGCGAATTTCTTTGCAACATTTTAAGCACCGTTTAATTTTTAAACAAGTGCCATTTTCTATGTGAAATTGGAAACATTCAGGTCCTTTAAAGTATCTATTACAGTTTTGGCAGCGAGATATTTCAATCTGAGGGTCTTCGTGAAAGGTCTCAGAGTAACAACGCCAACATTTGGTTTTTTGATTAAAACATTTGTGTTTTTTTGCGTTCTTTGAATTAGTAAACGTTGTTAAACACGTATTGCAATACGACATGGCCCCAAACATACTGGCTAAACTTTTAATAACGTGCATGTGTTGATCTATTTGTAATAGAAAAATTTTTTCTCCGAAAACATTTCACCTTGATAAACCTTTTTGAAATTATCATTAGCACTGAAAATAACTATTTGATACTCGGGTTGCAATACTTTTTGAAACATTGCAATTTGGGCTAAACTAACGGGACCAATAGGCACATTAGCCTTGGCATGAAGCTTTAACGCTTCTTCTTTTTGCAAAGGTCTATGACCTATTTGTATACGTCTATAACGATTAAAATCAAAAGTCAAAGTACTAAGCTTTTGTTTCTTTAAATATGTTAAATCAGCAACCATCGTCCCGCAAACGATTGCTCTTGATACGCATAGTTCGTCATCGTTTATTATGGGTAAAAATGTCCTTCCTTTCTGAATATATTTGTCGAGAGCTATCATCGATCTATTTTTAACAGATCGACGACCTGATATTGGTACATTAACGTTTAAAAATATAGCATCGAGCCTGACATCACCCTCGAGAAAAAAATTTCTTCGGCTTTGACTTACTTGACTAATGGCAGTCATTAATCTTTCCGCCGTTAACTCATTTAGGGCCATAAAATTTAAATTTATAGCATTTTCCAGTAAGTCAGACCTAACACAAAATCTAACGCTATTGTAACCTGAAGAAGATTCTAAAATTGTCTCTATAATGGATTGAAAGATTTTTTTCAATTGTTCATATACTTCTGTCAATTTGAGCATATGAAGGTCTTTAAAAATAATTTTATATTCAGAGGCTAAACAGTTGAACTTTCGAGAGACAGTTTGGTTAACTTTTGATAATTCGTAAAACCTTTTAGGATTGAAATAGGAAAGATCCAAAGGCTCTTCTTCGGATGATGACATGTTTTCTATTTGATCTTAGGCGCGACTCGAAATAAAACTCTTGACGTAGACCTAGGAAACAAACTAAAATATCTAAAATAATATACACTACAAGTTCTAAAATAAAAAAAAGTATTAATTTTTCTAAAAATACGTTTTAAAAATACGTTTTAAAAATTCTTTATTGCGTACATTTTCAAATTTCTTATACAGTTACAGGTATTTTCTTTAAAACTTTGTCTATAAGACTGACAACCTCTGGTATTTCATCAAACTTTAAATTTAATTTTTTTTCGCGCATTTCCCCCCTATATTTTGTTAATAAATAGCCCGTATCTTTAAAATTTTCCAGTTCCAACATTCCCGGGAAACATAGGGTCTGTTTTATGCTACCGCATGGTTTGCTTAAATTTTTTTTAACTTCTTCTATCACGTCTATCGAAATACATATTCCATATATAAGGGGTTTTTTAAAAGCGTATCTTCTAATATCTACATATAATTTATTGTTTAATTTAACTAATTTTACACCGATATTGTCGCTCTCGTTAAATTTAATTTCGATAGTTTCCCACGTTTGATTTACCGTCTAAAGACAATAATGATACATTTGGACATGCAGTTTTTAAAAACGTGGAAAAAAAAATCTTACCATGTCTAAAGGCATCGTGAAAATTTAGTTTATGGTCGAGAGATATTGCCTCAAGTGATTGTACGCCGCGACTTGCTGGGTTATATACTAGATCTAAACCGGTCTACGTATCACGTTAAAATAAGTACATTTTGAACTAACATAGATGTAAAAAAATCTTGTTTCCGTTTTACAAAAACAGCTGCTAGTTATAACGGAGGAAAATATATTATAACCTTAACGTCATACGTATATTTCGAATTACCTTTGACGTCAACCTTGTTTTCGCTTTATTAAAACACCTGTTAATTATAACGAAGCAAAATATAACACGGTATAGGCGCTATATTATTCACCTTCAGGTATAACGAATCCTTGGGTCCTAGCTAGATTAAGTTATTTTATGGAACGAAGTCTATAACCAACAACTATAGTATTTTATAAAACGAATAAAATACACTAAAAACACAATAAACCATTTAAATTGCAATAAAATATACTAAAAGTACAATAAAACTATAATGAAACACTCTAAAACACAATAAAACACTCTAAAACTACAATAAAACACTCTAAAAGTACACTATACCATAATAAAATACATTAAGGTACAATAAAACTACAATAAAACACAGTAAAACACAATAAACCATTTAAATTGCAATAAAATATACTAAAAGTACAATAAAACTATAATGAAACACTCTAAAACACAATAAAACACTCTAAAACTACAATAAAACACTCTAAAAGTACACTATACCATAATAAAATACATTAAGGTACAATAAAACTACAATAAAACACAGTAAAACACAATAAACCATTTAAATTGCAATAAAATATACTAAAAGTACAATAAAACTATAATGAAACACTCTAAAACACAATAAAACACTCTAAAACTACAATAAAACACTCTAAAAGTACACTATACCATAATAAAATACATTAAGGTACAATAAAACTACAATAAAACACAGTAAAACACAATAAACCATTTAAATTGCAATAAAATATACTAAAAGTACAATAAAACTATAATGAAACACAATAAAACACTCTAAAACTACAATAAAACACTCTAAAAGTACACTATACCATAATAAAACTACAATAAAACACAGTAAAACACAATAGAATACACTAAAATTACAATAAAATACACTAAAAGTACAATAAAACTACAATAAAATACACTAAAAGTACAATAAAACTACAATAAAACACAGTAAAACACAATAGAATACACTAAAATTACAATAAAACACTCTAAAAGTACACTATACCATAATAAAATACATTAAGGTACAATAAAACTACAATAAAATACAGTAAAACACAATAAAACACTCTAAACCTACACTATACCACTATAAAACACACTAAAAGCACAATAAAACATTTAAATTGCTATAAAACTGCAATAAAACAGTCTAAAATTCACTTAAATTAAAACAAAACACACTAAACTACAGTAAAACATGGTTACACTAGACCGCCAAGAAGAAAAACATTGAATTTTTTGAAAGTTATTTATTTGCCTTAGTTTTCCCAGGTTTGTACGAACCATGAATTAAACCTCGTTCAGATAGACAGTTGTTTAAATGGTAAAAAGATAAGGTTTGAAAATAGGCTTATATTAAAGAAAGTCTGCGAAATACTTATTCGCGAAATAATTATTCGCGTCATTGGATCTCATGTGATAATGAACTTCATGAAACATTAAACTGTTAGTGTTATCACACAAACACTCGGCTAACCTACAAATCTGCATGGCCTTGAATATATAATGCGTAGCTATGTCGTTTTCATCACTATAATTTTTCCTTATGGTTTTGTTAGTTTTATATACCATAAACATACACATATGAAGAGCTAAGTTAAGAACTCTTAAGTATTGGTTTGGACAATGAAATTCGTATCCTCCATAATAAAATGTACGAAATTTACATCCCTCCTCATTGCGAGGATGGCAACTACCTAACTGACAAATATTTGAGGTTCCATACATTTTGTTCGGTGTCAGGTGTACGTTAAATTCGTGGATACTATCCCCAGTGATTTCTTTCAATTTGAATTGATGAACCTTGTTATTTATGATACATGGAAACTGTCTAACAAACATGTTAATTAATGACCCTGGGGGTAATTGCACTGTAGAAGTTAGTAATCTGTACATTGCCAAGTGTTTCAATCCAAAATTTATATTAGGACCATTAACGTATTGCCATATATAACCTTCACCATCGGCTATATTATAGACTTCATTCGGTGTGGGGTTTATTAGTAAATACCCCGTTTCGGGATCTGTAGTCCTTTCGGATTTTCCGTAATCTTTATCCCATCCGATAGCACCAAATTTTTCAATTCGTCTTAAGTTGTTTCGTCTAACGACGGCTTCTAAAGTAATGGGTGAATTCATTCTACAATCCTCACTACAGCAGATAGGCTAGGAAGGGGTGTCCGATGTGTTGTCAGTTTCGGAGAACGCTTTTGATTCGTCCCTGATGGTGTAAAAATTAACCAAATACTCTAACTGTTTGTTATAAGAGAGTAAAATATATTTCCAATTATCTTTGACGTCAACCTTGTCTTTGCTTTATAAAAACAACTGTTTGTTATAAGATATAAAAATATATTTCCAATTATCTTTGACGTCAACCTTGTTTTCGCTTTATAAAAGCAACTGTTATAAGAGATAAAAATACATATCCTTTACAAAAGTAACCTTGGTTCGCTTGTTAAGGACTCTCGCTAAGGGGATTCGAACTCGTGAACAACGAGTTTAAAGGCAGATACGTTAACGAGCGAACCAATGTTACTTGAGGGTGTATTCGGTTGATGACTATAGTACCGTGGATTTATTAATATAATATGATTCTTTCCCCCCCGTGACGAAAAGTATATCTACTGAATAACCAATGTAGTTTTTGCTAACGCAATAGTCGAAAAAATCGTTTAGTTCTAGTTCTTGATAATATGTCTACTGATAAAATGAAACCTTATCCGACTGGATGTTATCAATGCGGCGGAAGCCTTATTGAGTTTCCAGATCACGCCGGACAAACGTTTTATTGCGATGGAGATCTCGATTGTCCTTTAAGACATCACACTGTTTTTGTAACAAAAAATAATCACATACACCCGATAGAAGAAAAATTTCAACCTTTGAGTCCGGATAGAGTGTGTTTAGTATGCGGTACGTATTCGTCGGCGAAGGACGCTCGTAACGCCGAATGTTCCGAAGAAGGCACAACTTGTCGGTTTACGGCTAAATCCGTTATAAAAGCGAGAGGCACCACGACCGTACACTGTAAAATTTGTTTTTTTTGGCATTTAAAAAACACCAAATGCGATACGAAAAACCGTTGCTTCAAATGCGACAAACTTTACCTGATGAGAGAAAATCATCTTTGTGTAAAAAATTAAAAATAATAATAAAATGTTGCTTAGTTTTTCACATATAATAACTGTACATTCCCAATAGCAATCCAATATTATAACGATATTTTTCGTTTGAATCAACTAACCATTCCACGAACATCTGTCACGACAAAACGGAAACAGTAGGTGTACCATTTTTGAAACGCTTTTCACCCAATACCAGTTCAATATAAACCAACTAGTTTTTTCTACCTTTGGCTGCATAGTGATAATTTATCTTTGCGTATGAATTTACGATTGTAGGTTTGTTGTTTGTACATTTTTTTATTTAAATGAGAAAGTATACAGATCATATACAAATAACATTGAGATTACTTGAATATCAAGTATTGATTAACTTAGTTTTGAAGCTGTTGTTTGTACATTTTATATTTAAATCAACATTTATACAGATGAGATTACTTGAATATCAAGTATAGATTAACTTAGTTTTGAAGGTGTCTATTTTCTCAGGCATACTCCAGGAACATTTCGTGGAGGTTATAGTTGGGCATCATATCAACGTCTAAGACTTATACAAATTCTGTGGGGGGAATTTCTTCTCGCCATCTTACGTAATAAGTTGTTGGGGTACGGCCCTTTATGGCTATAGTTTTCACCCGCAACTCTGACTGACTGTAGTTTATCTATCAAAGATTTACAAGGGTCTCTGCGACTTTCTTCAGCCGTTAATGGATCTAAGCGGTTAGGTTTAGACACGTTAGGACGAGTCCTGGAATTTGGTGTTGACCTGTAAACGGGGTAGCCTCGGCCTCCACCTTGGCTTTAGTACCATTCTAATAGAAAATTAGACGTGAATTGCTTTGTCTTCAATCTCGTTGTTAATTGCTTTAAACTTGAAGACTCTATTTTCAATCACTTGGCACAGCTAAATAGTTTGTTCTTTATGTTAAAATCAATTAAAAATAATTTACTTTCTACACCCTGAATATCTAAATAGTGGAATGTGTGCTCTATCCATTTTTAAATAAACAAACTATGAATTCAATTTCAATAGGGAATAACAAAGTAGGTTCTAGTACCTTGATTGGAACGTTGGTAATAAATATAAACATACGACAGGAGGAAAATGCCTGAAAAACTAGTTATTTCAAAAGGTATGACAATCTAACAGCTCAAATTAAAGTCGAGTCCTTTCAGATTTCGATGCCGATTTAGCTGGAAAAAACAAATCCCTTAAACATTTATATGTTGGAAGAAATTTTGCTACTATTAAACCATTGCAAGTACGACATCTTTACCAAAATAGTCTGGTTTAGTATAGGTAATTGCTTTCAAACCACTACTAACCTATCGGTGATTTATTTTGAATCAGTGATAACTTCGTTATAACTTGGAGGTAGGTTAGGTTTAGACACGTTAGGACGAGTCCTGGCATTTGGTGTTGACCTGTAAACGGGGTAGCCTCGGCCTCCACCTTGGCTTTAGTACCATTCTAATAGAAAATTAGACGTGAATTGCTTTGAATATGCCAGATTTAAAAGGAGAGTATTTTCACACGCTTACTTTTCTGTGATTGTATTTTGAAACTAAGTACTGGTATTTGATTCCGTTTGGGCTGACAAATCTTTGTTCCTTTTGTAAGTATAACTCTACATTCAGAGACTAATTACGCTTTCTACTATTGCGTCTAAGATGAATTTCTTATATATTAATTACGCTTTTACGTGTACCTTTTAATTACCATCCAGCAGAGACCTATCATTAACCCTTGGCAATGTATTAAAGCTATCCATTCTCGTCTCTTATCAATGACGTCACAGCTACAATTGTAGAAGATTTAAGCCTTGGTAATGTACGTTTAAAGCTTCCATTCGTCTCTTATCAATGACGTCACAACTACAATTGTAGAAGATTTAAGCCTTGGCAATGTACGTTTAAAGTTTTTATCGTCTCTTATCAATGACGTCACAGTTGTAGAAGAGACTGACTTTTAATTACCATTAAAAACAATACCATAATCAAAATAAACTCCTTGAAATTTTGAGTCAAACTAAATATTACAATGGATTGCGCAACTTTCAGCCTATCATTAACCCTTGGCCATGTACGTTTAATAAATTCTCGTCTCTTATCAATGACGTCACAAATACAGTTGTAGAAGGGAGGAGTTTCCCAATAGGCGGCGCACGGTGTTTTCCCGCCAATGACGTCACAAATACAGTTGTAGATTTTCCCGCCAATGACGTCACAGATACAGTTGTAGACAGGACTGCCAGATTCCCGCGCAGGGTTTTCCCGCGAGGGGGCGCGCGAGTTTTCCCGCGAGGGGGCGCAGCCGCCAGGGGGCGCGCGGGGGCCCGCGAGTTTTCCCGCGAGGGGGCGCGCGCGAGTTTTCCAGGGGGCGTGGCGAGAGGGTGACCTTGAAATTCTACACCTACACTCTACACCTACATTCTACACCTACATTCTACACCTACGGAGGTACGAAGTGCGGCTTTACACTACTAATTCATGTTTTCAAGCAACATCTGATTAATGTTCCTATTGAAGATAAAAGAAATGTTCCTATTATAGATATTACTACCACTCTTAAAGATGCATCAACACAAGCAAGTCCTTGTGTCAGGTCTAGGCGCCCAAAGACACTTATTCAGAAGGTTGGGAGAGCTAACTACAAACTCAAGAATAAAATAAGAGTCTTGGAGAAGAGGCTGGAAGATCTCAACGATATAGTGAAAAAATACCAGAAAGGAGAGATGGGAAAAGATTATAGGCAATTTAAAAAAATCAACGAAGCATCTATTTGCAAAGATAACATTCGAGCCAATTTTTTAATGGAACAAATTCGCGCATATGGCAAAAAGAGTCCACCTTACGAAGAGTCGACGCTTCGAATTTGTTGTCTTATATTTAAAAAGTCACCAGCAGCGTACTGTTTCATGAGAGAGCTTGACATTTTGCATCTGCCACACCGTATCACATTAAAGAAGTTCATTGGCCATTCCACTGGTGAGGAAGGTGTGACATCGTTGGTGAAAGAGAGACTCTTAAGGGAATCAGCCAAGTTAAAGAATGAACATGAACGGCTAGGTTCCTTGATACCAGACGAAATGGCTATTAAATCAAAACTAGTCTATGACAAAACTCTTGATCGGTTTTATGGCGATACCACACTGTCTGTTGATGAGGGCATTGGATCAAAATTAGCTACTCATTTACTTTGCTTTGTATTTCAAGGACTAACAACGAACTTCAGGTTGCCCGTTGGTTATTTTTTCACTGCCAATTTGGATTCAGACGACCTGCATAAAATATTACTTCAAGTAATGAAAGCCGTTGAGGAATGTGGCTTCACAGTTTTAAGAGTGGTTGCGGACAATGCCAAAACAAACGTAAAGGTTTTCAGGAAATTAGGAAATGGAGAACTTTGTCACGTCATTCCACACCCATTGAACGCTAATAGAAAATTATTCTTAGCATTTGATCAAAGTCATGAAGCTAAAAACCTTCGAAGCCAGTTTTTATCGAGAGAATTTGTTTTTATGGGAATGGTAATTAGTTCTGTGCATGTTAAAAAACTTTATGCAATGCAAAAAGGATGTCTGATTAAACCAGTAAGAAATTTGACGAGGAAAGTAGTTTACCCTACAAACCTGGAAAAAATGAATGTGTCACGCGCAATCGCTATTTTCTCATTGCCAGTCACCGCTGCCCTAACTTCGTTATTGCGATTAAATATGGTTGACAGTGGTGATAGAGAAAACTTGGAATGCACAATTTATTTCTTAGAAATGGTTAGGAAGTGGTGGGAAATTCACGACATCTGTAACACAACCCACGGAATTTACTCCAGAAATGCAAACAAAGTTCCATTTTTTGACATGAACGATGAAAGGTTAAGTTGGCTGCTTGAAGATTTTCTTCCATTTCTTGAAACAATCCAGACCAATTCAACATTAAGAAATGAGAGACTTACGGATGAGACATTTGAAGCAGTGAAACTTACAACCAAATCAACGGTCGCTTTGATAAAATATTTGCTGCGAGAAGGATTTCATTTCGTATTAACAAGGAAGCTCTCGAGTGATGCGGTTGAGCAATCTTTTGCCCATATACGGGGTACTTGCGGTTTTAATGACCAAATGGACATGCGGTCTTGCATTTTAAGTATTGAACATACGTTGAAAATTGGAATTCTAAAAGCCTCGGCTGATTCGAATTGTAACAGAGACTCAGAATCTTCAAAACCATTTACCATGAATTTAACTAAGCTAAACCATACCACCGAATCAAATTCAAGCTCTATGAATTGCTTTGACCCGAAGATGATAAAGCTTACACCTTATCTGCAATCAATATTATTCAGAATGGAAACACTGAAGAAAAATGGTAAAAATATATATACGGGATTTGTGAAATATCTGTCAGAAATTAAAGGGGTGTACTTCTGTTTCATAATTAAATTTAAGGGGTCATCCGTAAACACTCCAATCTTAACTTGAAAATGGTGGCTCGGACGCCAAAACGTCACAGAACATTTTCGACTAGCAATTGGACAAAGAACACCCCCTTTAATTTCTGACAGATCTTTGAGAAACGCCCTTTATATGTTTAGGAATATTGTCTCATTAATTTGTAAATTGCAGACCACACTTCAATATCTGTTAAAAATATAAGCGTTGCCCATGTTGGAGGTTATGTTCTCAAAGTTGCCGAGGAAAACACACAATGCTTTGATTGCCTAGAGCGAATTAGTGGTACAATGACCAATTCACCAATTAACACATTAATAAACGCCAATGATCGTGGAGGATTAAAGTATCCGAATCGATATCTTGTGAATTTGTTAAGTTTAGTTTTAGATTTCATAAGCGCATCCTTACACCTGTTTCCAAGGAACAAAACATTAGATGCTTACAAGAGCATTATTTTCCCTCACTTCAAAATCGCATTGTCATGCAAATGTGGTGATAGTGCATTAGCAGAAATTATGCTGGAAAAATTTATTCGTCCTTTACTAACAAACCATGCAAATAATACAACAGATGAAAATGATCATAGGAAAAAGCTCCACAGTAAACCTTTATCAAGGAAAGTCCTCAAACTTTAGACATACGTGATTTCTTTATGTTAGACTTTAATTATATTTGGTTTGTATACCTAAAACTATGTGATTTATTTACCTCAGACAATGTGATTTATTTAACTCAAACAATGTGATTCGTTTCCTCAAACTGAGTAATTTGGGTGAAATTTTTCGTTCTTTCTAAGTCAATTTGCAATACATTTGAGTAATTAGTGATATTTTTGGTCAGTATATTAAGTATTTGTTAGTTTTAATTCACTCAAAATTAGTAATTTGGTAAAAATATGCTTTTAAAAGCAATAGTCCAAAGTTTCGTTAATTTAGTTCATACACCTTAAGGATTAAAAATTTTTTAATATTGTTGTGATTATGAGAACTTCATAATTAAACAAAAAAAATTAAAACATGTTTTAATTAAACTTCTTGAATTAATAAAAATGTTTTTAATTAAAATTTGTAAACTGGTAAAAATGTCTTTTTTTACCTAACTTCTAATAATATACTACAATTTGTCACGAGTTTCGGTAAGTATCTTTATCCAACTTAAGAATTTATTTAAAAATTAAAAATTGTTATGAAAAACATTTTTGTGTAATAATTTCGAAAGATTTTTTCGTTCTAACATTTTTGGCGGGAAACGAAATATTTAAAAATAAAAGTGTCACATAGAAGCGCCACCTGAGGCCAGAAACGCGCAAAAACAAGCAGGCCAGATCCCCTATCTTTCCCCAGCTCAAAGGGGACCGTGCTCAGGCTTTCTATCTATCTCGTAGGCATTGGTAGTGCAACTCGCTAAGCCTTGGCTCTTGTTTTCAGATTTTATAATTTTAACTAAGTTGGGACCATACCATAGTACCAGACCAAAAACTTCATTACTCTTCCTGGTTTTATAATAATCGTATTAAACAATAATAATTAGGTTTTATGGTTAATAACGTTAATTAAATTATTACTATTATAAATGGAAAATAATGTCAGTGTACCCACTGTTGCTTTTGTTGTTAGAAGTTAACTTTCTTAACTTAATAAAGAAAAACGATTTATAACACTTGACCTTTCGAAATATATTATTTAAAAGAGTTAAGTTTGGTAGATGGAGTTATTTTAAAGCTCTGGAACTGGAACCAGGTTTTGGCTCAAACATTTCCTTGGCAAAATAAGGCAGAAGACATATATAATATTTGGTTGATAGTTTCGGAAACATCACTGTATTGATGAAGTCATTGTTTTTCATTACAAGTAAAATTTCCATGTCATCTGGTGGTACATAAACGGCAAGGAAGCACACTGGAAGATTACACACCAATAGTTGGCCTTGAATTTGGTGATAGACATCGGATTTTTTGTGCAGTTCCAGTTCATTATTATTTTTATCAACATAAAGATAAAAATCTCCCGAAGCTGCCTTTTCTCTTATGCTTTGTTTGTTTTTAAATATGGCATATGGACATTTGATCTCTACTATGTAAAGTTCATCTTCTATCATTACTAAACGATCAGGGCTGGCACCAAGGAAGCAGAACCTGGGATTTATAATTAACCCAACTGATGTGTGTTGCTGCGTTGTGATTTTTTTCTGAAACAAAGCAAAAGCTGCCGATTCATGCTTCAGTCCATGATCCATTGATTTTGCAGTTACGAATGATCTTTTTTGAATGAATGTTTTTACTGGGTCTGTGCTATCTCTCATTTTTGTAAATGTACCAAACGTTGAGGCTGTTAATCTGTGGCTTCTTTGTTTGTGCCAATAACTGGACTTACTCTGCAAACGGGTTTTGATTTCAATATGTTTTGAACCTGCCAAATCCACCTCCACACTTTTTAAAACATTCATTTCATTTGTTGTTAGATTTAAAAAACTATCGTTTCGTTCCCTTTCTTTAGTTTCTGCAACCTTTTCCCAGAGCTTGTCAATTAAATCGGTGTTTTGTTTTATGCGCAGTGAAACTGGTGTGCAATTGTTAGATTTTATGGTACCAATCACGGGAAGATCCAAGTTCATTTTTTCAAATAGTTTGACAAAATTGGACAATTTTTCTTTGGTGATTATCTGCGAACCAGCAGGCACCACGCTGAACGTTCTAACAGACGTACCCAAGAGTGATTTTGTAGGTTTGGCTGGGTCATGTTTAACGAATTCTAAGTCGCTAAATAAAAGGGGCTCATCTGTTTGCGGTTTCTTTACATGCCACATTTGTAGCCTGGTGGTGCAAGAACCTCGTAGGGGTAACTTTTCCTCACCAGCCCTAACACAGTTCCATAATTGGTACAATAATGCGACTGAATGTTTACAGTCTCCGTTCGTTCCCGCTGGGCAGGTACACGTTATCCATTTTAGCTTATTTGGCTCATTAGCAACATTGAAACAAGCAAATATTTGGTATGATGTTGGTCTCCTATCTGCCTCACAAATAGCTCTAACAAAAACCAGGTTCCCTAAATGAAATATGTTGATTATTTGATAGACAATAATTTCGCAACCAAAAATTTCAGTTTGGTTTTTACCTTGAATATTAGATTCGATACCCAAAATCTTTTCCTCTCTATAAAGCATAAAACCTTGGTTTCGTTCACGCTTTGTCATCGCATGGTTTTCAGCTATATTATCCGGCAAATCTGACAGTCCAACATCATTGCCCCAACCTTCTTTCGGAGTTACGCGTCCTTGAAGTCTAAGTAGGCCTTCACAGCAAATTTTATTTATTATTAAATACTTCTGGGTGTACAATTTCAACGTGGTTACAATCTTACCTTCTTTAGACATATTTGGATTGAGCGTCATTACTTCAATACAAGCTTGACAAAGCCATTCATCCTCTAGGAAGCTTAGCGCGTCTTCTTCTAAATCGACACACTTTGGATGGTACCATTCCATACAAGAACCGCATTGTATCATACTGTCTGTTGTTCCTTTTGGCTGTTTACATAAGCAAAAGAGCCTTCTTGATGATTCTTCAGAAAAACTCGTTGACGGACCAGGTTTTTTTTTGGGTCTCACTGATTCCTCCGTTTTTCTTTTCGACATTTTTCACTTGAAAACCACTTTTCAGAGTTGTCAAAATATTAGTAACTGGACTCTTTCATCAAGAACGTCAGAGAAAACGAACGAGTCTGATTTCTATGAAGTTTTAAACTTTGTTTTTAGTTTCGAAATACCGCGCCCTCTATTACACGAGTTAGGCATATATTTTTCAAAATTTTACGGCGGCGCTTTCAGTACGGAGTCTCTACTAGGGACTAAGGTAGCTAAAAATATATTGCCTCATACAAATGATGCTACTTCAAGAGACACCCAGTGGAGAACGTAGGGGGTCGAAAGCCCCCTCCTTACCGCGAAATACCTTCCACACATGGATAACTTGGGAGCCCTGGACCTACCTCGCCAGGTGCACTCCTGGCTGGCCCAGCTCGCATGCTGACGCCTCGCAACGCGGGCTTTGTTACATCGCTTTAACCAGTTTCCTTTGCCCCAGTGTCCCCTCTGTCTGGACTTGGACACTTTCTGCCCAGTCAGGGCGGCCCCACGCTCTGACTTCCTGGGAAACCTTCGGCACCTCAACCTCCAACGGATGGTCGGCTATGGCCTACGAGCCTCCCACTTTGTGAATTTAAAAACTAGTCCAACTATAATTAATGAAGTGGTTTTGGACCTCTAAACCTCTCTTTTTTCCAGGGGTGCTTGGTACCCCCGCCTAAGACCCCCGTACTATTACCAAATTAAATATATTCCATAAAAAAGACACCCAGTAGACAGTTTGTAAAATTTTAAACATAGATATTTCAAATAAAATTAGAAGCAAAGATATCAATTAAAAAGCCATTTATTTTTCATAAGTACACCCCATCAGTCTAGCTTCGTTACTAAAGTTCCGGTAAAGTTTGATAAATAACAACAAACTATATAGATTTTCTCTAGCATTGGTGACAAGGTCAAGGGAAAACGTCCCTTTAAAATCTTGAATTCCTTGACTCTCCCAATAGCCCTTTCAACGTGAATTCGTGCCACGGCAACACTACGGCTCTCAGAAAGTTGAGATGAAGTAAACTGACCCTGTTGTTTCAGAAACTCGGGAATGATTAGTGTAACATTTTTAGAAGCTAGTTCTTTAGCCACATCAAAACCGCGGTCTTCCATTACAGCGTCGCCTTCATCCAGCATGTCTAAAATACCACAATGCATAAATAGCTTCTTGTCAGAAGTTCTTCCTGCGTAGAGATTGGAACAGAAAGTTATGTGACCAGAGGGGGCCATTCCAATGAGCGCCTTCGCTGTATTAGCATGTTTATAAGCGCTAAATGATTCTCTTTGTGCTTCAGATGCTGAAGGCTTTTCTAGTTCGAATTCTGTACAATCGACGATAAGTCTCAATCCAGGATATTTTTCTGTCATTTTCTTAGTTGCCAGCTCATTTGTTCTTTCCAGCGATGGCCATACGGGTAAATGAGGAGCACACTCGAAAAGGAACAAAATCCACGTATTTACGATTTTAGAAACATAACCTTGCGATAGATTATACATATAGGCTAAATATTGCTCTGGGGTTCCTTGTCTCAGACGGTTAAGTGTCATGAATAATTCCTCCATTGGATTTAGTTTCCTTGGTGGTCCAGGTTTCACAACTTGAAGGAACTCTTTATCTGAAGTTTCAGTCATTTGGGATGATTCTTGTCCCACATAATTAAGTTTAGTACATTCGGGTAGCAGGAGTTGATAGAACGCCCAAAAAACTTCGTACGAAGGAAATCCAGTGAAATATTTGATAGCTTTATCGTCATTTACGAACTTCGTTAATGTAAACTTTTCTTTACTCCGAAGTGTAAGTAGTTCAATTTCTTTTCTTATAAGTTCAACTTTACGTGGTGTATTTTGAGTATTTGAGGATTTCAATGATATCCCACTGCTTGCTTGAGAGTGAGACGATGATGACGAGGGTAAATCAGATTGGCTCTGTTCCTCTACAAAAGCTACTAATGGATCTTCGGGATTCAGGTCTGCTGGATGAATAGGTACTACGTTAAGCTCCTCTGGATTAACATGCAATGCTCCCATTTCTTCCATTAGTTCGATTCTCTCTTTTGGGCTCATTTGAGAAAAAGCACCTTTCGGAAGCGTTTGGCTGGTGTTAGATTCAATTATTTCATCAGTCACTTTCGTGTTTTGAAATATGGAAGGTATTGCAAATGGTTTAAGATGCTTGCGGCGTAATGCTCCAGTGGGTAAATAGTCGCTTTTTAAAAAGTGTTTGGAGCATATAAGTGAGATTTTCAGATCAGGTGGCTTATTTCCTATTGCCGTTATTATGGCATGAAACCATTTTCGTTTCAGCTCCTTATCTTTCGGCAAAGTATGATAAGTAAGCGACGGATTGTTGTTTCGACAATTTTCTATAATGCAAGATCCTTTTCCCATGTCTAAAAATGTAAACAAATACGTTGTTGTAAAATTTTCATAATCAGAATACTTATATACTTTAATTTTATAATTAAAATCATTTACTGAAAGATTATTTTCAATTTTAACCAAAGCAGCACGCCAAGGCTTAGCGAGTTGCACTACATTAAAAGCTCCAAAAACGCCATAAAATAAGTTCTTACCTTTAGGTGAGTGTTGAATATCGTCGATAAAGAAGTTTGGAGCCCGATTTAGTCCTATTTTATTATTTAATTCAAATAATAATGCTGAAATTAACTTCAACGAGCTTCAAACCGGGCTAATTTTTGGTCAGTTTCCCGAGAGTGCTCCTCAGTGACGTTACCAGATTTTAGCGACATCTGGTTGGCTCGTCGATTACAGTAGTTCTCAAAGTCGCCACTAGCCTAGTGGCGCTGATCAGGAATAAGGCTAATTTGTATTGCCCAAGCTGACGACTTCTCGCGACTGCCAATATGGTCGCCTGAAAATAAGGTAAGAGATAAGACCATGTGACGTCACTACAAAGTTCGTGGTAAGCTGGTAACACACTATTTGAATCTGAAATCAGGCTTTACATAAGCATGAACGCTGGATCTCTAAAGGGACCGGAAAACGCCCGCCTTCCACTGTACAAACTAGGGCTGTGCGAGCCTTGAATTTTTGGTTTCGAGTCGAGTCTCGAGTATTGAAATTTTCCCTTATCGAGTATCGAGCCGAGTCTCGAGTACTCGAATCGAGTATCGAGCAGTTGGAAAATTTGTTTCGAGTATTTATCGAGTAATTAGGAATTGATTTTCTAGTATTTTCACACTTTCTGTTAATTTATTGCTCTCATAATAGACATTTGGTGTAATTTTGATCATCGACAACTACTTCAAACAATTCCCAGACGGTATTAGTATTCTTCCCTTTTAATTTATCTAACTGAATTCCTCATTAATATCTTCTTCGGAATCTCATTCCTCACCGAAGTCACTTGTAGCCATTGTTATACTTCGCGCAGAGTTCCAAACGAAAATTACTAACCTAAACTTAAAAAAAATTAATAAAATAAAAATAGTAAACGCGCCTTTAACTGTATTTCATTACTTTTACTTCTACTATTTTACCAGCTACTAGCTACTACCCTACTATATTGCACTGGCATTATGGTCTAACCTCCCCAATGAGCACTAATGTGCGTCTGTTAACCAATAAGCGTGACTTTCTTGTAGATTTTTATAGCTACTACATCCTATTTTCAGAGTTGAAGGTTTTCCAAAAGCAGGTTCGAGTATTTATCGAGCCTTGGTTTGATACTCGAAACTTTTTCGAGTCTTAGAAAATCTCTTATCGAGTATCGAGCCGAGTACTCGGCTCGATACTCGATCGAGTACTCGAGTCTTATCGAGTACTCGCACAGCACTAGTACAAACCGATACCTCTCTAGCATAGCATTGGGGGAAGGAATGGGGGCTGTCAATTTGGGAACACTCAAGGCCATTCGGTTTTTTGTGCTTCTTCAAAAACCTATTGAAAAAAATTTAAACGACCTTGGCCATACCCGTTTATTTTTTAATTTATTTTTTTACAAAGCAAACGTGCTATAGAGAAAAATCTATTCCGTTTACCAGTCCCTTTAGAGATTCAGCGTTCATGACATAAGGCACTAGTCAAGGCATTTGACTAATAAAAAAATGCCTTGACTACTAAAATAAATCGAAATCTGGGGGTTCACTAGTCAACTCGACTAGTAAAAAAAATGTCCCAAATATTCGTAAACCATGCGTCTCACTAGTCAGTGACTACTAAAAAAAATTGGGATAGGGGGGCTCACTAGTCAGGCTGACTACTAAAAAAAATATCCTTATGTAGAGCCCTGTCTGAAATCGCTTGCGGTTTTCTTTATTTCGTCATGAACTTCTCAGTTAGATCTTGAAGAGAAAAACGCATAATTTCCGGACCAGTTTTAACATTGGTTTTATTCCCGCCAAAGTGTTTATGCTGATTTTGATTTACCAAACGATCCGTACTGACATACTGATCTATCTTTTAATAGAAATCGGTTCCGAACTTCCGACTCGAGTAAGTCGAGTTCGCATTTCGCAAGCGAACTATATGGAAGATGTGAATCCGAGCATAGCCCAGTCGATCACGCGTTAAACTGATCGAGTGGGCTATGATCCGAGTTAGAGGTCATCTCGACTTACCCATGGATAAAGAATGCGCGTGAGGAAATTTGTTTTCACTCTACAGGATAGGCAACTCCCTATCTCGAGCGACAGCTTATTCTGTATTCTACAGGGCCGGTAGGCCCTTGTAGATATGACTTGACACCCTTTTGTAACGTTAAAGCAAAATTCACATGCTTTTACTAAATTTCCTATGGAGATTAACATGGCGTTTTTCGTGATTTACCCCCACCGCGAACAGAAAAACTACAGCGAAGTTACTTTTCGGAATACTCTTGAATTAACAATTAAGTATTCAAGGTGTGCTATCGGCTAGTTTAATTTAAATAAATTAACTCTAAGTATGTTAATTTTAGTTAATTCTGAAAGTACGTCAAAAATTACTTTTGGGTCAGACTATCTAGCAGTAGACGCTGACAAATTACTTTGGTATTTCATCCGAGCTTGAGCACCTTTATATGTATTTTCTAATTAACTGTAGCACCCTTAATAAGAAATACGTCGTTATCAGGTCGAATTTTCGTCTAGAAAAGTAATTCAGGTAAATAATTACAGTTAACAGAGGTTTTTATATCATTTAAAGTAAGTTTTTGAACGTTCTTTACGGCCAAGGCTTAAGTTGTATTTTAGTTTGTCTATGTAATATAGTCTTTATACTTATAGTGTCTTTCCCAGGCTAGGAAATAAGACAGGTTTACAGGTCAAAAACCAGTTTATTAATAGCTTGGACCACTTTTTTTATTCAAAACGTGAGGGTCACTGGTCCCAATGACTAGTTTATTAATTCCTACTTTTATTAAAAATTGATATGGGGACCTCTTAAATTAATTTCATTTTAACATAAATTTCGACTCCATGAGTCCAGTTGTGTATACAACCCTAAGCCGAGAGAGATTTTTTTAGAATAGAGAACGACCACAAGTCCTGGGACCAGTAGAAAAATAATTAGGGGAAGGGTCACTGGCCCCGGGACCAGTTTCATATTTAAGACATCAGGGGTCACTGGTCCGGAGGACTAGTTCAGAAATAAACCTTATTTCCAAGCCTGGTTTCCCCTTTAAAGATAAAAAAGCTAATTTCCAGCTCTGTATTTCAAAAATACGCAGTCTGCTTCGTTTTCTGCTACCAACAAATATAGGAGGTATACAGGGTTTCACTATTTGTTAATCTCACTAAAATGCTACTAATTGTGAAGGTGTGTAATATATTTCCTTAAACTGAACCAATGTAGAGGAATTTCCATGTTTACACCAGCACAGATTCTCTCAACGTAACCACGTTGGAAACGATTCGTTAAAACAATTTTTTTCCTGGTGAAACAGTCCGTATATGATATTACGTTTTATAAATTATTTGTTACCAAGAGTTGATTGTTTAATTTAGAAATATAAGTAACAGTGGTGCTGGTTAATCCAGGAGAACATTGTCTTTACGTAATTAGTCAAATAAATTCCATGTGCAGATTTTTTCAACGTAACCACGTGGGAAACAGAGTCTTACGTACGCTATTTCCACAGTCCTTATTGCCGTTTGTTTATATGTCAGAATTGCTATGAATTGTTTAGGTGTTTGATTTAATTACTGGTATTTAAGCGAATCTATGGAATCACATCATTCATTAACATTGTAACCTTTGTACCCCGGTACAACATATTTAATTGTTAATCTTCACGTTACCGCAAATTTAGTACGGGGCATGATAAAAATTGAACGCAATGTGTTGGAACTAATCAAAAACTCATCTAAACATTAAAATTAAGGTTAATAATTTTTTGAAGCTCAATTTAGAAGCTAAATCAATACTGCCAAACCACAATCCTTCATTAATTTCAACATAATTAAGTATAATTAGGGTGAATTTAAACATAAAATTGTAACGGCCATATCGCAAACGCGAAATGGCGTTACCCCTGGTAGGCCGTTGCTCCTCATAACGTTAAAATTAGCGAGCTTGGGTAGCAGCGGAACGAGCATACGCTTGTAAAACTATCAGGGGGGTCTAAGAAAGTCCTATTGCACCGCGCAACTGTCCTCGTCGGAATCCCGACAGAGACTTAACCCCTTGACCAAAAATCAAAGGGGGTAGGAACCCTTAGACCCGACTCGAGACCCTGTGTCTATAAAAGGAGGGACCGAGGGGACGAGAGATATCTTTTTGGCTCCAGCGACGAAGGAGGAAGGCCCGAGCACCTTTTTGTTTATTTTACTTTAAAAGTTTTTACATTGTAATATTTTTGAGAGATGGCTGGGTGAGTCGAAAATAAAGTTTGATTAGAAAAGTACTTCTATTACTCTAGGGTAAGCCTACCAGTTTTGTAGGGCTTACAAACTGGCGCCCAACGTGGGGCTTGGAGAACATAGAGTAATACATGTACTTAGTTTAATTTTTATCTCGAAAATCTAAATCGAAAGAGTGAGGGTCGTTAGTCGAGTAGTTGATTGAAAGTTAGTTTAGTTTTGAATTTAGTGATTTTAGTATAGTGATACCACTATATTGAATTATGCCGGAAACTAGATCCGGGTTTTCCGCTAATAATGGTGAAGGCGTTGAGTCCGGAGACCCGGCTCAGCAAATGAGCCAACTTATTAGTGATGCCTTGCGTCAAGCCTTTCAAGGTTTTGTCTCAGGTAGTGGGGTAGATAGTGTTGGAAATCCAACGCAAACACCTCAGGTAAGGTTGTGGGGGAGAAATAGTTCGTTTTAAGGGGGGAGAGCTAATTTGGCACTAAAACCTTGCCGACTGAAAAACAAGGTTTCTAAGTTATTATTTAAGTCACTAAACCAAGAGTTGGTTCGAGGATGAAAGGTCGAGTTTAAAGTAAAGTAAGAAGTCCAGAGTTATAACAAAAAACACAACTAAATTTATTTTCCTTGCCTGCTAGTATAGCGAGGTCTTTCCCGTACAAGTTTTGAAAGTGAAGTCGTAATAAAAGGTTTAAAATTGTAATCTCTCTTTTTTACTCAGCGGAGCCTCCCAGTTGTTTACCCAAAAAGATTCCTCTCGCGTGGGGTTGCGGTAAATTTCCATCTCGAGGTGAGGTCCGATGAACTCTCTTGCACGTGCGCTTATTTTTTAGCTACGGAAATTAACCTATTGAATTCTAGAGTTTAGATCTATTGAAAGGGTTTTTTTTGGGGGCTCAGCGAGGATAAAGAGGGACTATTCACAAAGTGAAGTAAAAAAATCCAAAATAGAAAAGTTTCCACAAAATGATTAATAATAGATAACAGTTTTTTCTTGAAGGCGATTATAAACATTCATTAACAATGACACTAATAATTCCTCATCAACAAAGGTTGCGAGTAGACGCTCCAACCTATTTAGGACCCGCAGATGAGAAATCTCCGATGGATTCCCTCGAGGCTCTTCAGCGGTATCAATCAGCGACCGGCTATAGTGATAAGAATATCCTTTTTCACGTGATCCCTTTGTCTTTACAAGGGCCGGCCGATCGCTGGTTTAAATTTGTGGGGGGTTCAGCCGCTTTCAAAAACCTTTCGGAATTCCGAGATTGTTTTAGAAAAGAGTATCAGGCTACTGATTACTCTAGGCGTATTCAAATTGAGTTGGATAACCGAACTCAAGGAGAAAATGAACCATTGACTCAGTACATCCATTGTTTATCGGAGTATTCTCACCGATTAGAAACACCGGAGTCTGAGTCGGTACAAATTCAGCGCGTCCTACGGCAGTGTCATCCGACATACCGTAGAATGCTAAGAGGGAAAGCTTTCGCTACCCTTGCTGAATTGGCTGAGGAGGCTAAGATTATTCAATCTGATCTCCTAGCCGAGGTAATGTACAGACCCCCACCGTCAATGGCGGAATCCTTGGAACCTGGTTTGGCATATGGGGCAAGCGCTACGATTGAGCAATCGCATCAATCGGTTAGTAAAGCCGTCACTATGTCTGTTTCTGCGGATGCAAATGCATTTGCGGGAAACCAGGTGGGAGTAGGATTGGCAGCCTTGGATCCGTACTCTTATTTTAGAGTACAGAGACAAGTGATGAGCGGAGTAAATACTCGCTCAGGTAATAATTCTGGTGCAACTTTTAATGCACAATCCAATGGCGGAAATCCAGTCCAAAGGAGAGGTAATCGGGGTATTGGGCGCTGTTACAAGTGCAACCAACCCGGCCATTTCAAAAGGGATTGTACTAATCCGGGAAATGGGCAAACGAGGCAACCAAGATAATCGGAAATCCGAATTATTCTTGGGAGGGGCCTCGTGATAAAATTGAAACCAAAATAACGAGGGCCAAAAACCAGGCAAGAAATTCGAAAACTCAAATTTTCGCGCCATCGGTTAATCGCTGTTCCGATTTTGGCGGGAAAACTCCCCCATTATTGAGATTTCAAGCTATGGGGCAATCTTTCCTTGGCTTGTTAGACAGCGGATCGTCAGTTTCTTTGTTGGGCGATGAATTCATACCCATATTCGAAGAACGAGGAATGGCGATAAAAACTAATAGGACAATGGTTAGATTCGGTCGCGGCACATGCCGCGTAGCCGGAGATATCCGTTTCCAGGTATATTGGCCCGGAGGGAAAAGAAGGCAGCGCTTTCTTATTGTCCGAGGTCTTACACCCTCAGTTATTTTTGGGAGAGATTTTCTTCGAGGAACGGTGATAGACATTAGGTTTAGTGAAGGTGGGTGGTCAATCGGCCCCTTCCCTCAAAAAGTCATCCCGTTCGATACCGAAGAAATGGAAAAAGGGGCGTCTAATTGCTTTGGCGAAATCGTCAAAAGTGAAAAAGACCCCTTAAATGTGTTAAAAGCTTTGGCGTCGAAATCGACCTGTAGCAAAGATGAAAGAGCTAGGTTGGTGGATATGCTTTCGGAATTCCAAAGTATATTCACAAAGAAACCTGGCGAAACCTCGCTAATTGAGCACTCTATAGAGGCGGGCGACGCTAGGCCTATAGCGTGTCATCCCCGTCCGGTTAGCAATAAGAAGAGGGAGGAAATAGACAGGGCTTTTGATGAGTTGTTGGAATTGGGAGTTATACGACCATCGAATAGTCCCTGGGCGTCCCCAATTGTACTTGTTGAAAAAGCTAACCCAAAGCCGGGTGAGATCAAACGGCTTTGTGTAGATGTGCGGAGGTTAAACGATGTGACTACCGCGGATAGGTATCCAATGCCTTCGATACCTGATATTTTAGCGTACTTAGGGAAGGCGCGGTATTTCACGACAATAGATCTCACAAAAGGGTTCCTCCAAGTGAGGATGAAAGATAGCGATATACAAAAGACAGCTTTCGTGTGCCATAGGGGACTTTACGAATTCGTAAAGATGCCCTTTGGACTTAAAAACGCACCGGCAACTTTCATGCGATTAGTTGACCGTGTGTTAGGACCCTGTAAATGGAATTTCGCTCTCGGTTTTTATGATGATATCACCATATATTCCGAGACGTTTGAGGATCATTTGATTCACATTCGAGAAATTCTAGGCCGCCTTAAAGATGCCGGATTAACTATTAATCCGAGCAAGGTGCAACTTTGCACGAATACCGTTAATCTTCTCGGTTACAAGGTTGGTCCAGGGCGCTGTATGCCAAATCCGGATAAGTTTCGAGCGATTGAGGAATTCCCCATCCCTCGAGACGTGAAATCATTACAAAGATTTCTTGGCATGATAGGTTATTACCGCCAGTTTATACCGAACTTTGCGGGAATAGCTCGTCCTTTGTATAACCTATTTAAGAAGGATTCCACGTGGCGTTGGGAGGAAACCCATACCAACGCTATGAGGGAATTAGTGGAAAAGGTAAAGAGTACCTCGGAATTAGCTCTCCCGGATTTGAATAAGAAATTTCTTATTCAAACCGATGCTAGTAGCCACGGCTTGGGTGCAGTATTGGCACAAGAGACGGATAGAGGAATAATGCCTATCTGGTTTATAAGTCGGGGGCTGACTCCAGCAGAGCGTAATTATTCCACTACGGAGTTAGAATGTCTTGCAGTAGTATTCGCTCTCAAGAAGTTTAAAATGTATGTTGAAGGTACTGATGTGATAATCGAAACCGACCATCAGGCCCTTCAATGGCTTAAAAAGATGAAAGAGCCAGTTCGCTGGTCTCTAGGCCTGCAACCCTTTAATTACGAGGTACGATATCGTCCTGGTAAATTAAATTTGGTAGCAGATGCTCTAAGTCGGGCACCAATCGAAACCGAATTGGCCGACGAAGAAGCCGTCATATCATGAATTTATTTATTAACATGAATATATATGTGCATTGACTAGTTAAACTACATATTCAGGGATGGGAGGGGCTTAGTTTGCTTGACGTCAGTGAATTTTCGGCGGTTTGTTTTTAAAGCTAAAGCTCTTGCCATGCGAAAGGCTAATTATGCTTGTAAATTGATCAACTACCGGATTAATTTACCTCCAACAGCAGAAAAAACCAACATCATCAATTCTCACGAATTCAAATGTTAGTAGTTTATTTTCAACCGTTACATTCATTTTCTTAATGGCCAAGGCCTAGCACTTTACCAACAGTTTTCAGTTTCAGGAAAAACATTGCAGGCAGTTATGTTTCATTTAAAAGATCAAAATCACTTTCGGGCATCGTGTTGAGATATTTTTTCACGTATCGGCGATTATTTGTAATATACAGTTGACGCAGTTTGGTAAACCTAACCGAAAATTGTATCCCTCATACAATTTTGTTAAACTGGTCGTCTGCTGTTCGAGCTTCCAGGTGTCTCGATTTTGATTGGCTACCGCGATGACGTTAAACGCGTATGTAATAGAAAGGTCCCTCCCATCCCTGAATAACATGATAGAAAGGCTAATGATACACATGTATATTCATGTTAATAAATAAATTCATGGTCATATTGGTTGCAAATGAAGTAGTGGGGGGTAACACACCCAAGTTGGGTTTACCTTTTAATAGAGAGGCGATAATAAAATCCCAAGCTACTGATCCAGAGTTATCTCGTTTAATCGAGGAGTTAGAGCGTGTTAGAAGCTCTGTAGACCCGGAAACGGCAGTAAAGGCCGGGGCAGTATTGGATCAGTATGTAATGGATCCCTTACATCTTCTTAAGAGTTCTAAAGGAATTTCTTTGGAACCCGACGGAGCCCTTGGGATCATTTTCTAAAGAAACTATTTCCAAAGACTTCCTTGGAATTTCCTAAAGAATTCTTGAGATAAATTTCTAAAGAATGTCTTGGGACTATTTTCTAAAGAAATTCTTTAGGAATTCTAGAGATAAATTTCCAAAGAATGTCTAGGGATTATTTTCTGAAGAAATTCATTAGGAATTCTAGACATAAATTTCCAAAGAATGTCTTGGGATTGTTTTCTAAAGAAATTCTTTAGGAATTCTAGAGAAAACTTTCCTAAGAATGTCTTGGGATTATTTTCTAAAGAAATTCTTTAGGAATTCTAGAGATAAATTTCCTAAGAAGGTCTAGGGATTATTTTCTAAAGAAATTCTTTGGGAATTGTAGAGATAAATTTCCTAAGAAGGTCTAGGGATTATTTTCTAAACAAATTCTTTGGGAATTCTAGAGATAAATTTCCTAAGAAAGTCCAGGGATTATTATCTAAAGAAATTCTTTAGGAATTCTAGAGATAAATTTCCTAAGAAAGTCTAGGGATTATTTTCCATCGAAATTCTTTAGGAATTCTTGAGATAAATTTCCAAAGAACGTCTAGGGAATATTTTCAAAGGAAATTCTTTAGGAATTCTTGAGATCAATTTCCAAAGAAGGTTTAGGGTTTATTTCCAAAAGAAATTCGTTAGGAATTATTGAGATAAATGTCCAGTGAAGCTCTAGGGTTTATTTTCCAACGAAATTCGTTTGGAATTCATGAGATAAATTTCCAAAGAAGGTTTATTTTCCAACGAAATTAGTTAAGAATTTTAGAGATGAATTTCAAAGGGCCAGATATATTGCAATTATGCGCAGCTTTACATAAAATTATCTCAAAATATTTTTACCCTAATTGTTTAGCTAAAGTTTCTAGATAGACATTAACTTGATGGTTAAAAAAATTAAAAAGGCTTGTTCCGCAGCTAAGGCTCAGCAAGCGCTGAAATGGAATGTTATATTTACCTATTTTTTTATTTTTTGGATTTTTTTTGCCTTTAATAATCTGTGAGGTGTTTATGTAAAGGATAAAATAGATTAAAAGTAAAATAAGAGTAATTAAAATCGTTATGTTTAGATTTACAGGGAATCTAAGCTGTCAGTCGGAATTTTTGCTTAATTCTCTTATGGCATGTTTTATCTTTATTTCGAGCGTAATTAGAGTCCAAAATAAATATTTTTTTTAAAAACATTGTAGAGAAAATTAGGTTAAATGCGTTTCTGATACTCGAAAAACTCTCAGTGAATATACATTATTAAATTTAACAACAACGTCTGTATCTACTGCTTGGCCGTTAAAGCCTCCAAAACCCACTTAGTACCCCATACAATTGCACAAGATTAAAACTTTCTGCCGTTTACGGATGTTTTTAAGTCGATTAAATGTCTGACTTCATAAGCAATTTCACACTGCATGCGAGAACTGCCCTCGCTATAAGGGGTGAGGTCGGAGGCTCCGGTGTAGTTCAGCATATAAGAACCACACTTCCAGTATTGGGATATGGTTCTGCATGTAAGAACTATCCTCGTTTCAAGTGGCTAATTTAATTTACCCATTTCTCTATATATTTCCCAAGAAAATTCCATAGATATTTCCCACGAGAATTCCAAAGATATTTCCCACGAGAACTCCAAAGATATTTCCCAAGAAAATTCCCAAAGACATTTCCCAAGTAAATTCCATAGACATTTCCCAAGAAAATTCCCAAGTAAATTCTAAAGACATTTCCCAAGTAAATTCCAAAGACATTTCCCATGAAAATTCCAAAGATATTTCCCAAGAAAATTCCAAAGATATTTCCCAAGAAAATTCCAAAGATATTTCCCAAAAAATTCCAAAGATATTTCCAAAGTAATTTCCAAAGAAAAAGAGGCCAATATTCCCCAATTTCCTAAAGAACGCCTTAAGGATTAACAAAGAAATTTCCCAAGGAATTTTCTTAAGAGTTCTTAAGAAGATTTTTGTAAGGGATCAGGACGGTCTTCTATTAAGATACTTCGCACCATGGGACGAGGAGGATGAGGATGCCCTAGAGAAAGCTTGGAAGGTAGTATTACCTCGAAGCTTGAGGCTAGAGGCAATCAAATATTTTCACGACGAGCCCCTTGCCGGCCACCTGGGTGTTTGTAAAACGTATAAACGTTTACAATCCCGAGTCACGTGGTCGGGTATGAAGCGCGACGTTTTGAAGTATGTTCGGGGTTGTGAGATGTGTCAAAAATCGAAGCCATCTGCACAATTAAAGCCCGGATTGCTATCAAGCGTTCGTAGCGAAAGACCGTGGGAATTAGTGACCTGTGATCTCATGGGTCCCTATACCCGCAGCTCCAAGGGTAAT
The DNA here is from genome assembly GCF_054372755.1 of Phalangium opilio. Taxonomy (NCBI): domain Eukaryota; kingdom Metazoa; phylum Arthropoda; class Arachnida; order Opiliones; family Phalangiidae; genus Phalangium; species Phalangium opilio. Next base: position 4,338,062 of record NW_028324161.1, on the reverse strand, counting down.
CAATACCTGCTCGTCATCGTAGATCATTTCACTAAGTGGGTAGAAACCTACCCCTTACGAAAAATGACTACGGAGAAAATATGGGAGAAGTTATTTGACGTTTTCTGTCGATTTGGATTCCCAATGGAACTGATTACTGATAATGCTTCTGTGTTTTCCAGTCCGAAATTCAAGGAGACATGTAAAAGATTGGGTATACGCCCGAAAAATACATCTCCGTATCATGCTCAGGCAAACATTACTGAGCGCATGAATAGGAATATCAAGCCTATGATTATTTCTTATATTGAGAAACATAGGGATTGGGATGCCCGTATTCCTGAGTTAGGCTTCGCCTTAAGGTCGGCTGAAAACAGCTCGACTGGGTTCACGCCCGCGGCGATGAATTTCGGTAGGGAGCTCTGCGCTCCACTAGATTGGGAATTGGAACCGGTAAATATTTACCAGAACCGAAACCCAGATCTATACGCTGAGAGACTGAAGGTTAGGCTGCATGATGTCATCGATCATGCAAGGCTTAACATGCAGGACTCGAAGCTAAAGCAGAAACTGCACTACGACAAGCGTCGGAGGCACGTGTATTTTCGACGTGGCGACCTTGTTTTGCGCCGTACGCACCCACTTTCCGATGCGAGTCGTGGTTTCACGGCTTCGCTCGCGAAAAAGTACGACGGCCCATTCGTAGTGCAGGAAAGAACTACCCCGTTGACGTACAGGTACTTACAGGAATGGTCTACTTCACTTCAAACACCGTTATATTTTAGAGTACAAATGTATGATGGTGAAGCAAACATGATTATTCAAAATTTAATTACATTAAGACTGAAGTGACAGATATTATAAAAAACCGTCTTGGTTTGGACCAAGGCTGAAAAAACAAACGATATGTTTGAGGTTTATCAATTGACTGAAGTTTCAGATATTGAAATTTTTTTCTAGTTATTTTTATCCACTCAATCCTTAATCAATATTTAATTCAATCAACTGATTTTACTGTTAATCGATCTAGTCCCTCTAAATTAATTGAAAAAATTACATATCTACGCTTTTTCAAGAACAATTACATTTTCCGAAAACATTTTATCATGAAATTAATTATTTTGAAGGGGCCGTCGCAACACACTATATTATATTACCATATAGATCGAAACCTTTTCACATTAGTAAACGGTACATGACACTCCGGACTTGCCCGCCAACCTTATTAACCTAACACTATAAAACATTCGTGTACATGAATGGTTATGGTTATGTCTTGACACTCGCTAGCGCCCGAACGACCGATCACTCAGTGTAATCGGTGTACAGTACATTTGTAAGTGAGTTTGGAAATTACATACAGAGAAACTAAAACACAGGTGTGATCCCACCATTGGGGTGTTTTCTCTCTTTCATTTTCTCGCTCGCTTAGAAGCACCGCTATAGGCAGTGCTAGTTGACTAGCCTCCTGCCCGTAGTGAACTTTGGCACCGTCTGGCGATGACCCTTGGTGCGAGGGAGAATACACCCCAATGGTGGCCTCGCCCCTGTGTTTTCCGAAATGATTACGCGTAATACGTAACCGGTGTAAAGTAGGGAGGTGACGTTTCAAATGAAGACTGAGTTATGACCAAGAAATTCTAAAGTATGGAAATAAAGTTCCAGTGCAACTTTACCTTCATAGAGGCGACAATAGAAATGTAGCATTTCGATATACGAAATTTAATGTATAAATTCGCGCATCACCCTGGTTTGGCATCAATTAAATATTTACATTTTCCATTCGAGTTATGTCAAAGTTCGCTTGCTCTTTTTAGACATCCAGTAGAACATTTCAAATATTCAATACTGATCCCTCAACACGTACTCCCTTCAAAATAATTAATTTCATGATAAAATGTTTTCGGAAAATGTAATTGTTCTTGAAAAAGCGTAGATATGTAATTTTTTCAATTAATTTAGAGGGACTAGATCGATTAACAGTAAAATCAGTTGACTGAATTAAATATTGATTAAGGATTGAGTGGATAAAAATAACTAGAAAAAAATTTCAATATCTGAAACTTCAGTCAATTGATAAACCTCAAACATATCGTTTGTTTTTTCAGCCTTGGTCCAAACCAAGACGGTTTTTTATAATATACTCTGTTACAACATCGGTTGTCAGCACGCGCAAAGCTGGGTCTCTATGTAATCTAGCCTTGCGCGTTCTGACAAGTGACAAAAAACTTCAGGATATTTTAAACGATTTTAAATCCTGAAGATCCTGAAGTTTTTTTTCTCTTGTCAGCACGCGCAAGGCTAGATTACATAGAGACCTAGCTTTGCGCGTGCTGAAAACCAATGTTGTAACAGAGTATATACAGAATAAGCTGTCGTTCGAGATAGGGAGTTGCCGATCCTATAGCGTGAAAACAAATTTCCGCACGCGCATTCTTTATCCATGACGTACCTATGAAACATTGGTTTGCAGTTTCTCTCATGGATCCCACACCATAACGTTTCCAGCGTGGATTTGATGTCGTCCATGCATCTTTATGTTGAGAGGCGAAATTGGTAGTGTATCCTTGTGATAGATACACACACCACCTCCCGTTTTATGGGTGCGGTCCTTTCTAATGAGAACGTAATTGGGGATAGTAATTACTATGTCTTGGACTGTGTCAGATAGCCATGTTTCTGATAATCCCAGGATATCATTATTGAAGTTCTTCAGTAGATAAGTAATGTCGGAAATATGACGCTGTAAGCTCCTAACGTTCAGGTGGGCGATTTTTAGTCCTTTCGGATAAACTGTTGATGGTTCCTTTTTCTGTTGAGATCTTATATAGCCGTGAGTTTTATATTGGTTTGGGGGAGTAAGGGTGCTAGTATTGGCCAGTCAGACTTCGTCCACCTGAGGTTTGGAGTTACGGTGCCTTCGGATGGTCATTGGGCTTGGCCAGTTAGCTCTATCGAGGATAATGTCATCGAGTTTCCCACTACATTCAATGATGTAATTGGACGACCAGAAGTCTCCCTGTTTATAAGATGATATTCTTATGTTATCAGTATCAATGTCTAGGGATTCCAGGTGTTTGGCGATATCCTCGATGGTGATATTTGGATCACATCGTGAGAGCAGGAACGTCGATTGCGGTGTATTTGACCACCTTAAGGGGGTTAATTATATCCCCTAAACGATGGTGAACTCATTTAAAATATTAGTGATGACGTAATTGCTTACGTTCGGCGCACAAGAGTGACGCGTGCTCCCAGACAATTTCCAGGGTTTCTTCGGCCATTTTCTTGACGACTTTCTTAGTGGGCACTGATTTGTGTTTATTGGTTACGATGGAGTGAATGACCAGTAAAAGTGACAGAACGATCAAGGTTAGAAAGATTAAAATCACCACCTGAATTAATCAAGAAGAAAAACTCAATGAATTCGGTATATATCAGGTAGATTTAGGGTTGTAAATTTTCCGGAAAAATAAAACGCGGAAAATTTTCCGGAAACTTTTCCGGAAAATTTTCCTCTTCGCGGAAAATTTTCCGCTAATCGGAAAAATATAAAACTAGCAATTATGTGAGCTTTGAGTCAATTTATCTAACTTTTAAAGATTTAAAACATTCTCCAGTTATTTTGCCATCTTTAGTAGATTTATTATAGTACCACCAAATATTTGTGGTTGATTTTCCCATAATTTGTGACTTTAAACAGGGTCAAGAAACTTAATAACATTAACAACATAACACCTCGTTTCCCTCACAATGACGCAGACGATCACTATCCTTTATGCCTGATAATTTTAGTTTCACTTGGGTCTCTTAACGGTTAGGTCTCGACTCTCTAACGCCTTATACCGTCATGAGAGCAAAAAGTAACCCTAATACCCTATGCATGCAAGCGATAGCAAATAAGTGAGCTTTTCCTATACGCGCCGAGGATTGAGAGGTTAACTAACACGCAGCGCCTCTAGCGGACTGAATTGAAAACTCTTGGCGGGAACTTCGCGAATGGTAGATTGGCAGTTTAATAAATGGGAGCGCTACAATTATAAAATACGTCGCGTTTTTTGCATTAAAAGGTTTACAAAATTATTTTAGGGATTCTACTCGTCGAAAAGTATAAAATCTATTAAAAACTAAACACATTTTCAACCAAACGAAGTTAATACCGTAGTCTCTGGAGAGTGTATCAGGGAAACTTCTGTAACTAAGCAAATTTATGATATTACCATCTATCAGAAGGGAATAAGAGAGAAGGGAGACATTAGAGCCTGCTTTGGTAACGAGAGTCCGACCAACCTCAAGAAAACCGCGAAAACTTTGCGCAAGTACACAGCTTTTAACCAATTTACTGCAAATATAGTTCTTTAAGTTCTCCGAGTCCGCGGTATCAGGCGGCCTATTTGTCTTAGGGCTGTCGATGTTTCGTTCTTGTGTAATTATAACCTCAAGTATGTATTTTATTGAAGCAAATTTTTATTTTTTAATATTAATTCAGAATAATTAGTTTTCATCTATTTATTACCTTCAAATTATCTGATATTGGTATGTTCTCAATTCCCGTGTATCTAAATTAATTGCGCAGCTTGATTTCGTTTATCAACATGAAATTCGGCCATTGTTATCTCCTTCAATGTAAAGTTGTAAACAAAACTACTTTTCATACGTCACCTTCTTATGTGACGTCACAGCTAAGACAGAAGTTAGATAGCCAATCAGTGAAGGGTAGTTGATTTGAGGTTAGTAAGACTGTTGTTACAAGTGTAGAGCATTATGGAGATATAAAGTGTGTCCCTTCTCTCTTATTCCCTTCTGCATCTATGTAAGTGTTCGAATTAAATAAATATGTTTATATTGTAAGTTAATTAAATTAAATTGCAAGTGCTTCCAGACAGACACATTTTTGAGGTTAACTATATCTGTACATTTAATTTGGGTATTGGGATTAGATAAGACAAAGTCTAAAAACTTACTTTTTCTCTTTAAGCGAGTTAATTCATTCATTTCTTTTAATGCAATGAATTCTAGAACTTCGAAAACGGGTAAAATTTCACCCCTTCTGGCGAATTTCAGTAATAATTCCTACAAGTAACCCACACAACAACCCTATGGCTTCATTTAAAGACGCGATAATTTTCCCGCCAATTTGTTCTTCTAAAATCCGCTAGGTGGCGAACGCGGCGCCTCGCTCGGCGCGTATAGAGAATAGGGGTCACTAGACTCTGTTCCCGTGGACAATTTTTTACCCCTCCGAATTCACCTAAAACCAAATAATGAATGTTTTGAAAAGAAGGGCAATTGAAAAATTTTAAAGTTTTAACTTTTTAATTGAAAAACCGGTAGCGGAAAAATACGGAAAATTTTCCGGAAAAATATAGCTCGGTCATTTTCCGGAAAATTTTCCGAGCGGGAAATTTTCCGCGGAAAATTTTCCGACTTACAACCCTAGACCGTAGATTGTTATTGAGAAAAATTTACTTCGAAGTCCATATTTAAGAAGGACCAAGAATTGGACGTGACTGTCACTTGGGGGCTGGACACGATAATCAGCTTGTTTATCCCAACGGGCGGAGACGGAGTGAAATGGTCCAATCGAGTACGGAAAAAAGAACTTGGCTCGTTCCACGCCATAACATGAGATTTCTAAAAACGCCGTAAGGGTTAATTACTTTTTTAATATGTTCAGAGTTTTTCAATATTAGCCGTAAAATCGCATACCTTGAACAAATTTGACTTATTGTATACATTATGACCGTCATTATAAATATTTTCTTCCAGTCTAAAAGTCATCGACAGAATTTAATTTACAATATAATGATAGCAATGATTTATAGCAGTCTGTAATCAGAGATTTGTTTCTGATAGTTGCGTATAGTGAACTCGGGAAAACATTGTCATGAACTTCAGTTACCAAACAATGCATTTGGCGGGGGTGTGCGAATAGTTGATTTCGACTTAAGTAGCAGATACGTTTTGGCATCAAAAGTTAATTGCTACGAGCAGAAGTAAGATAAGGGACTAGAAGTATTGAGGTAACCAAATTCTTCACTTGGCGAAAGTGAATATTCTTGATAACGCACCAACGGGTGGCCCTCTGGTAGCGGTTTATGATTTTTCCCTCCAAAATGTGAGACGCTCGCGGCGGTAGACGGCCGAACTAGATTCAAGCACCCGCGTCTGTGTTCCGCCGCTTTAGGTTGAGGGGAAGGTGGTAGGAAATGTTTTTGGAACTCAACCAATTTTTTTCTCTCTATATTGTGTAGGCGCGATGGCAGCGGCATAAAGTCCTCAAATTTGTTCACTAGTACCAGGATCTATTACCATTGCTAGAGCACTTTACTTCTAGTACCTTATTTTACTTCTGCTACGAGTAATGACATCGTTGCAACGAAACGACAAAAACTGAGTAGATAAGTCGATTTAGGATAAATGAAAATTAAAAGTTTCGGTTGTGTCTCTCAATTAGGGTAGAGACGGTGTAGCAACAGACAAAAAAACAATGACAGACACGGGACATACGTCACTCGGAGAGGTGAAAATCCCAAATAATCGATTATTATTATTATAATCGACTTAGAAATCGAGTTTATTAATTTTTCCCATACCCATTTGCCCGAAGAAGACAGCGAGGGTTTTGTTCAAATTATAGTGCACTCAAAATCCGATTATTAAATTTACTTTATATTGAGGAATCGTTTTAAATATTCAGCCATGAACTGGAACTGTGCATAAGACGTCCAGTCCTGACAAGAAATGAAAGTGTAATTGTCATCTAGAAAGCATTCTTTATTCTCACCTCTGATATCTAAATAAACTCACCCCAAAATACTCAAGTATCGAACAATTAATAGTTGTCTCATTTGCGTACCTTTAATCTATATATCTATATAAATCTAAGTCCTGACTGACTGATTGACTGACTGACTGACAGACTGACTGATAATCAACGCCCAGCCCAAACCGCTTGCCCTAGAAGGCTGAAAATTTGCAGGAACTTTACTCATAAGTAGTAGGCGCGTACTAAGAAAGATTTTTCTAATCCGCCGCCATCTTAAAAAATGGCGACCAGAAATGTAAAAAAATCTTCTCTGTTCAACAAAGTCCGTGCGTTTCAACCGATTTCGCAAATATTTAGTACACTGGTTTCCTTTAACCTATAGACAGGCTGAATGGTCTTTCGGGTTCTATTTGTAGCCATCTTTTTAAATGGCGGCCAGAAATTTAAAAACCCTTCTTTATGGAGTAATATCCGCGTGAAAAGTAATAAAAAATGCATCCCTAGGGGCTGACGGGCAACGCCGAGTGCCTTATAGCTCCTAGGGTGCTACAAAAATATTAGTCATCAGTAAAATCTACCCATTCTTTATATCATTTTGATGGAAGTTCTTATTACACGCGAGCGACGCCGCGGGTAACAGCTAGTAATAAAATAATTTTCAAATCAACGAAAAAATGAAGGATTTGAAAATTCGAGTTCTACCTGTATTTGAAATATCGATCGTTTCCCACAAATTCAATTTCGTTCAATGCCATCCTATCATGGACAAGTAAAGACTTGGTGAGAGTAAATGGTAACAGGGTGAGATAGATGGTGGAGTTTGATTTGAAACAAGACTTTCTAAACTCAAACATAATTAAAGCACAAGTGTCATATTTCGCATTCCTTTTATTCCTGGTAAGCTGTAAGTATTTTAAAAACATGGGTTTAAGCTAGTTTACGATAATTGGCCACAATCGAAGCTTTTGTTTTGATTGGTAGCACATGAATATTAGAAAGTTTCCGAGTTTAATTCAATAAGCATAAATCAAAAACCAACCTTAATTAGGAGTCCTATAAGCAAAATATTAACAGAAATATAAGAAACTTTCGTACTTGTCTTTCATTACAATTTTTTAATAGAGTATTTCTTCAGTTATAACGCGCAATTACCCCAAACGGACATTGGGTAACGCGTCTGTACGCATCCCGTGACCTGCGCTGTCTTAATCTGCTTTCTAAAACTGCAGTGGATTGGGTCAATTTATCATCAAGCTTGGCGCAATAACGGAAGTTAAATGGAGTACTATACTTATTCTTTAGCGGCGAGTTAAACCCGGAGAATCTGATCAATAATTTTGCTAAGCAACATTAGAAGAGTTGGACATGCGAAAATTTAACACTGGAAAGAATCGGTTTTCTACGAGAATATTTATCCTTTCTGAGATTGAATTCTACTATAGTTAGCTTCGTATTATTTAACGTTTAAAAACCATTACGTCGGTGTTTCAGTAAAAGTTAACTTAATGTAATTATAGTTGATGGAAAATAATAGACTTACTTTTACTTAGTAATGCTTTAAGTGTTTCTAAGAAAACTTTGTGAAGAAAATTCGATATCAGAAAAGTAGACAAAACATATTTCGTTCGTGTGATTCAATCTAAGGTTAGGAAACGTTCTCGTTTAAATCTACTTTTTATTGCAAAAATTTATAATGTACCGATCCAATTCCGTCTAGGTTTGCGTATTTCAACAAAAACTAATGAAGTCCATTTATAGCTTTCAGCAATGCCTGATTAACACCATGGTTGGGTTCCCAATGGCGTGTTGGTTTCTCTCTTTGTAATAAACAAATTTGTCTATTCTGTTAATTGTGGCGTGTTAATTGGGCTTTAACTTTCACTGCTTCAAGATAACTGGAATTATTAATGTAGATTTCAGTTTAAACTCAATAAAAGCAAACTAACTTTATTTCATAAAAACTCGCTGCAGATAAGTATCTTTCTTTATTGAATATTGATTACATCGATGGAGAAAATTGGAGATTGTGTTTTCAAAATTGAAAAGGTGACCTTTTATATGGAATTCGAGAGGGGCACGTTCGACTTTTTTTGTTAGTTTCGACCAATCATCGATGAGCTTTCTTGGGTATTTGTGAAAACATTGAGCGAGTCTCGAGCCTGCCCCTCCCTGTTGTTTCCTAAGAACTTGATAGAAGCACTTGTCTTACAGTATATATATTTTCTTTTCCTAACAATTGCAGGGTTAAAGTTTAATCGGGCGATTTTATAAACTATTTCATTAAGATTTTGGTTTTGAGTTATTATAGACTGATTTTTTCCTAAACGTTTTAAGCTCTATTTTTAACTAGATTTTTAAGGTTAGGTTAAATTAAATTTTACTAGAAGTATTAGAGAAAGTTTAATTAAATTTCAGATTTTTACGGACGCTTCGTGTATATACTTAAAAGTGGATTTAAAATTTTGTTATATTATACTATAAGTATTTATATTCAATAATGGGGTAGTGTTAAAATAGTTATAGTTACTATAAATATTTATGTTCAATAAAGGGTTAGTGTCAAAATAGTTATAGTTCACAATAGATATTTATGTTCAATAAAGGGGTAGTGTCAACTTATTTATAGTACACAATAAATATTATGTTCATTAAAGGGGTATTGTCAAAACAGTTATACAATAAATATTACGCTTAATAAATAACTTACGCTTAGTAACATGTTTTACGTTTAATGAAATTGAAAATATACTTAGTTCAAAATTCATGAGCTGGGATAGTGTTACCAAAACTACAGTTGTAACAAATTTATCCATAGTACAATTTTTAGCCTACAAGAGTATGTCAGAATTAACTGATGATGGATAGTAAACATAAAGATGAAATAGAACGGGCTATATTGAAGAAATAGATCTCCACTGTCTATTGGAACAATTCTTTTGTTGGATTGGCGTCCTGTCTGGGTTAGCGTTTTGTCTAGCATAAGTAACACACAGCAACAAAAGGTATATCACTAAATGAGAAAGATTTGTAACAATGAGAACGAGATTGTTACACCGTGAATATAACGTGGACAATATTAAGTATCAAATAAAAAAGCTACCATTACAGGGTTGAGACGCAGAAATTGTAACGTACGTTTTTCGCACGTGTTTCTGATAGCTATGGACTGTGTAATACAATAAAGAACATGTGTTTGTCATACTTGATTGCCGAATTTCGAATGCGAATGTTATATTAATATATGAATGAGGTATTCTTTATATATTTAAGGATTTATCACCACTGGTTCTCTATGCATATGTCGAGACATTTGAAACTCTACCAGAATATCCGTGTTTTACTACTGATAATTTTACTAACATATTTAAATGACAGTTTAGTGATAGTTAATCAAATTCATATCTTAATTGTAAAGTATCCCCTATAAGTTATGCAGTGAATTTAAAATAATGTAACACGCAATGATCGTTCGTTTATAGTTCGAAGACGAAAATAAATTGGTGTCTTGTCTGGGAATTCCCTTTTGGGTTTTAACCTATTTAATAATCAGTGTTCAAGCGAGTTATTTGAAGATTATTTCGGTTATGACAACTGCTACTGTTATTGACAAGAGCGTGAGAAGCAAGTTGAAAGGAACAGTGACGCTACGCAGGTCCAATTCTACCGTGCTTTGGGATGGTCTCTTCCACTTCAACTGCTCAATGATGCAATTTATTTCTAGTTTCTGATTTTTGAAAACTTCCTTTTCGAACATCGGTTCCACCCTGTAATACAACATTCGTTAAGGCTGTTATACGTTTCATGATCAAATTGGCACTGACATCAGTTGGGCGTTCAATTGTGGTATGCTTTTTATCCAAGAGGTGTTGAAAATGAGGTGTTTGAAGTCGAGTTTAAGAAATTGTTGCGAAAAGTAAAATCCATCTTTACTCACGACGAACTCTTTTGAGTCAAAATCAGTATGTTCCAACTGGTTAATCATGGAGTCTGTGCTTATGATCAAAGCTTTCTCCCCCGAAAAAATTGAACTGTACGAATCCATCAAGTCACCATGGTAAAAATCGAACAGTTTCTTCTCATCGAGTGCGTCTAGCCACTCCTTGACAACTGGATCTAGGCCCGCCTGATACAAAACAAGTCACGTAAAAATATTTACGTTTAAACTAGGTGTAGTGGGATGGAGGGTGTGTTAGTTTCGTCAGGAATGTATGGAGGGGCTGGAATGGCTAAGGGGGCTCTCGTTGTACCCTTGATGGTGGAAACATAAGGCGAGTCCTTTTTCTTTAGAAGTGTGGCTCCTCCCCCTACGTTTGTTTAGCTGTCTACCGAAGGCCAAAAATGTCATGACTCGTTAAAACAGGCATGGCAGAAGTGACCTTTTAGATTTTTTAAACTTAAATGCGCTGATTCGCTGCCGTTGGCGTTCATATTCGATTCTCTCAGCCTAGGCAGAGGACCTATTGAATTATTGAAGAATTATAGCAAACGAGTTTTCTGGCAGCCAATGAATGAATGAAAATAATTTAAGTGGTAAATACGATTTTTTACGTCAGGCTATGACGTCACTAGCGTAATTTAAATTAAACCACGCCAGTTGTTTCCAAGATCATTTCACGCCGATTAGGATTTGACCTTAGCCATTCCAACCCCTCCATACATTCCTGGTTTCGTAAGTGCCAATGTGGTACAGTATTCAGTTTTTCTAACTCGCGAATGTATTATTCGAGATGGCCCAACGGTTGGGATAAATATAGGCCTTTCCACACCCAGCTAAAATAGATCTTTCGTCTACCAGCCTCCACACACAAACCACATACATACACACTCACAGATCATAATCGTAAACGCCAGTATGTCTTTCACACTCGTAGGTAAAAACTCTTACAACTAGGTATATATGAGTTATGCATATGCATTGAAGGTCAGGAAAAGGTTTCAACGGCAACTATAAAAAATAACAAAAAACGAGCCTTTACACATAGTGCCTTTTCCGCCTGAAAATGAATCTTTCATTCTCGCTACCATGCCAGCATCGCTTCCCCCGCACCAACCCAACAAACCGGTCTATAAAGAATATTTTCTTATATTCACTTTCCAACAACTCGGCTTCGATACAGTCCTCCATCAAACTTCACTTTGGGGCTGCCGCAATCCAACCGGGTGAATTCTTTGACGATGCCAATAATGTTTCTTTCCCAATACTTCGACGAGCCTGAGGATCTATTCTTAACAAGCGTCCCTACAAACTTGTTTTACTTCCATCCGCGAAGTCAGAAAAATGCTGTTAACTCTTATCATAGCGCTCCTTTCGGAATTCTTTCACATTACGAGCTCCAAGGTAGTATAGTGGCATGTGGATATAGCATTATTCGGTTTCTATCCACTCTGGTTTTTCGTGTACCCGGGGTTAACTCACAAACACACTTACACACACACACACAATACATTAGCGCAAGAACAAAGTCTGGTTATACAACCACACCTAGCTAAAAATGACGTCAGAACAATAGAGGACTTAACACGAAAAACATTATTCACCCTTTTTTTTATATATCTGAGATCGACAGGGGAAATAAATGTAGGTGAAATTCCCGATTTGATCAAGTCCGAGAGAGTGTCGATGAAGTTATAGCTTTCCGTCGAAAAGTCCGTACGCAAGTAACAACCCAAGAAGAACAGTATGAAAGTCACTCCGATCAGCCACGACGAAGCAAGCAGACGACAAGTAATGTGCGGCAGAAAAGCAGGAATCGCTATAAAACATAATTATCCTACTCGCTTTAGGTCTCATTAAATCACCGGCCATCTTTCGTTATTAAAGGGAGGGTGAAGTAGAAAATCAAGTGATTTTTTATCGATTCTTCTCTTAATTATAAGACCAGTCTGCATGGTCGAACATTCAGGAAATACTTCCGAATGATTTTAAAATTCAAATTTGGCTCATAGCGATTTCCACTGACTGCACTAGAGCACTCTAAGTGCACTCTCGGCGCGTTTTCGTCCGCCACTGGGAACACGAGTGCAACACTCGCCCAGAATCGCGTTTTCCACTGTCCCCAAAAACTGCCCGAGAATTGCTCTTTCGTGCTCTGAAAAATTCGACGGAGCGACGGTGCTCGAGTATGACGTAATAAAATTAAAATGGCGGACCATGGGGTATCTCATAGAAGACAGGCTCTCGCTTATGCTTATTTATTTCTGGAATCATCTTCTTAAAGTTCTGAAGATGAAGAATACGAGGTTTTATCATTACTTTAAAGATATTACGCCTCTTCCTAAAACCAATAATTATATCAGAGACGTTGTCGATCATTATTCAAAATAGATTTTTTGAAAATTAATTGAAATGTTAATTCTATTAATTGGTTTCGGCCCATTTGCGTCAAGATATACACACTTTATTGCAATTTCGTCTCCGGCGCCAATTTTGATTATTCAGAGCGCGCTCTGACCTCTCGATCGTGTTCCACTGACGAAACTATTCTCTCCAAAACTCGCTGAGGGCAGTTACGTCATCCTGACACTGAGAGCACTCTTTGGAGCAGTCAGTGGAAATCGCTATCAGATTTTAAGGATAACTTTAAAGAAGGTCCTCCGACCAATCGCGTAAAGCCCGGCCTTTTTGTTAACAAAATTCTCGTGGCACGCTCCATGTCTCGCGCCACGATTATCACGTCGCGCGCGAATTTTATCAAATCTCGTGATAAATTTACGAGAATTTTGTTAATAAAAAGGCAGGTCGTTACGCGATTGGTCGGAGGACCTTCTTTAAAATTATCCTTAAAATCTGAGCCAAATTTGAATTTTAAAATCATTCGGAAGTATTTCCTGAATGTTCGACCATGCAGACTGGTCTTATAATTAAGAGAAGAATCGATAAAAAATCACTTGATTTTCTACTTCACCCTCCCTTTAAGGGGGTTAATTATGTCTGCTATACGAAGTTGAATTATTTCTAAATATTAGGTAAGACGTAATTGCTTACGTTCGGCGCACAAGAGTGACGCGTGCTCCCAAACATTTTCAAGGGCTTCTTGGGTCACTTTCTTGACAACTTTCTTGGTGGGCACCGCTTTATATTTGTTGGTTACGATGGAGTGAATGACGAGTAAAATTGATAGAAGGACCAAGGTTAAAATTATTAAAATCACCACCTGAATTAACAAAGAAGAAAAACTCAATGAATTCGGTATCAAGTAGATTGTTATTGAGAAACATTTACTTCGGTGTCCGTATTTAAGAAGGACCAGAAAGTGGACGTGACTGTCACTTTGGGGCTGGACACGATAATCAGCTTTTTTATTCCAACGGGCGGGGACGGATAGAAATGGTCCAATCGAGTACGGAAAAATGAACTTGACTCTTTAATAGCGATAACCTGAGATTTCTAAAACCGGCGTAAGTGTTAATTGCTTTATAAATAGTTTCGGAGTTTTTCAATATTAGCCGTAAAATCGAGGTAAAATCGCATACCTTGAATAAATTTGGATTTTTGTATACATTATGACGGTTATTATAAATATTTTTTTCGAAATCCAGTCTATAAGTCATCAACAAAATTTAATTACAATGGTATGTTAACATTGGTTTATAGCAGTCTCTAAGCTGAGACAGGAACTGATATCTAGTTTATTAGGAAGAAGTTCTAAGATGCCTAAGTATTCGCGCGCCATAGTCCCAATCCCCCTTTCAAAATACAAGGGGTGACGTAAAAGGAGGCCAGGCTATTTCGCCTCTCCTCAGTCGGAAAATTCGTAATTTTCGTCATTCGCGTCCCGCTGTCGTGAGTTTTCAAGACCAATGAGATGCTGGTTGTAATTTAGAGGCGGGGATTAACTCCGGACCTATATGTTTGGACTGGAGATAAAGCTGGAAATGTGGCGAATTTATACCTTCTCCCTATTAAACTACATATCACTTCTTGGCTGAGATTCGTTTCTGAGGGTTCTTTGACGTTGCGTAGTGAACTCGGGAAAACGTTGTCGTAAACTTCAGTTACCAAACAATGAATTTGGCGGGGGTGTGCGAATAGTTGGTTTCGCCATTAGTAATATATCCAGACACGGTCGATACAGAACCTTTCCGGGACATACGTCACTCGGAGAGGTGAAAATCTCAAACAATCGTTTGTACGATTATTATTAACTATAAGAATTCGAGTTTTTCAACTTTCGCACACCCATTTGCTCGAAGGAGACAGCGAGGGTTTGAGCATTAAGTCTATTTGGTTCAAATTATAGTGAATCTAAATCCAAATGTGATATTTACTTTATGTTGAGGAATCGTTTTAAATATTCTGCCATGAAATTTATTGGTTCCATATCGAACCCACGCTTTTGACAAGAAATAAAAGTTTATTTGACACTGAAAACTCGCTTCAACAACGCCAATGATTTTGATAAACCCATGTTGGTATCGAACAATTAATAGTTGTCTCATTTGCGTACCTTTAATAATAAATTATTTTTCAAATCAACGAAAGCATTTAGGATTTGAAAACTTAAGATGTACCTGTATTTAAAATATCGATCATTTCCAACAAATTCAATATCGTTCAATGCCATCCTAGCATGGACAAGTAAAGAGTTGGTGAGAGAAAATGGTTCTTCAGTAACAGAGAGAGTGAGACTAGACGATAGAGTTTGAGTGTAAGTAGAGAGCTGCACGGAACGGAATTTTTTCCGTTTTCCGCGGAGTCCGTTCCGTTCCGCCGGCTTAAAACGGAATCGGAAGAAAGAAAGATCTATATAAGGGAATCGGATCGGAAACGGAAGAGCTAATGAAGGAGTTGTGGAAACGGAACGGAAACGGAAAAGCTAATGAACGTTTTTATGGAAACGGAACGGAAGCGGAAAATCTAATGAACGATTTTGTGGAAACGGATCGGAAACGGAAGAGCTAATGAAGGATTTGTGGAAACGGAACGGAAACGGATGAGCTAATGAACGATTTTATGGAAACAAGAAAAAAATGTGTTATGGTTAAGGCAGGGATAAAGAATACCCGTGAGGAGTTTTCACTCTACAGGATACGCAACTCCCTATATCGAACGACAGCTTATTCTGTATATACTCTATTACAGCATCGGTTTTCAGCAAACGCAAAGCTAGGTCTCTATGTAACCTAACTCTGTATGTGATGTCACGAGACGAAAAACTTCAGGATTTAATGTATCCGCGAGTTTTTTTAGCGCGAGTATAAGGACCTCAAGGCCTTAGTTTTCGATGCGTGTGAAATTGCCTACAGCCAACTGCACGTATTTGAATCTAAGGCCTGAGGTTTTTCGTCTCTTGTCAGCGCGCACAAAGCTAGGTTACATAGAGACCTAGCAATGCGCGTGATGATAACCGATCTTGTAACAGCGTATGTACAGAATAAGCTGTCCTTCGAGATAGGGAGTTGCCTATCCTATAGCGTGAAAAGAAATTTCCTCACGCACATTTTTTATACACGGTTAAGGAATTGAATAGGATCGGACACAGAACTTTTGTTCTCTGCAGCTCTCTTGTGAGCTGCACCGAAAGGAATTTTTTCCGTTTTCCGCGGAGTCCGTTCCGTTCCGCCGGATTAAAACGGAAACAGAACGGAAACGGAAAAGCTAATGAACGATTTTATGGAAACGGAACGGAAAAGGAAAAGCTAATGAACGATTTTATGGAAACGGAACGGAAACGGAAAAGCTAATGAACGATTTTATGGAAACGGAACGGAAACGGAAAAGCTAATGAACGATTTTATGGAAACGGAACGGAAACGGAAAAGCTAATGAACGATTTTATGGAAACGGAACGGAAACGGAAAAGCTTATGAACGATTTTGTGGAAACGGAACGGAAACGGAATACCTAATGAAGGAGTTTCGGAAACGGAACGGAAAAAGGAAAAAAATATCTTATGGCTACGGAATTGAAACGGATCGGACACAGATATTTTGTTCTCTGCAGCTCTCTAAGTTGAAGCAAGTTCAAATCTCTGACTTGAAACAAGACTATCTAAACTGAAACATAATTAAAGCACAAGTGTAAGTTTTTGCTTTCCTTTTAATCCTGGTAAGCTGTCAGTAATTTAAAAGCTTGATTTTCAGCTAGTTTACGATAATTGGCCGGAATCGAAGCTTTAGATTTGATACGTTGCACATTGGAAAGTTTTCGGGTTAAATTAAAAAGCAACCTTGGAATTCCTATAACCAATAAATGGACCGAATTATTCAATCAAATCACTACAATTTTTTAATCTAGTATTTTTTCAGTATTAACGCGCAATAATCACCCCAAACGGACATTGGATGACGCGTCTGTACGCACCCCGTGACCTGCGCTGTCTTAATCTGCTTTCTAAAACTGCAGTGGATTGGGTCAATTTAAAGAAATCATGAAGCTTGGCGCAAGAACGAAAGTTAAATGGAGTTCTATACTTATTCTTTAGCGGCGAATAAAACCCGGAGAATCTGATCAATAATTTTGCTAAGCAACATAAGAAGAGTTGGACATGCGATAAATTAACACAGGAAAAAGTCGGTTTTCTACGAGAATATTTACCCTTTCTGAGATTGAATGCTACTATAGTTAGCTTCGTATTATTTAACGTTTAAAAACCATTAGGTCGTCGGTGTTTCAGTAAAACTTAATGTAATTATAGTTCATGGAAAATAATAGACTTGCTTTTATTTGATAAACTTTTAAGTGTTTCTAACAAAACATTGCGAATAAAATTCGATATCCGGAAGCAAAACTTACTTCGTTCGTGTGCTTCAATCTAAGCTTTTAGGAAACGTTCTCATTTAAATCTACTTTTTATTGTAAAATGTTATAATTATTGTAAAATGTTATAATGCAACGACGCAATTCCGTTTGGTCAGTCTGTAAAATCCTTTGCATAAAACTTGTATATTTTATCTATTTTTTATCTATGTAAAAAATTGAAAACATTTGTACCCAAAAATAACCTTAACAAAAAATAACCTAACCAACAAAAAATAACCTGTATAGAAAAAAACCACCTGCAAAATATCTCCTTCAAAATCAACAAAAGCTTAAAAACCTAACATTCAATACCTTGTCAATACTCAAAAAAGAACAAATTGTAAAACCGAAAACCGTGAAAACACGCCCAACTAAATTCCCTCCGAGAGCAAAAACATTAACCCTTGACCTGACCTAATCCTAAACGAGGAACATGCTGACCAAGGGGGAAGGAAGTTGGGGGCGGATTCATGAATTTCACGTTATCAGAATCAATGTAAAAAAGAGTCACTTCGCTTCGCAACAGACCATTCCATTATTGACATGGCTGAAGAGAACTTAACA
The DNA here is from genome assembly GCF_054372755.1 of Phalangium opilio. Taxonomy (NCBI): domain Eukaryota; kingdom Metazoa; phylum Arthropoda; class Arachnida; order Opiliones; family Phalangiidae; genus Phalangium; species Phalangium opilio. Next base: position 4,320,009 of record NW_028324161.1, on the reverse strand, counting down.
GGGGCTAGAGGTGTTTTAAGAAGCACTGCTAGAGGCAGAGCGAGTTGCCTAGCCTCCCGCGTTTAGTGAACTGTGGCTCCATCTGGCGTTGCCTCTTAGCGAGTCGGAAGACACCTCTCCGCCCCTGCACGTTTGTTTCTCTACAAGTACTTACAGGAATGGTCTACTTCACTTCAAACTCCGAACACAAGAAGCAACCCTAAACTCTGTCCCTCCCTGACACAGAGCTACCGAACCGATCAATGAAACTATAAGCATTAAAATAAACCTTTTTATTAGTTGTTTAACTTAGTAGTTTAATTAACAATCACGCGCTCACGATTCACACGAATTAGGAATTTAGATAACTTTTTAAAACCAACTCATTTCAATGAACAAAATATTCAGTCTAACAAAATAACGGATAAACGGGGATCCTTAAAAAATAAACTCTTAAACCCCCCGCAAGAAATAACACAGTCCAAACCAATGAAGCCCATTTATAGCTTCCAGAAGTTGGCTTGGTTGGCCTCTACCGTTCAACCTTGCGACATAACTTCAATTATTTATGAAATTGTTCAAATGAACCAAGATATTCTCAAAATTTCAAATATTTATTTTCTATGGGTGTTCGGGTGGAGATTTTTGGATAATCTAATATCTGCTCGTAGGGTATCAGGGGGGAGGAGGGGGTACTCAATTGATTTTCGGGTATCCGGGTAATAAGACTTAGCCAAAAAATAGTTGTCAGGTACCAGTAGAGTATTTAAAGTTAGAAGAATATTTATCGGGCAAAGTGATTATAGAGCTATTTCATTGGGGGAAAAATTTCGTCTGCTACGAAAATTGGGCCTGCCTTTGAGTGTAGAGGGCGGCCATTTTGTGAGGGTTTCTCTATGGGCAAATAGCATTGGTGACGTAGCCATTACCCCCTCTGAAATAGCTCTATAATGGGCTTTATTGAATATTGATTACATTGGGGGAGAAAATTGGAGATTGTGTTTTTAAAATTGAAAAGGGTGACCTTTTATATGGAATTCGAGAGGAGCACGCTCGATTTTTTTGTTAGTTGCGGCCAATCATCCATGGACTCTCTTAGGTATTTGTGAAAGCATGACGCGAGTTTGAAGTCGAGCCTGCCACTCCCTCTTATTTTCTAAGAACTTGATAGAAGCACATGTGTTTACAGCATATATTTTGCTTTTCTTAACAATTGTAAGGTTAAAGTTTTATTGAATGTTTTTATGAACTATATTTTTCTGAATTTGGTTCTGAATTTTTTTAGGCAAATTTTGTCGAATTTTAGATTTTAGAATATTCAAGGCCTATTTTTAACTAGAATTTTAAGGTAAGGTTACTTTTAATTTTACTAGAAACATTAGAGTAATTCTAGTTAAATTTTAGAATTTTAAAAGTGGATTTACAATTTTGTTTTATTACATTATAAATATTTATGTTCATTAAAAGTTTAGTGCCAAAATAGTTATAGTTCAATGTAAATATTTAAGTTCAATAAAGGGGTAGTGTCAAAGTAATTATAATACACAACATATTATTATGTTCAACAAAGGGGTAGCGTCAAAATAGTTATAGTACACAACATATTATTATGTTCAATAAAGGGGTAGTATCAAAATAGTTATGATACACTATAAATATTTATGTTCAATAAAGGGGTATTGTCAAAACAGTTATAGTTCACAACAAATATTTATGATCAATAAAGGAGCAGTGTCGAAATAGTTATGGTACACAATATATATGTTTCTTTTTGTTCAATAAAGGGGTAGTGTCAATATAGTTATAGTACACAATAAATATTATGTTCAATAAATCGACAATGTCTTGAACTTACGTTTAGTAACAGTTTTTACACTTAGTCAAATTGAAAATACACATAGTACAATCTTCTTGAGCCGGAAAATGCTACCTAAACTACAATTGTAACAATTTTATCCATAGTACAATTTTTAGTCTACATGAACATGCCAGAAATAACCAATTATTAAACATAAGTAACATTTCGCAACAAAAAGTATGTCACTATATGGGAGAGGTTAACGAAGGTCCATGTTTCTGAGTGCAACATCATTTCCACCAAAGCGATGGTTTTTTTTTGTCAAACACTGTCGTAGAAGTGATCACTGGTAAGGCAAAACCAGTTGGTACAAACACCAAGTATAATATGGTTTTAGAGATACCTGGAACTTTCTTATTCTGTTTCCATGTAAATCCCCTTAAGATTAAGCATTGCGGATATTTGAAATGTTATACTTATTGTGATTATGTTACATATTTTTACGAAATTTCTCCTAACTCATGATCGTTAGATCAAACGCAACACAGACTAAAGAAGGAAACACAGAAAAAAAAGTGTTTAGGTTTGCAACATCTGAACATGTTACAAAGTTAAACATTGGTGTGAGGTAATGTTTATTTCTTCAATGTTGATGTCTAATTACATCTCTGTTTCTCTAAGGATCCTTAAAATGTGTTCCAAATAGAAACACTTCCTATTTTATCACGTTTAAGAGGTAAACACAGAATAATCTTAACACTAAGCTAAACATCAACGCTCTCCAGGTGTTATTTAATGTAACATGTTTTTAATACGTTGGTGTATGGTTTCAATTTTTTAAATCTTTATTTTATTAAGAATAATAATATTTTAGAAAAACAATGAAAACGTGGAGGTATATTTTACCACAAGGTGAAAAATCTAACACCTTGTGGCTATATTCATAATGTAAGCCACAATGACTTTCATTTTATATTGAGAAAAGGACTTCCTTTACTTAAATTTTGAGCAAAATATATGTTTAAAGTGATGGTTTGACATGAAGAATAAATAAGCTTTCTCGGCTTTCATAATAGAACAACATTTCCAACAGGTCGGCTAGATTTGTTTAAATAGGAATATTCCCATTGCGCAGAATTCCATTAGACCGAATCCCGCCAAAGTTTCTAATGAATTTAGCCCAACCGCGGGTTTGGTATTTACAATTCAAACGACGCAATTTGTCGAATTAAGCGACCCCAAAGTGCTAGCGTTTTCAATACAAACATGAAGAATAAATAAGCTTTCTTGGCCTTCATAATAGAACAACATTTCCAACAGGTCGGCTAGATTTGTTTAAATAGGAATATTCCCATTGCGCAGAATTCCATTAGACCGAATCCCGCCAAAGTTTCTAATGAATTTAGCCCAACCGCGGCTTTAGTATTTACAATTGAAACGACGCTATTTGTCGAATTAAGCGACCCCAAAAAAGCTAGCGTTTTCAATACATTCGTACTGCCTTGGAAGTGCCATTATTTGACGACTATGCAACAAGATGATAATAAAAAAGGACCTCGGTAATTTTCAACACCGTGTGATACACAAAAAGTGAAAATTGGACTTGGGTTAAGCATTTAACAAAAGCACTTTCGTCCAATAAAGCCTTTTTGTTCAAAATCAGGTTAGGTTAGTAATATTTTATAAATCATTTAACATTGTTACGCCTTTTCCAAAATATTGATGTTTATCTTCATTGACTTCTCAAATAATATGCCTTTTCCAAAAAGTTGCTGTTCGGTTAGGCTTGGTTTGGTTAGGAGGACGTCTCGTCCTCTTTGGGGCGGTTATACACTTCAAGTACAGTAAAACGGCTGGCTTTAAGTATTTTCATAATGAATATAACATAAAAAATAAATAAATATTAGCAATTGATTTTATTATGTCATATATTGCTGATTTATTACTATTTTGTTCTTATAATCCTTAGTTCTAAAATAATAATTTTGAAAATGTTTGGATCTAGTGTTCATTTTACGTAGGCCGTAAATTATTTTAAGTTAATTTAATTTACATTCCAATTGGGAAAACCCCGAAGTGCCGGTTTTTCGGTGCATTGAAATTGTCCCATTGGACAGCATCGTAAATCCGCCAAAGTGAGGGTTTTTCGGTCAAATAGGGTTGGTTCGGTTGTATGGGATTTGGCGTAATGCAACTTAGAGCTCGGCATTTTCGATCAATTATCCACAAATTGGTGGATAACCGATTGTTTATAAACAAATTTGTGGATTACAATACGATTTAACATGTAAGTTCTGTGGATAATTTTCGGGTATGGATAAAGATAAAATAAAGTGGATAATTGATCGAAAATGCCGAGCTCTAATGCAACTGGAGCATTTAAATAAAGCTAAGTTGATATTAGACGGATATTTTGTTTTCGCACGAGAAGCGGCACGCGTTTTTCTAAAAACAATGTATCTTATTTCGCAGGAATTATTTAAACCGACGCACGTCGTAACACCATTCAAATTATTTCAAGATAAACCTGCAAACATCTTTAAAACTAATCTTATAAACCCTTAAACACGATCTACTCGCAAATGAACCAAAAAATTAAAGACGCTATAGACGGGTCCTATAGTGTTAAAGAGAGCGCGTTGAAAAATCGTAACTTCCCCCTTTTCATTCCCTCCTTCCCTAGTTTATCACCAACGTTGAAAACTTCCGCGCAGGCGCGCTGTAGCAGAGGCGGTAGAGAGCGGATCTAAACAGTGTATCCCTCTCTCTGCTTGCGCGCCAATATTGCGCAGACCAGTAATCGCGTTACAGCTAGTGCCGAGAGGAGAGTTTTCCCACGTGACCCTACATTACGCGTAGCCGTCTGCCTATTCACCTCGCCATTCCATACCCTTCTTCTTCCATGATGAGACCTGTCCCATTGCGGTCCGTGCGGGGATGTACGTATTTCGCGGAACGGGTTACAGCTCATAACCGGTTTCGCGCGAATTGCACATATCTCACGCCCGAATATTCGGTGGCCGAATATTCGGTGCTTCGGCCGAGAGCATGGCCGAATATTCGGTATTCGGTATTCGGCAAAATCAATATTCGCGGCAACACTAGTATAAATACTTTAATATGTGCCGAACAATTTGATTTAAACCAGTTGTGAACGTACTTGTCATGGACAAGGCTTAGCAGTGGTGGAGGATAGAAATTAACTTTTCAATGAAGCTTTGATCGAATTAGTTAAACAATTTCCATTTTTATATGATTCGAATCACCCAAAATACCAAAATAAACGCTTGAAGCAAGGACACTGGATTTTTCAATGTGAAGGCCAATTTTTGTTTTTTATTTTTGAGATAGCAGACGATCGGGAGACGCGAGGAAAATTAAATGGACGCACGATTTTTCAAACGATGAAAATACGGCCCTATTTGGATACGCGACGTTACGTTAACGATACGGTTTCGCAAGGCTTAGTGGACTACTTGCTTAAGGGACCTGCTTTTGTTTAATAAGCGTTTCTTAAAAAATGTTTTGAAGAAATTTCCTTCCCAATTATGTGAATATGAAATTTATCGTTTGTAAATTAGAAAATTTTTTCCAAATTTTCGCGCCCACAGTCAAAAATATTTTAGCAAAGTAATTTACTTCGGAGTCCAGTTTTTCCCCAATTTCCCATTAGAAGCACCTGAACAAGGTATTAAGTGCTAGCAATTTAACCTGGTTCACTACCAACGAGATATACAAGACCCATGCGGGCGCCAATTTTTTTATTTTTTTCCGGACCTTTTAAATCGCCACTCTTCTCCGCTAGAGGCACGTTTAAGTCTAAAAAAATTACGTAAACCTCACGTGGCGATCTGTCTGCTCTAAGTTTCGAGCCTCGAGCGAGGGAGCGCGAGGCGGGATTTCATGTGCATCAGTAAGTGTATTAAAGAGACTAAGAAACGCCATCTATCAACCACACAAGTCAAATATATATATATATATGATTAAGGGACCCCCTTTCGAAGTGAGCGTGCATGGGCCTTGTACATCTCGTTGGTAGTGCCTGGTTTAATAGACTATATAGGCTATACATAGCGTGCACGCCTGGGCGGAGCTTAGGGTGACCCCCTATTTTAACGGGGGGGGGGGGTCGTAAATTCAAACTGTTTACCGCGTAGCAACGAAAGAGGTCGCCATATTTGTGGTCAAGTATAGCTTTGTTTACCTTTATAGTTGGTACGTTTACGCCATAATTAAAATTTAAAGGCTAAATTTTATTAATTAATCGATAATGGGCCGTAAGAAAAGCCCCGATAAAATTTTTAACCCGGGTTATATCGGCAAATTAACAAGCGAAGACAAATTAACTTATCAAAGTAAGTTAGAAAAGTTTGTTGCGCTAGGCCTTGGTGCTGATCCCTTTCTATGAGTGAAAATTTTTAACCACGCCGATCTACGCTGCTGAGACAGGGCCTTGGTTCTTTGACACTGGTTTGTAATTACCTTTGGTATCGCGTAAAAAGATATTTTCTCTCCCACTTTTCTACCAGGCAGTTAACCATATTTAAACTTGGCTCTCGAAGTTGGGGACGCAAGCTAGATGGGGTGTTTCTTTTTCCCCCCCTTGCTTTGGCTTCCCGCTCGCGTTTTTAACTTCACACACGCTAGCTTGGGTCCTCATCGATGCGGAGTATCACACCTCCTCGGTGGTGAGAGCTGGTTAACCACTACGTTGTGTGGGCTAAGCGGATACGCGCCCTTCCCAAGCCAAGGTGTTGAGGCATCGTGCCGAGGGCTGCATGGTACTGGGGAAGTAAAACTACGGTATCGCTAACGATCCCCTCGGGGCACCGGGCGACACCCCGTTGTATCTAGCCTTCCACCCGGGTGGGGGACTACCGGGTGGTGACCTTTTACTTGCCCCCTTACTCGTGGGATTCCCATGGATAAATCAAATCAAAACAACTCTAACACTACCAAACCTACGGTGCAGGGGTCTGCTCAAGGCAGAACCCACACTGATACCACTTCACAAGGGCTTGTATCCAGCGATACTCGTGCCGATTTATCTGTGCGTGTGTCTGGCAAGCCCTCGAAACGTACCGTGCGTCGTCGTCTCAAACGACGGATTGCTCGGCAAAAGGTCAAATCGGGGTCTGAAACGGTCTCCACCCCCGCTGGGGGTGCGATGGCTCGTGACAACCCAATGAAGAGGCCCAGAGCGGAGGATTCGACTCCCTCACCAAGTACCTCGCAGGCGGCGTCGAAAAAGGCTAAGTCCTATAGTGACGCCGCCAGCTCAGAAAAGATGGCCATTGTCAAAAAAGGCTATCCGACGGCGGTCATCACGGAGGAAGACGTGGGCCCAATTCAGAAGGCGATTCTAAGGGCGCTGGATGGGATACCTTCGGGGAGCCCTCTACCGCGCCTTGCGAACTTTAGCCTGACGACCGGGGCCCTAGTATACTCCTGTGAGGATTCGTTCACTGGGCAATGGTTGAAGGACAACTTAGCCTTAGAGCTCGGCATTTTCGATCAATTATCCACTTTATTTTATCTTTATCCATACCCGAAAATTATCCACAGAACTTACATGTTAAATCGTATTGTAATCCACAAATTTGTTTATAAACAATCGGTTATCCACCAATTTGTGGATAATTGATCGAAAATGCTGAGCTCTACTTAGCCTACTCGGTGGTGGGGGATGCGGTGCTCTCAGTAATGAGAGCTAGCGAACTCCCTAAGCCGTTTAAGGTAATGTTCCGCACCAAGGACCAGATCACCAAGGAGCCGGCGGTGCTGTTTCGGCGCCTAAAGGCCCTTAATGCAGGTTTTGCCACTGAACGCTGGAAATGTATCCGGACGTACGTGGACAGGGCCGTACGGTACTGGGTACTGCTAATTGATGGCTCCTCATTGGAAGCCATTAAGAATGCTGGTTTCGTGGGCTATACTGGAGTGGACAAGGGTTCCTTCAAACTCCTTCAGAACACGGAAACCACTAAAACCACTGTAGCCGAGTCTGCGGCGGGGGGTGGGACTAGCGAGATGGGGGATCTCGCGGAGGAGCTCTCTGGTGTCGCTCTAGGCACAGAGGGGGAGGGGGGGTGGCTCATTCGGAAGTCTGTTCTTCCATGGATGAGTCCACCCTACTGGAAGAATCGGATGGGACCCTTCGGGGTTCAGCCGATGAGCGTTCTAGTGGTCCTGGTGAGGGGGAGGATCTTGGGACTGGGAGCTCGCCTGTCGGGGGGGGAGGTGCCATTAGCCCTCTCGGGACCGATGAGGTGTAGCTAGGTCCCTTCTGAACCCCTCTCTTAGGGACCATGGGGACGCTACGTGCAATTCAAATCAATTTGCACCATAGTAAGGCGGCCTCTGCGGTACTCTGCAGGAGGTTTGCTATAGAGGGTCTTGATCTGGCCCTCATACAAGAACCGTGGATTTGCCATGGCAAAATCCTCGGTCTTGACGCGGCGGGGTCACTATTCTATGACCAAACTGCTGCTAGACCTAGGGCGTGTATTTTGGTTCGGAGGGATCTTTGTTGTATCTCTCTACCGCTGTACACGTCCCAGGACACGGCGGCCGTGAATCTAGTCCTGGCCACTGGGCATGCCAAGTTGACTATCACGGCTGCCTCCGCATACTTTGCCCACGACGCGGACTCTCTCCCGACAATTGAGGTGATCAATTTGGTCAATCAATGTGAAAAGAGAGGGGACAAACTAATCATTGGCTGCGATGCCAATGCTCATCACATCACGTGGGGCAGCTCTGACTGCAACAAGAGGGGTGATGATTTACTAGAATATTTAGTTGGTTGTAAACTCTATATTCTTAATCAAAACAATGAACCTACTTTTGTTACTTCTAATAGAAGGGAGGTCATTGACCTCACGCTAGCCACAGAAAACCTCGTGTCTTCCGTGTCTAACTGGCATGTGTCAAATGAACCGTCTCTGTCGGATCATAGGCACATCTGCTTTACTGTCGCGATTACTTCTGTCCCGGCGGGGACGGAGATACGCAACCCAAAACGGACTAATTGGGCCGGCTATAGGGAAGACCTAATCCTACGCTACGGAGGGGGTCACACTCTTAAACTTACTTCACCTAAGGATCTTGATCGGGCTGCTGGTGATTTACAGTGCTCCATCATGGAGTCGTTCCACCGGAACTGCCCACTTAAGACCGTCAACCGCTCGAGGCTTGTCCCTTGGTGGAACGCGGATCTCAGCCGGCTTCGTAAATACACGCGCAGGCTCTTTAACAAAGCCAAGCGCACGGGTGACTGGGCTGGATACAGGCAGTCCCTTAACACCTACAACAGGGCCATTAGAGCTGCTAAGAAGGACTCCTGGCGAACCTTCTGTGAGCAAATCTCCAATGTCCCTGCCACGGCTAGGGTCATGAAGATTCTAGCGCACGACAGCACACATCGACTTAATGCTATTAAGCTACGGGAGGGTGTGTACACTAAATCTGGGGCTGAGACTCTCAAGCATATGCTGGAGGTCCATTTTCCTGATTCTACTTTTATTAATCCAACAAACCCTGACTCTCTCTACCCTGTCCTGCACAGGGCTAAGAGGGAAGACTGGCTTGTAGCCAGACAGGTTGTCACGATTCCCAAGCTTCGGTGGGCTGTCAACTGTTTTGAGCCCTACAAGTCTCCGGGACCCGATGGGGTCTTCCCTCTGCTTTTGCAGGAGGGCTTAGACCACATCGCCTCTCCGCTACGCAAGATCTACAGACTTTGCATTGCTCTCGGTCACATACCTCGTGACTGGAAACGCTCTAGGGTCATCTTTATTCCCAAGCCCGGGAAGGCTTCCTATCTCGAGGCGAAAGCATTTAGACCCATATGCCTGACCTCCTTCTTCCTCAAAATTCTGGAGAAGTTGGTGGACAGGTACATCAGAGACGAGGTACTTTCGGTAACTCCTCTCTCTTCTTCACAATTTGCCTACCAAAAAGGCAAATCCACTGAGACGGCCCTTCACGGCCTTACGAATTGCCTGGATAGGGCATTCGAGTTTCAGGAAATTTCACTGGCTGTCTTCCTCGATATCGAGGGGGCCTTTGACAAGGTCTCTAGCTCGGTTATTACTGAAGCTGTTGAGAGATTTGGCATCAGCGCCACTCTTGGCCGCTGGATCAAGTCCATGCTTACCGACAGCGAGGTGTCGGCGTCCCTCCTTGGGGACTCTCTAGGGGTGACTACCAGCAGGGGCTGCCCTCAGGGTGGAGTGCTCTCCCCCCTGTTGTGGTGCCTGGTGGTGGACGAGCTCCTGGGGAGGCTCGGGGGTGCTGGGGGCTGTTGCTGCTTCGGGTATGCGGACGATGTAGCGATAGTCTTTACGGGGAAGTTCCCGGATACTGTCACCGCGCTTATGAGATCTGCTCTCTCTAGCGTGGAGCAATGGTGTCAGGCGGTTAACCTCACCGTTAATCCTGATAAAACTGTCCTTGTTCCTTTTACGAGGAAGAATACTAAGGATCTGTTCAATGATATCTCTTTCTTTGGCCAGGTCCTGACAAAGTCCTCCGAGGTGAAATACCTGGGGGTGACTTTTGATTGTAGACTCACATGGAAGCCGCATCTTGATCGGTGTATTAAGAAGGCCAAGATGCTCTTCTGGAGGACCAGGAGCTCTGTCGGCCAGACTTGGGGCCTCAACCCCAAGGCTGTACACTGGCTCTATACTGGGATCATCAGACCCATACTATCTTACGGGGCACTTGTCTGGTGGACAAGGGTCCGGCTTAAGACGGTGCAGGCTGCCCTGCGCAAGCTTCAAAGGCTTGCCTGCATTGGTGTTACGGGGGCCATGAGATCGACCCCAACTGCTTCCCTGGAGGTGCTTATTGACATGCTTCCTCTTCATCTCTTCATTGAGGAGGAGGCTGTCATGGGAGCCTACAGGCTCAACATTAGTGGCTGTTGGGTTCCAAGACTTTGGGATTACAGCCATACGAAGCTCTTTCGGGAGTACGCCGCACTTGAGCCGTCGCTTACGATGTGCTCTGACAAAACCGTTACCAGTTTTGATTTCACTAAGCCATTCAGCATCCACTTCCCCAGTCGGGCAGAGTGGACTAACCTGCTGCCTCTTGGCACTGGGGGTGAAACCATTTGGTTCACCGATGGCTCCAAGACTGATTCCGGCGCTGGCGCCGGCTATTACTGTCAAACCACAAGGGTCGGCTTTTCTGCTTGCCTGGGCACCTTCGCTAGTGTGTTCCAGGCTGAAATTGCCGCGATCTGTTATTGCGCAGATTACTGTATTAACAAAGGGTATACCGGACGGACTGTGAGAATTTATTCTGACAGTCAGGCTGCCCTGAACGCTCTGAACCAGTGTCAGATTACTTCTCAACTGGTGCGTAGCTGCCTCGACCTGCTAGCGCGACTGGCATCCTGCAACAGGGTTCTGCTGTACTGGGTGCCAGGGCATAGCGGATATTATGGCAATGAGCAAGCCGATAGATTTGCGAAAAGGGGTGCGGAGGCCAAGCTCTTGGGGCCGGAGCCGGCCGTCCCCATCCCCTACAGGCACGTCAAACGGTGTCTGCATGACAGGTTGACTGTCATACAAAATCAGCTCTGGCACAGCATGGAGGGCCAGAGACAGACAAAGTTGTTTGTCGATGGTCCCTGCAGGTCTCGTGCTAGGGATCTAATTTCGCTCGGCAGATGGGATATTAGGCTGGCCACCGGTCTTTTGACCGGGCATTGCCGGCTTAATAGGCACCTCCATCTGATGGGTTTTGCCGACGACCCTCTCTGTAGGTCGTGTCAGGAGAAGGAAGAAACATCCGCCCACGTACTTTGCGAGTGCGACTACTTCGCCTCGCTTAGATTAGAATATTTTGATTCACACACCCTGGAACCCTCGAGGGTCTCCTCTCTCACGGTGGAGCGAATTCTTCGCTACGCTGCAGCTACAGGCCTATTCAAGGCCTGATTACGAGGATGCACAATATGCCTTTGGCATCGGTGCTAGGGCGCGTACCCTAATCATCAACAATAATATTTAAACTTAGAATTAACCTTTTAGCTAATTAAATATACAAGTTGCAAGAGCGACGCAGTTAAGCCGTGCCAGTCTGCCAGAAATGCAGAAGGATTTTGTAGTACAGTCATTTTAGCCCAAAAATAGAGGGAACCCGCAACAAATTGAAACAAAGCTGAAAATTTCAGATCTTATAGATTTTTGGGCGCTCTTTAACGTGGTGTGGTCTCCCACACTCTCCCATTGGAGGAATTTCCGCCATATTGGAAAATGGCGGACAAAATCCAGAAAACGTTTAATAACTCCGGTTCTACTTAACCGATTAACACGTAATTAGGCTTTAATTGTAGATCATCTTAAAACACATAGTTCACTTCTTAAGATATTTTGTCCTACAACTAACCGGAAGTTCACAATCTGACTCTGAATATTAGCCTCATATAAAAATGGGAATTTAAAGCATTTTATGGTTTCCATGTTCAGAATACATTTCCAAAATCGAGAAAAAGTTTAATAACTCTGGTTCTACTAACCCGATTAACAAGTTATTAGGCTTCAATTGTAGATTACTTTCCAACACATAATTCATCCTAAAGATATGTTGGTTTACAACTAACCGGAAGTTCACAATCCAGCCCGGAAGGTAAGGCAAATCTAATTTTTGAGTATTTCGAAACGGTTAATAGCAAAATAAATGCAAAGAGTGTTTTAAACCTAAAATATATTATTCCCATTATATTTTTACCTCTTTAAGTGACGATGACGTCACGGAGAGGTATTATACTGGACTTGTGTGCGGGGGGGGGTGTCTGTCTGTCTGTGTGTCGGTCACCGCGTCCGCAGTTGGCAAATCGGAGCAAACGTGTTCGCAGTAATTTTTGGCTTCTACTCCCAACGTTAGGATCAAGAAGTGCGTGGCGATCGGCTAGGGTTACGAGAAACGTCTAGCCTCCCAATTGTAGGGCTTCAACCAAAGGTTCATGCAATTGCGGATTTCTTATCATTTATTGTGAATCAATCGCCTTATATACCCAAAATTTCGAAAAATTGTTAAAGAGGCATACGCTAGAATTCAAACGTCAACAATAGCTATATGTTTAAAATTATTTTAGGAATTAAGTTTCTTAAAACGACTTCAGTAGAATTACGTTAAACTACTAACGTCTAAAATAATTAATATCAGTTACATTTTCTTAATTCTTTAAGAATAACATCTTAATTGCGTCTCGTATCGGAGAGGTTTATTTTGGTTTACCAATTGTATATTAGTATATTTATCAATATTGGTTAAGCTTAAGATTAATCATAGTCCTCTACTTGAGGTTGAGCCACAAAATCTCTATGTTCATTTGAACAAGATACTCCCTAGCATTGTCTACAAATTGAAGAACAGAATGGACCAGTTTTCACATTTTAAGTCACAGACTTCCTTGCATATACGAGGGATCATCTGCAGAAGCTCAGCTGGAGCAGGTTGTGCAGTGGTAACGATTGGTTTCAGTTCAGATCCTACTTGTCTCCAACCCCATTCTCTAGCATTTAGGCTGCTTCCAAGCCACGTTTGAACTTTGGGATAAACTACTTGAATGCTGCTTTGCTGCCGCACTTGTTGGTGGAAGAGAAGCTAATTCAAAAGCTCAATTCCACAATCTTCATTTAAAGTATACACTTGGTTATGTCAACTTTGTTTCACACGCTTTAACTCAACTTTAGCCGTATTGACAAGTTTGGGCGAACAATGGTATATATTAAAACATTAAGTTTTATGATGGTACAAAGGCTGTTTTACCCTTTCCCGTACTATACATTATAGCTCTTGTCAGAAAAGAAACAAAATTTGTCAGTAATAGGAACTATATGTTTAATTTTGGAAACGTATTCTGAAAATAGAAACCATAAATGCTTTAAATCCCCATTTTTTATACAGGGTGTTTGTGAAAGGTCCATCAATAATGAAAGGGCGTATTTATTGGGCCATTTTGAGTCGAAAATGTTCTATGACATTTTTCCGTTCGGGCCACTGTTTTCAAGTTATGATTGGAGTAATTTACGGATGACCCCTTAAATTTAATTAAGAAATTGAAAGACAGCGCTAATTTAATGAAGGGGTCATCCCTAAAATATTCAAATCATAACTCGAAAACCGTGGCTCGGAAGGCAAAATGTCATAGAACATTTTCGACTCAAAATGGCCCAATAAATACGCCCTTTCATTATTGATGGACTTTTCACAAACACCCTGTATGAGGCTAATCTTCAGGGTCAGATTGTGAACTTCCGGTTAGTTGTAGGACAAACTATCTTAAGAGGTGAATTATGTGTATGAAGGTGATCTACAATTGAAGCCTAATTACGTGTTAATCGGTTAAGTAGAACCGGAGTTATTAAACGTTTTCTCGATTTTGTCCGCCATTTTCCAATATGGCGGAAATTCCTCCAATGGGAGAGTGTGGGAGACCACACCACGTTAAAGAGCGCCCAAAAATCTATAAGATCTGAAATTTTCAGCTTTGTTTCAATTTGTTGCGGGTTAAAACCTATTTTTCCTGTACTATTGGCCACACTAACGGCGGCCTCTATTTTCTATTCTCGCAATACTATATATTAATACTTGTTAGCTCTATCTATCCTTGTCGAAACGTCATCGATGACGTAGGGGCGCACACTATGTATACAGAAAATAAATTACCATAAGTTACCGACAGAACGGTATCATTTGAGGGGTGGCCATTCATGATATCCCCAACGCTACCCGCAAAATCCAACTTAAGAAATCCGAAATCAATAACAGAATCCGAAATCAGGAAAGAAATCAAACGTATTTTTGCTGATTTCAAAATCCCATAAAAATCCGAAATCAGTCAAAAAAATCAAAAAATCAGTAAAAAAAATCACAAAATCAGTAAAAAATCACAAATCAGTGAAGCAATCACGAAATCCATTATAAAATTCACGAAATAAAAAACCAGAAAAATCGCAAAATCCGAGGAAATCACGAGAAATACCTTAAAATTCAACGAAATAAATTGAAATATCGCAAAATCCGTTGAAAAATCTCAAAATTGACCAAATCCATTGGATTTTCTCGAATTCTGAGATCAAAGTCCGTCGAAATCAAATAAAATCCAACGAAATCCACAGTAATCAAATTGGATTTCGAAATACCGTACACTTTTTCCAAATCGTCCAAATCCTCGGTAATATTATATTTCCCACAATTTTAATCTAGAATTTACCAGGTAATTCAACGGTAACTTACAGGAAATTTATCGGGTAGTTCATCAGCAATTTATAGGTAATTTACCAGGTAGATTACCGGTTTTAGCCTCTTCTCTAATCCATAAGCTATAATCATTGAGCAGAATTATATAAGAAAATTGGGTGCTGGCCTTTCATTCCAATTATTTAATCCAGATTTTCTTTAGTTGTAAGTCGCAGTTATGCGTATAACCAGAAGTGGTATGAGACTATACTACTTCTGGTATAACGCGACTAACGCATCCCGTGATCTGCGCTTTCTGTTAACCACTCTCCACTTTCATAAATTATGTATAATGTTGAAATATAAACAAATAAGAAAGTTTGACTTAATTATATAACCTAAAGAGAGTTACATATTTATTCTTGAGCGGCAAATTAAACCCGGAGAACCAGATCAATAATTTTGCTACCCAACATTAAAAGAGTTAGTCACTAGAAAGTTTGACCAGGGAAAAAATCGGTTTTCTACGAGAATGTTTACCCTTTCTGAGGTTGAATTCTTTACTATAGTTAACCTCATATTACAAAGCATATAAAGATCGTTATGTTTGGTTGGTTTTTCGGTAAAAGTTTGTTTAGCTTAAGGCAATTTGTTCACGTAATTATATAGTTAAAATGGCGTGCAGAATAATTCTTACAAAACTTTGCGAAGAAAACTCGATATCAGAAGACAAAACTTATTATCGTTTGTGTGCTTCAATTTATGGTTTTATGAAACTTATTGGCCGTTGCTTATTTATATCTACTTTTACTATATAAATCAAAAATTAAAAATACCGACATAATTTTTCTGTCTGCCCAAAACCAAAGACGTTAGACGCTCATTTTAGCTTCCATTAATGTCACATTAAAATCCTCGTAGGCACCTACCGTCCTTATCCATGAACACTATGTGACTGCAAGGATTTATGAAATGATTCAAATTATCTAAGTTATTCTCAAAATTTCAAATATTTCTTTATAATATTATTGGATTTTGAATTGGGTTCGAGTAAACAAATATTGCTTGTCGGGTATCCGAGGGTAGGGGTGTGCCCAAACTGTTTCCGGGTTGTCGGATACAAGTAGAGTATTAAGTTAGAAGAAATATCGATCGGGTAAAATCAAGAACGGATTCATGCTCATAAGAACATAGGGCACGAGATATTCTGTCCCCGTCCTAGCATACTTGGTGTAGGTTCGCGTCACTTTATTCCGCCATCTATGACGGTCTGCCGCAACTATATAGATTATATAAAAAAGACTTGGTTTGCCCAAGCCTTAAAAACAAAACGATAAGGGTTTTTCCAGTTGTCTGAAGCGCGGATATTTTTTTTCCTATTGAATTTTAAAGACAATCCGTATTTTACTACTCTTTAGAATTTAATTCAATCACCTGATTTTACTGCTAATGGATTAGTTTCCTATAAATTAATTGAAATAAAAAATTACTTATCTCAGATTTTTCAAGAACAATTCCATTTTCCTGAAACATTTTATCATGAAATCTTTTCTTTTCAATGGAGAACGTACTTTAACTTTCAAATAATACTCTCATTAATAATGTATTATATGCGGTCTTTTCGAATACAAAAGGGGGCTGTTATCACCTTTCTTATATTTGATAAAGGTGTTCGTTTCTTCTTTAAGCACAATCACAATTATTGAACTGTGCATATCAGTACTTGTGGGGAAAATTTTAGAAGTATTGGTTTAGTTGCTATTTAGTTGACAACATTATGAAAACTTGATGTGTTTAAAACCTTTTGAAAGGAAAATTCTCGGAAATTAAAATAGAAACAGCTAATTTGATTAAATTTACACGATATCCCTCAAAATAATAAATGCATGATAAAATGTTTCAGGAAAATGGAATTGTTGTTGAAAAATCTGAGATAAGTAATTTTTCATTTCAATTAATTTATAGGAAACTAATCCATTAGCAGTAAAATCAGGTGATTGAATTAAATTCTAAAGAGTAGTAAAAAACGGATTGTCTTTAAAATTCAATAGGAAAAAAAATATCCGCGCTTCAGACAACTGGAAAAACCCTTATCGTTTTGTTTTTAAGGCTTGGGCAAACCAAGACTTTTTTATATAATATCTGTTCCTTCAGCCTTAATTTGTATTAATCTATTATAAAAATAATAATATGCTTGTCAAACTTCATTAATTCGATGTTCCAGTAAGATGTTCGTGAGCATATTGGCTCACTCCAAGTGCCTCTCATTATTTTATGGGAAAGATTAAAATTTTAAATCATTTAGCAGGGGAGTGGTAAATTAATTCACCATAGATAGGCGGGTGGTAACTTATTTCATATAAAAGGCGGTTGGTGACTCAATTAAGTTTAGTTGACCTTTTTGTATAGATTTAGAAAAAAAGTTATTTCTAAACTACGCGCCAGCACGGGCACATTTCATTGAAAGTTTGTTGTTAGAGAGTATAGACGCCAGTATACCGAACTAAGTTCGGTATACAGGCGTCAGCTATATGGTGGTACTGTGAGGAGGAGGGGGTCATTTCTCCCCCCTTTTCGTTCTTCTCTCTAGTCGTGCCTGGGGGGGTTGCAAGGGGGAATTGATGACGTCACGTGATGTTGTTGGCGGGAAATTTGAATTTATAGGGTTTTTTTTATCGTGTATTGGTATGACGTCACGTAATTTATTGGTGTTGAAGGCATTCAGTGTCCATAGTGTTATTAATTTGGTGTATCTTTAGGATATTGTGTACATTTAGGGGATGATTTATTGGTAATTCTATAGGTTCTGTAGACCCTTTCTATACCAACCCTGCCGGTAATGTTATTCATTGTTTGTATGTATGCTTATGTTATTCTTATATTAAAGAACTAGTTTTAATTGAGATATGGTTTACATTGCAAAAGGTACAAACTAAACTATGGTGATGTTCTAGGTGTACTCATGTTTTGTATTGTTATTATCTGGGTGTATCTTTAGGATATTGTGTACATTTAGGGTATGATTTATTGGTAATTCTATAGGTTCAGTAGACCCTTTCTAAACGCACCCCTCCCGTAAAGTTATTATTATTAAGGTATCTCCATGTATGATTATGTTATATTAAAGAACTATAGATTTAAGTGATATAGGGTTTGCATTGCAAAAGATACCAATTAAGCTACGACGAAGGTCTAGGTGTACTCATGTTTTGTATTGTTATTATTAGGTGTATCTTTAGGATATTACGTTCATTTAGGGCATGATTTATATATGTTCAGTAGGCCCTTTCTACACCCGCCCTTCTAGTAGTGTTGTTCTTTGTACGATTTTGAGATCTCTCCATGTAGGCTTATGTTATACTAAAGAACCGGTTTTAAATGAGATATGGTTTACATTGAAAAAGGGTACAAAGTACACGCGGATCTAAGTGTTCTCCTGTTTTGTGTATTGGTTATCAAGTTACTATGTTAAAACAATAGTACACTTTAGTATCATAAAGGGAAATTACGGCAGTTTTTGCACCGTTTGGTAGTTGATTAGAAGTTAAAATGAAGCAGTACTGCTAAAAAACTCAGAACATAAGGATTACATTAGTTTTAATACGAATTTGGACAATAAGTACAATTACTGGAGTTAAAATGCGAAATATTACTAAAAATCTCAGAACATAAGGATTACATAGAATACATGGTAAATAAGCACAATACTAGTTATTAAATTAAAAATCCTCATAGGATTGACTGAAAAATATATATTTTCCTACGCGCTAAAATATTTATACACGTAATCATTGCTAAAAAACATCATTAGAAAATACGAATTACAATGGTTTTGATATCAAACAAATTCACTAAAATGCAAAATTAATACTACTTCAAAAAAAATGGTAGTACAGCATGATGAATCACATATAGTTGCATAAGCATATGCCATCATCGAAAGTATAGCAATATTACTGCATGCGAGATTATTAAGTACCTTCATAGAAAATATAGCAATACTACTTTTTAATATGATTTAAAGTCTACAATGGTTATTATACGATTTTAGAACAAATATTAGGCTAATTATTAAACTAAAATGTTCACAGGATTGACGAAAAAATATATTTTTTCTGACGCGTTATACACGCTAAAAACCTTACTATAATTATCATCAAAAAACAAAAATTACACTTATACAAATTCAATACTAGTTTTTAAACTAAAGTGTTAATATATACTAATTTAAAAAAGCTCACTAAATGCAAAAAATATTACCAAAAAAAGCTCCGTATTCGTTAAAATATTGTTTCATGTTGCTAGTTGAAATACGTTAATATTACTATAAATAATGCTTGAGATACTAATTAAAATACTGATACTGGGTATCTAAAATAAATACGAGTAACTTATGTGGAAAATGTCAAGGATTCTAGTTAATATAACCGTATGGGGTAGTTTTATAGTCAGATATCATTCTAACTTTATACGACCTGATATGTTTTGGTCTGGTTGATCGTGATCAGAGTGTGATCTTGTAGACGTCTGATTTGAGGGCCAATAGGGACTTGAACCGAGTTCTGTATAGGTTCACCTTCATTGTTTACGCCTAGTAGGTTCTTCATTGTTTCAAAATTTATATATTTTTCAGTAGAGGCATTTAAATAAAATCCTTTAACTTTGATAATGGAAGTTTTAGTGCCTGTTTTAGGGTCGAGAATGTCCATAGAATAGTTCTTTGGTCCAGCACTCCCCCATTCACAAATATAGGCATCTGGTCCATAGGATTCTAATTCATTTTTGAGCTCCCCTAAATAATCGCCTGTGGGTAGCAAATGAGCGCCGTCTAGCGAAAGGTACACTAAACTATCCGTGTCATAATAAAAACAAAGGTCACCGACCTTTTCAAGATGTTTTATAGCGATTTCCACTGACTGCTCCAAAGAGTGCTCTCAGTGTCAGGATGACGTAACTGCCCTCAGCGAGTTTTGGAGAGAATAGTTTCGTCAGTGGAACACGATCGAGAGGTCAGAGCGCGCTCTGAATAATCAAAATTGGCGCCGGAGACGAAATTGCAATAAAGTGTGTATATCTTGACGCAAATGGGCCGAAACCAATTAATAGAATTAACATTTCAATTAATTTTCAAAAAATCTATTTTGAATAATGATCGACAACGTCTCTGATATAATTATTGGTTTTAGCAAGAGGCGTAATATCTTTAAAGTAATGATAAAACCTCGTATTCTTCATCTTCAGAACTTTAAGAAGATGATTCCAGAAATAAATAAGCATAAGCGAGAGCCTGTCTTCTATGAGATACCCCATGGTCCGCCATTTTAATTTTATTACGTCATACTCGAGCACCGTCGCTCCGTCGAATTTTTCAGAGCACGAAAGAGCAATTCTCGGGCAGTTTTTGGGGTCAGTGGAAAACGCGATTCTGGGCGAGTGTTGCACTCGTGTTCCCAGTGGCGGACGAAAACGCGCCGAGAGTGCACTTAGAGTGCTCTAGTGCAGTCAGTGGAAATCGCTATTAGTAAATGTAATCGCGCCATAGCTGTTGTGTAACAAGCGATAACTACGTTTGTGTGTTTGTGCACAATCTCGTTTTCTAGAATGTGTTCGTACTTTACTAGTATGGTGTTTTCGTTGATTGTTAGTAAACTTTTAACCTCCAAGTCGGGATTTAATATTAATCCATACAATTTGTTGACATCTTTGATTATTTCGGTAGAGGTGTGCCTTGTTTTCTGGCCAAATTTGCCCCAAAAAGAGTTGAGCATAAGTTTGCTAAGACATCTGAGACCTTCATTTTTCTCTACTTTAGTGCTATCCAGTTCTACACCCTCTTCGTCTTTGAAACTTTTGACATAGTTCTCCTTATCTTCTTGAGTCTGGCAATCTGCTGGAAAGCCGCTAGCTAGGGTTTTATACTCTAAAAAGGTATAAACATAATCTTTAAACAGTCCTCCCTGTTTTGTTTTGGGGTCGTATTGAGTCACTTTGTATGACCAAGCCTCGTACATTCGTGTGATTGTGTAACCATTCTCTACTGCATGACGTAACTCGTCGACTACCCATGTACCTCTCAATTCTCTTTTTTTCAGGAGTATGTTCACAATCACCTTGAAACGGGGTTTTACAACAGGTGTAGCATAATGGAAATGTTAATTTTCCATTAATACGAGCGGGCAGAACGGGATGAACTAGGTTTTGGGCCGGTAATACGTCGCATTTTAGAAGACCATCGAACGAAAATATGTCTGGAAAGTTGTCTAATATGATTTCAGGATGTCCTATAGGTATCTTGGAGGTTTTGTTAATGAAAGGGTATAAACTTGTGAAATCAACGTAATGAATTCGCTCTGATCCTGTTGTTTTATGATATAGTTTTGTTGCGCAACATCTTCCACCGAAGAATGCATCACGGGGGTCTAATCTTTTTACTATTTTAGGCTTAATATCATTATATTTTAAAAACTCTATTATTTCTGGTTTATTTACTTTTTCCTTCTGCCATTCACACTCCCATTTGACATTTACTTTATAGTTGAGTGATTCTAGCTTGGTCAACACGTTCATGCTACTAATATATCTAGAATTCAAAGTTTGCGCAGGGTCTCCATGCAAAGGCTTGTTTCTGTTTAAGGCAAAGTGTATTTTACACCCATGATAGAAACACCCCCAATACTCGAATATTTCCTTGTTGATTTCACAAAATCCGTCTACTCTAAGTTTTTGGATTCTGGTTTCTTTCCCTCTAAAGGAGGATTCGATAGATATATTTCGTTTGTGCGCGGTCCACTCAAGCCACTCTATAGCCCCTATTGACTGATTTTCACTAAGTCTACAATAATTTGCCGGTATGATACCTATAGTATCGGGTTTAAGATAATTTCGGCGAAACACGTGAGAGCACACGCCAGGAAGTGTATTTGCGCCGCAATTAAATGGATCAACGTCTGTTGCTTTTAGCAGTAGTGTACGAAACGTTATACATCCTAGGAATAGTAAAATTGTGTCGTTCTCACAATAATAATTGAGTTCCTTCACAAAGTCGAAACCTTTACCTTTACTATCTTCAGAGCTATGCCATTTTAAGAAGGCATCTAAATTTTTCCTTGTAAAATATTGACAACCATAAGCTTCGATAGGGGGCAGATTAGTTTCTATAACATAGTTGGTTTCATTCTGTCTATTTACATCAAAATTATGCTCTATTACATTGAATAAAAAATGTGGAAAATACCCTTTGGCTGCGTCGGGTATACCAAAAGTAGCGGGAAACTTTGCTAAAGCTACAGGAATGAAATTATAAGAATCCAGAAATAGCAAATTAAACAATTTCATTTCTAAAATTCGAGTTCCGTTAATTTTCAAAGACGGAACGAATTTTTCATCTCTATTAATGATTTCTCGAATTAGTAACCGATTATCATAATTACTACCAAAATGTGACAGTATGACGACGTTCCTAACGGCATGCAATTTCATTAAATAATCTAAAAATAAAGCTATTGGATTTCCGCCTGAAAATTGTTGTTTACGCTTACCAAACTGACTACACATAATACAGTTAAAATTTAGGGACGTTTCATCTATACAATGCTCACTGACGGTTATACTGACTAACAGGATAGCCTGGTGTTCGTAAGCACCCGACTTTTCCTGACACACCTTAGTTTGTATACATTCTACGTCAAAGAAAATGTACATGAGGTTAGGCTGATTAGGTCTAAGTTTCTTAACGGAGGGAACTTTCAGCGGTTTGTCTGTGATAACCTGGATATAACACACGTGTTTGCTCGGCTGATATTTCTTACAGACCTGACAATAAATCTCATCACACTTATGCATTTCGGTTCTTCGAGAAAAATCAATAATATTTAAACAGTCTTTACAGTGAAAAAGACGTTCACATAGCGGTTTTTTACTGCTGGAAGATGCTAAGTGGCTTTGATAGCAGTCATCGCCTAAGAATTTTCGTAAACAAAACCCACAAGCTATCTTGGGACCTTGGCATATAGTGGGTCTCATGCAACTAAAACAAAAGTCATTACATTTATGCGATTGTATTCGCCAATAGGGTACGAGACATTTTTTCACAGAATCGGTCGTGGTTGAAGAGGGGTTTTAAATTTGTAATAACGTTATAATGGTTATTTTCATTCAATAAAAAGAGGCGAGGCCTAGTATCATAGGGATCGTTTTCGCCTAAAATCAAAACAGGGATGCTATTTTCGAATTTGTACACGAAAATCGAATATTGATTTAAATAAATTTTGAACTTTTGAAAAGACTCAGCCGTCCCACACTCACTAACCCTTACTCCTGCCTTAAGACATAGTTCTAAAGCCTCATTTCTTTGTAGTGTGCCCTTTGGATCTATTTTAGATATAGTTGCATATCGCGTTTTTAGCGTCGTGTCACCCGATGTATCGTCGGCGTAAGCTCGATGCGATATAGCAACGCAAATGCATCTGGCTAAACACAGGTTATCTGAATTGACTATACGTACAATACCTCGCCTATCTTTACAGAATAGATTAAAAGGTTTAATCCCTCGGGCTACAGAACGCCCTTGGCCCTCAGGCATTCGTACAATGCTAAATATAATTTTAACAGGACCTAGGAAAAATGATTCCATTTCGTCATCATAAAGCATAACACTAAGCTGGTCAAAAAGAATATTAGGGTCGACTTGATCTGCTCTTCTAAAGGATAATTCTAGTTCGGATCTGCAAATATTTCCGGCACTCTTTAAAGTAATTTGGATGTAATCTGTAGGCCTGTACTTACTAAGGACGCATTTCGTTACGGTACATACACTAGCGACGGGATCCTCAGTAACTCTAAGAACTACCTCTCGACCATACATGTTAAAATGTTCGTAAAATCTCTCACTTTGACCTAGTATCTCGCAAGAAGGTACGTTTTCAATAGGTGTGGACGGGTCCGTTTCTCCTCCTCCCCATTGTACACCAATTTCACCGTCAAAAATAGTCTCTTCAGATCCGTGCTCCCTCGGTAAGGTTTCGTTCAATAGTGTCTTCTCTGCGGGTTGTCCTTGATCTTTTCCGTCTAAAAATGCGGCTATCTCTTTGTCATATTGTGAGTTGTTGAAGTCGACGATTTGAGCATCCTCTTCCCGTATACCACGCTCAATTTCTTCAAATCGTTTCGCTAGGCGATCTACGTATTCCGTTCTTAAGGGACTAGGAATTAGATTCCTTAGGTTTTCCAATTCTTCTAGGGTATTACAGTCCTCTGGTACTCGTGCAACTGTTTTCATATAATCGAGTAAGTCGAGGCAAGCTCGAATAGCATTTAAGCCACCTTGTACTACGATTGGCGGTAGAGTCTGAGGTCCGTACAACGGATCTATTCGCAGATAGGCGCACAGGAAGAAATAAAACTCGTATATTGACCGTAACGGCCAAGGTCTATTTATAGTCAGTTCGTTCAAAGTTGTACGGAGAGTTTCAGGATCCATGTTTATCTTTCGATGTTTGAAGATCGACTGTGTATTTTGATCATTTCCTAAGCCGCTTTTATACTAAATTTCTTAATAGACACGCCCACATTCCTCAATAATTTAACAATAGCCTGATTTATTGCCTCCTCAGTCACCAAATGTTTTCTCACAATGCATTTCTGACACACGCCTGTTAATAGTTTAGATCAAAAGAAAGTTGGATTTGCTTTATGTCAAATAAATTGTCAACAAAAGAGTGGCCTATAAATAGAATTTTGTTATAAACACCGCAAATAAGGGACAATTTTATTGGGGTAATAAATGAAAAACATGGTGTGTAAAAAGTTTCTAGAGATTCTCGATTGTGACAATATCCTTAGATATCTTAAAGTCTGTTAAAAGTATCTTTTGTTCCTAATTTCTCTAATAGGTCATAAAAACCATTGTACATTTTTCAAAAAAATGCTACCTTGAGCTAACGAAATTTCTTAATAGACACGCCCATATTCCTCAATCGTTTAACAATAGCCTGATTTATTACCTGATCCTATCAGTCACCAGATGTTTTCACACAATGCATTTCGGACCCATGCCTGTTAATAGTTTACCTATTTTATAACAAAATAACGATGGATTTTTTTATGTCAAAAAAATTGTCAACAAAAGAGTGGCCTATAAATAGAATTTTGGTATAAAATAGGTAAACTATTAAAAAACAGGGTGCGTAAAGCGTTTCTAGAGATTCTCAATTGTCAAAATATCCTTTGATATCTTCACATTGTACACTTTTCAAAATGTTACTTTCAACTCTACCTTAAGCTAACCTATGACCAGATAGTTTCTCACGGTCATGAATTACACTATGATTGTGTAGAAGAGAAGTAGGCCTACGTAAAGCAATGAATCACAAAATAAATTCCAATGATAACAAATGCTTCGACCACCCACCCAAGACCTTGCCTGAACGTAATAGGTAATAAAATATTTTTAATCAACCCGACAGCAACTAGGCATTTAAATATAACATAATTAACTCCTTAAGAGGGCAAATTTCGAAACTTTTAAAGAAGAGACAGTGCCAACTGAGCTAGTATTCGTTATGCAAAGGTTTATCAACGGAATGAAATTCTCAAAACAAGTCGATTAGCTAACATTATGCGTCTTTCGTAGGATTAGAACAAAAGACCTTTCGCCACCGATGTGTATATACTGCATAACAAAAGGCGTAAATGTGTATAATAATTAAGATTGATTGGGATGATTTCAGAGTACAAAGATAATTTTAGCTACTGGCTAGTGTAGTGATAGACTGTAGTACCTTTAAAAGGGACACAATTGATTGTGAAAGGTTTGTAAATAAAGAAAGCTAAACCCAGAGCAATTTGGTCCTATATGGACAAAGAATTCTAGTGCTCCAAAATGAAAATATGGATCTGTCTGAAAAGGGATTAGGACTTTGAAGCACCGAATTTTAAAAATATTAGCGCATATTAACTCGTATCATGTGGACGTATAGTTTATCATTCTGTGATAAAAACAGCACAGAACAACGTTTCTTCTTCTAATGTTTATTTGTAATCCCTAATTGAATACACCTGTTAATCCCACTAAAAAGTATAAAGACTTTGTGAGAAACAAAAGGATTTGAGCACGATTTTTCTGCAAAATCAATCTCAATCTCATGAAAGTTCTGTATAGGCGTAAATATCTAACCCCCAACTATTTAATATCGGCTTAAGAGACTTCATCGAGCGGGAAAATCACAATATATTGTATGGTTTGCGATAAAAGGTTAAAAAACGTACTGTTTTTTAACAAATGTTTTGATTAATCCTAGATTGATACAGCGTTTACTTGTAAACACTGAAAGTTTTTGATTTAGCTGCCAGATTGAAGGTAAAATGGCGGATATTTAGGATAGCTTTGTTAGTTCATTTGTACGTTTCTGTTTGTAATATTCCCCGTTTGTATATACTCTCGTATTATATCTAGACTCTTGTGCCATGGAGGGGGGGGGGGGGTCGTACCCAAGTCCTGGCGGCTTCACGGCCCTTTCCCTCGAGCCTTATTAAATAAATAAATAAATTGCAACGATAAGAGTAAAGCTAGTTTTGAGGTATAGAAAATTAAATCCCTTAAGTCTGCAACACCATCTAGTTACGTATTGAAATTAATGATTCTGAAATAAATGAAAATATGCTTTTCATCGAATCATTTTGATAAATATTGCGAAAATCATCGCAACGTTTTTAGTCATATGAACTGTTTTTCAAATGACTCGTTTCGTCATTTTAAGGCAACTAAAGAAACAAAGTGAGTTGGATTAACTGAAGTCAGTACTTTTTAAATTTTGTATGCAATTCTTTGGGGAATTTAGGAAACCCAAATAAGCATTTTTATATGTTAGAAACATGTTGCGTACAATATTTCCTTCTATTGCTAGAAATCCACGATTCATGCACTGACATTAGCTAAATGACACTCTGTGTTGTACTTTGACCTTTTCGCTGGTCGTATATTCTGTTTTAGTATATAGGGATGTATGTCTTTTCTAAAGGTGTTAGCTAGAATCTGTGTTTTTCCCTAGAACAGTGTAAATAGCAGTGAAATTCTAGTGTGAAACTATGTAAATGGTTCGGCATTGTAAACATATACTTATTTTTAATTCTCGTGCTCGAATTGATTGACGTTTCCCTAGAAATATTTTGGTTAATTAGCTTAGTCTTTGTTATAGTAAAAGATTGTTATACTAGTTTCTGCAAAGAGGGGGGGGGGTCAAGAGGTAATAAATTTTTATTTAAATAGAAAAAAATTGGTGAAATTTTGCTAATTCAAAATTGTTTTTGGTGAAACAGAGTAGTTTTGATAAATTTAGCTAAAATTTATCGAAACGTTTTTAATCATTTAAAATGTTTTTCAAATGACTCGTTTCGTGTTGCTAAATTGCCACGTACATGAATGATTTTGTTTCGATGGTTTGTTCATTTTCCTATGTATTCCTATGGGATTTTAGGAATTTTAAATGATCAAATTCGTTTCGAAAAAATGTAACGTAGTTGATCAAAAACGTTTCGATTGTTTTTTACTTCTAACACGAAATGCGTTGTGAATTATGCTTCTTTCGTTACCGTTTTATGTTTTCCACAAATTTTTGATTACGTTGCCGATAATTTTGATAAATATAGTACGTAATAGGTTAATGCTTCGGTTTAATGATATATTGCCTTTCTGTTAACGCTATAAAAACATAACTTGTTGAGACTTGTCCTGATAATGCCCTCAGGGCAAACACCTGGAATCAATTAAATGTTTGAACCCCATTGTAGGATGTGTCACCGCCCCCCCCTCAATGACATAAACTGGGACATAGCACATTTGTGTGTGTTATAAATCACTCTAAATATAAATTCCATTGATTCAATACAAATGGTTCGACCCCCCCCCCAAAGCCATCGCGGCTTAGCGTGGTTACGTATAAATAAAAAATAGATGAGGATAAAGGTTCACTACCTTTTAATATCATAAAACATGGTGGGTGGTCCAATTAAAGAAAAATAAATTACATTGATAGCAATGCAAGGAATCTAATGGCACTGCCACCCCCCCCCCAAAGCCCTTTAGATACGTTTGAACGTGTTTACGTATAAATAAAAACAGCTCTGGAGAGAAAGGTTGGTGACAAGGCTAGTAAGAAATCATGTGTTACGGTATATGTAATTCCTTTTTGGTTAAAATGTGTGCTAATTAGAAAATATGTGAAACAGTCAAGCTATATTCGAGTATACTTTACTCGGAAATATTAAATGTTAGGATCAGGATTTTATGATATTTTATAGTAATATTTGTTCATTTTAACTAATTACCAGCTACCAAGTTGTGTAAAAACTACCTTATTTTTTCTTTTTTGATACTAAAATGTACTATTGTTTTAACCCAGTGTCTCGTTTACTAACCAATACAATATTTGCGTAGACCTAGAACCGCATCGTAGCTTAATTGGTACCTTTTGCAATGTAAACCTTATCTCAATTAAAATTGGTTCTTTGGTATAACATAAGCATACATGGAGAGACCTCTAAACCATATAAAGAATAATAGCAAGGGAAGGGTAGGTGTAGAAAGGGCCTACAGAACCTATAGAATTACCATTAAATCATACCATAACTGTACACACTATCCTAAGGATACACCCAAATAATAACAATACAAAGCATACACCCTTACTGTAGAACGTAATCGCTGCTTAATTTTCAATAAACTACGTAAACTTAATCTAGTTCTTTAGTAATGATTGCGCATTTTAACTGTATATAAATATTTTAGCGCGTAGGAAAATATATATTTTTCAGTCAATCCTATGAGGATTTTTAATTTAATAACTAGTATTGTGCTTATTTACCATGTATTCTATGTAACCCGTATTTTCTGATGTTTTTTTTAGTAATATTTCGCATTTTAACTCAAGTAATTGTACTTATTCTCCAAATTCGTATTAAAACTAATGTAATCCTTATGTTCTGAGTTTTTTAGCAGTACTGCTTCATTTTAACTTCTAATCAACTATCCAACTGTGCAAAAACTGCCGTAATTTCCCTTTATGATACTAAAGTGTACTATTGTTTTAACATAGTAACTTGATAACCAATACACAAAACAGGAGAACACTTCGATCCGCGTGTAATTTGTACCCTTTTTCAATGTAAACCATATCTCATTTAAAACCGGTTCTTTAGTATAACATAAGCCTACATGGAGAGATCTCAAAATCGTACAAAGAACAACACTACTAGAAGGGCGGGTGTAGAAAGGGCCTACTGAACATATATAAATCATGCCCTAAATGAACGTAATATCCTAAAGATAAACCTAATAATAACAATACAAAACATGAGTACACCTAGACCTTCGTCGTAGCTTAATTGGTATCTTTTGCAATGCAAACCCTATATCACTTAAATCTAGTTCTTTAATATAACATAATCATACATGGAGATACCTTAATAATAATAACATTACGGGAGGGGTGCGTTTAGAAAGGGTCTACTGAACCTATAGAATTACCAATAAATCATACCCTAAATGTACACAATATCCTAAAGATACACCCAGATAATAACAATACAAAACATGAGTACACCTAGAACATCACCATAGTTTAGTTTGTACCTTTTGCAATGTAAACCATATCTCAATTAAAACTAGTTCTTTAATATAAGAACAACATAAGCATACATACAAACAAAGAATAACATTACCGGCAGGGTTGTTATAGAAAGGGTCTACAGAACCTATAGAATTACCAATAAATCATCCCCTAAATGTACACAATATCCTAAAGATACACCAAATTAATAACACTATGGACACTGAATGCCTTCAACACCAATAAATTACGTGACGTCATACCAATACACGATAAAAAACCCCTATAAATTCAAATTTCCCGCCAACAACATCACGTGACGTCATCAATTCCCCCTTGCAACCCCCTCCCCCAGGCACGACTAGAGAGAAGAACGAAAAGGGGGGAGAAATGACCCCCCTCCTCCTCACAGTACCACCATATAGCTGACGCCTGTATACCGAACTTAGTTCGGTATACTGGCGTCTAAACTCTCTGTTGTTTAAGAATTTTCCTTTATATATACTAAGATTCTTCATCAAAATAGACAACGAACTTTCCAAGACTCGAACCTGCAATGTTTTGCCTCGAATGCAAACGCGTTATCCATTACGCCACAAGCCCGTACTTCGTAACAAAAAAATTATCCAAACATTGTATTTATAGGATTATTTCATTTATGTTGAATAAAAGATCTGTAAAAATAAACACAGAGCTTGCCAGGACTCGAACCGGCAATCTTCAGCTCTATAGGCAGACGCGTTATCCTATGCGCCACAAACCCGATGGAGGCTAACAAAATGCTATGATAACAGTGTAATATATGTAACGGTTTTACCATGATTTATAAATTAATTAAAATAAAATACTTAGAATTAATTGTTCTTAATCAAACTTCAGACGTTCAACATTCAATAGTTGCTTGATAATTCAAAAGTGTTCCGAACCTTAACTTCGCAGTAGTTTCTGAGGTATTCGAAGGAGTGGACCACCAAAAATCCCATGCTTTTTCTATGGGACGCTAAGCCTAAAATCTGTGAATTATTTCTTTAACATTACGGGAGGGTGTGGGTTCTTATCTAGAAGGGCCAATGTATTTTATTGAAAATAATTTTGAATTTTTTAATATTAATTCAGAATAATTAGTTTTCATCTATTTATTACCTTCAAATTATCTGATTTTGGTATGTTCTATCAATCTAGGGTCTTCATTAAGAATTCCGACGTAATCACATCATGCACTAATATTATCATAAGTAACTGTAAACAAAACTACTTTTTATAGTCAACCGAGACGTCACCTTCTTATCTGACGTCACAGCTACGACAGAAGTTAGATAGCCAATCAGTGAAGGGTAGTTGATTTGAGGTTAGAAAGACTGTTGTTACGAGTGTAAAGCATTATGGAGATATAAAATGTGTCCCTTCTCGCTTATTCCCATCTGATTACACTATAAATATTTATGTTCATTAAATGGTTAGTGTCAAAATACTTATAGTTGACAAGAACTATTTATGTTCATTAAAGGGGTAGTGCCAAAATAGTTATAGTTCAAAATAAATATTTATGTTCATTAAAGGGTTAGTGCCAAAATAGTTATAGTTCACAAGAAATATTTATGTTCAATAAAGGGGTAGTGTCAAAATAGTTATACAATAAATATTATGTTTAAAAATGGGACAAAGCTTTACGTTTAGTAACAGGTTTTACACTTAATCAAATTGAAAATATTGTTAGTATAAAATTCACGAGCTGGGAAAATGTTATCTAAACTACAATTGTAACAATTTTATGCATAGTACAATTTTTAGTCCACATGAATATACCAGAATCAACCGATAATTAACCATAAGTAACATTTCGCAACAAAAAGTATGTCACTAAATGAGAAGGTCTGTTTCTGAGTGCAACATCATTTCCGCCAAAGCAATGTTTATTTTTTTTGTCAAACACTGTCGTAGAAGCGACCATTATTAAGGCGCCATGGAGAGTAAAGCTTAGAGTTTCCTGGAACTTTCGTATTCTGTTTCCATTTAGAATTGGATATATTTGAAATGTTATACTCATTGTGATTATGTTACTGTTGTATATAGACATTAGTTTTTACGAAGCCTATTTTTTGCTATAAAAAATCTATCGCCATGTGTTAGTAAAAAAACAACATTATTGTATAAAAGCCGATTACTCCTTATCTCTGGAAGCAGTCCGACCCGCGCTCTTGACGATGTAATATTTACTAATTTTAGACTGTTAATAAAGTTACCAATTTTAATGAACTAGTCGAATAAGTCTCAATCTCTCAAGGCCCACGAACATAACAGTTACTTTTGATCTACGTAACTTCTCCTAACTCATGATCGTTAGATCAAACGCAACACAGACTAAAGAAGGAAAGGTAGCAAGACCTAGGCTAGTCTAGGCAATAAAAAACAGAAAATGCTGTGGATAACCCGACCTCAAGCCAAAACAGAAATGTATCAATATAGAGATTGTTACAACAGAATGAGCGGTTCATCCTCACCTTGAATGTAACGTGGACAATAATAAGAACGAAATTGAAAAGCTAAGATTACAGGGTTGAGACGGTGACCCTAGAAATTGTAACGTTCGTTCTTCGTACGTGTTTCTGATAGCCATGGACTGTAAAATACACTAATCTACATGTGTTCGTCGTACTAGATTGTCGAATTATGTTTGTGCTCATCATTCTTCATATAGCCAATGATTTATAACCACTGTTTTATCTACACAGAAAAAAAAAGTGTTTAGAAACTAAACACTTGCCTAAACACGACAATGCAACAGATATTTTATCACGTTTAAAAACACTCATGTTTAAGTAAGAATGGTGTTTAGGTTTGCAACACCTTATGTTTAGGTTCAAAATGTGTTGATCGCTTACATGTTTAAGGTGGTATATGTCATGTTATTATATTATAATGCTTAGGAACAAGACGTGTTTACACGATTATATGCCTAGTTGTATAACATGTTTTCAGGATTATATGTTTAGGTTTGAAACATGACTAAAGGTTTATAAGCTTGGCTTTTTTCAGGATTTATATGTTTAGGTTTGAAAAATGACTAAAGGTTTATAAGCTTAGCTTCCTATAATGTTTAAGGGTTTATAAGCTTAGTTTTAAAGATATTTGCAGGTTTATCTTGAAATAATTTGAATGGTGTTACGACGTGCGTCGGTTTAAATAATTCCTGTTAAATAAGATACATTGTTTTTAGAAAAACGCGTGCCGCTTCTCGCGGGAAAACAAAATATGCGTCTAATATCAACTTAGCTTTATTTAAATGCTCCAGTTGCATTACGCCAAATCCCATACAACCGAACCAACCCTATTTGACCGAAAAACCCTCACTTTGGCGGATTTACGATGCTGTCCAATGGGACAATTTCAATGCACCGAAAAAATGGCACTTCGGATTTTTCCCAATTGGAATGTAAATTAAATTAACTTAGAATAATTTACGGCCTACGTAAAATGAACACTAGATCCAAACATTTTCTAAATTATTATTTTACAACTAAGGATTATAAGAACAAAATAACAATAAATCAGCAATATATGACATAATAAAATCAATTGCTAATATTGATTTATTTTTTATGTATGAAAATACTTTAAGCCAGCCGATTTACTGTACTTGAAGTGTATAACTGCCCCAAAGAGGAAGAGACGTCCTTCTAACCAAACCAATCCAAACCAAACCTAACCGAATAGTAACATTTTTTAAAAGGCTTTTTGTTTGAGAAGTCATTGAAGATAAACATCAATATTTTGGAAAAGGTGTAACAATGTTAAATTATTTATAAAATATTACTAACCTAACCTGGTTTTGAACAAAAACGTTTTATTGTACGAAAGTGTTTTTGTTTAATGCTTAACCCAAGTCCAATTTTCACTTTTTGTGTATCACACGGTGTTGAAAAATTACCGAGGTCCTTTTTAATTTTACACGTAATTTTAATTACGGTAAAATTTAAGAAACGGCACCAAAACTACTGTCCCTGTCCCTGTCCCTGTCCCGGACGCGTCCGCGAAACGAACGCTTACGATGAGAGAGAGAGGGAAACCGGTCGCGTCCGCGAAACGTACGCTTACGATGAGAGAGAGATCGCTAGCGTACGCGGTGGCGATACGAAGCTCCGCGTAGAGAGAGAACTGCCTGCCTGGTATATTAGTGAGAGGGGGAAGAGGGAGAGGGGGCATCCCGCTCGGAGAGAGAGGAAAGAAAGGTAGTTTAAATCTCGCGGGCTTTTTTGAGTGAAGGGAAACAAGATGATAATTTTCGTGCACTACTGCACTTTGTGCGCGTGATACATCAGAGATTATGCTGGATGGTTAGGTTAGGTTTCGTAAAATAGAGGGGACGCTTTACGGTCATAGTGATTTCTGGTTTAGGGGATCCAGGATTTTGTTTAAATACATTATTTGATTCGTATGGTTTTTAAAAATTATACTTTAGTGGGGTGCACAATTTAGTTTCATTAATATTTTTTGAAATGTGACGTTATTAGAAATTAAAGGGATACACGATTGTGTTTCAGAAATGTTTTTAGTTGTACGATTTATTGGAAATCAACTATACGGGGGGTCACGTGAGCCGTGTATTAGTGAGAGGGGGAAGAGGGAGAGGGGGCATCCCGCTCGGAGAGAGAGGAAAGAAAGGTAGTTTAAATCTCGCGGGCTTTTTTGAGTGAAGGGAAACAAGATGATAATTTTCGTGCACTACTGCACTTTGTGCGCGTGATACATCAGAGATTATGCTGGATGGTTAGGTTAGGTTTCGTAAAATAGAGGGGACGCTTTACGGTCATAGTGATTTCTGGTTTAGGGGATCCAGGATTTTGTTTAAATACATTATTTGATTCGTATGGTTTTTAAAAATTATACTTTAGTGGGGTGCACAATTTAGTTTCATTAATATTATTTGAAATGTGACGTTATTAGAAATTAAAGGGATACACGATTGTGTTTCAGAAATGTTTTTAGTTGTCAACTATACGGGGGGTCACGTGAGCCGTGTAAAATTACTATTAAGGCCCAGCCCTTGGGCCATCTTGTTTATTATCATCTTCTTGCACAGTCGTCAAATAGTCGCGCTTCCAAGACAGTACGAATGTATTGAAAACGCTAGCACTTTTGGGGTCGCTTAATTCGACAAATAGCGTCGTTGAATTGTAAATACAAAACGCGAGGTTGGGCTAAATTCATTAGAAACTTTGGCGGGATTCGGTCTAATGGAATTCTGCGCAATGGGAATATTCCTATTTAAACAAATCTAGCCGACCTGTTGGAAATGTTGTTCTATTATGAAAGCCAAGAAAGCTTATTTATTCTTCATGTCAAACCATGACTTTAAACATATATTTTGCTCAAAATTTGAGTAAAGGAAGTCCTTTTCTCAATATAAAATGAAAGTCATTGCGGCTTACATTATGAATATAGCCACAAGGTGTTAGATTATTCACCTTGTGGTAAAATATACCTCCACGTTTTCATTGTTTTTCTAAAATATTATAATTCTTAAAAAAATAAAGATTTAAAAAATTTAAACCATATACCAACGTATTAAAAACATGTTACATTAAGAAACACCTGGAAATCGTTGATGTTTAGCTTAGTGCTAAGATTATTCTGTGTTTACCTCTTAAACGTGATAAAATAAGAAGTGTTTCTATTTGGAACACATTTTAAGGATCCTTAGACAAACAGAGATGTAATTAGACATCAAAATTGAAGTAATAAACATAACCTCACACCAATGTTTAACTTTATAACATGTTCAGATGTTGCAAACCAAAACTCTTTTTTTATGTATGCATATTCCTAGACATTTTAAACTTTACCTGAATATCCATGCTTTGCGACTGATAATTTCACCGAAATATTAATATGACTGTTTTGTTATGTTAATCAAATTCATATCTTAATTGTTTAATTATCACGAATATCACCTATATGTTAAAGTGTGGTTTCTAAATGACGTAACACTCGGTGATTTCATTTGTTAAGTACAGTTCGAAGAAATGTTTTTTTTTCGTGTTTGGGAATTCCATTTCACGTTCCAATCTAATAGTCAGCGTTTTAGGGATTTAGTAGAAGATTATTTCGGTAATGAAAGCGGCTACTGTTCCTGACAACAGCATGAGAAGAAAATAGAAAGGAACGTTGACGCTACTGAGGTCCAAGGCTTCAGTGCTTTTCAATGGTCTCTTCCACATGAACTGTTCAATTAAGTAATTTGACTCTAGGTACTTATACTTGAAAACTTGCTTTTCGA
The DNA here is from genome assembly GCF_054372755.1 of Phalangium opilio. Taxonomy (NCBI): domain Eukaryota; kingdom Metazoa; phylum Arthropoda; class Arachnida; order Opiliones; family Phalangiidae; genus Phalangium; species Phalangium opilio. The sequence continues at coordinate 4,284,149 of NW_028324161.1, read as the reverse complement.
ACAACGGTTCCACCCTGCAATAAAATAGAAGTTAAGGATGTTAATCATATGATGAAATTGTTACTGACATCAGTTGGGCATTCAATTGTGGTATGCTTCTTATCCAAGTGGTGTTGAAAATGTAGTGATAGTAGTTGAGTTTAAGAACTTGTTGCGAAAAGTAAAAACCTCCTTTTCTGACGATGAGATCTTTCATCTCGGGATAATCCCAGAAAGATCCCAAGATCGAAGTAATAAAGTACGTGTTTGTGATCACAGCTTTTTCCCCCGATAAAATAATGTCAAGACTATCAAGCACTGGATTTTTGAAGAACTTGCGCAATTTTTCCTCATCGAATGCGTCTAGCCATCCCTTAACAACTGGGTCTCGGGCCGCCTGATACAAACCAATGACGTCAGAAGAATAGAGGACTTAACAGGAATAACAATATTCACCCAATCTTTAATGTATTTGAGATCTTTGTCGAAAAAAAATGCCGGCTCAATTCCCGACTTGATCAAGTCCGGGAGAGTGTCAATGCAGGTGTTGCTTTCCGTTGAGAAGTTCGTGCGCAAGTAACAACCCAAGAAGAACAGAATGAAAGTCACTCCGATAAGCCAGGAAGAAGCGAGCAGACGACAAGGAATGTGCGGCAGAACAGCAGGAATCGCTATAAAACATAATTATTCTATTCGATTTAGGTCTAAATAAAGCGCTGGCCTACTTTCGTATAATTAAGGGGTTAATTGTACCTCCATTACGAAGTAGAATTCTTTTCAAACGTTAATGATGACATAATTTCTTACGTTCGGCGCATAAGAGTGAGGCGTTTTCCCAGACATTTTCAGGGTTTCTTGGACCATTTTCTTGACAACTTTCTTGGTGGGTACCGATTTGTATTTGTTGGTTACGATGGAGTGAATGACGAGTAAAATTGACAGAAGGACCAAGGTTAACACTATAGAAATCACCACCTGAATGAACCAATAAGTTAAACTCAATTATTTAGGTATTAACTACATTGTTATAGAAAAAAATCTACTTCGGTTTGCATATTTAAGAAGCTCCAGGAAGTCGATGTGACTGTCACTTTGGGGCTGGACACGATAATCAGCTTGCTTATTCCGACGGGCGGAGACGGATTGAAATGGTCCAATCGACTGCGGAAAAATGAGCTTCGCTCGCAATTCGCCATAACATGAGATTTCTAAAACCGGCGAAGGGGGTAATTAATTTGTTTTTCGATAATCAGATTATTTCAATATTAGCCGTAAAATCGCATACCTTGAAAAAATTTGGCGCAACTTGTGTTTTATAAAGGCCATCAAAATCAATATCGTCCCCTTCTAAATCCAGCCTAAATAACGTCGAGAAAATTTAATTGAAATATAAAGATAACATTTGTTTACAACAGTCCGTTGCATTTATACCAAGAAGAAATATACTTATAAGAAGGCTTAAATTAAGCTGCTACTCTTACGATGGTGTGGGGGAACAAGTAAGCCCAACCCCATTTATGTCCTTTTTAGCTAACCCCAAAAACCGGAGTAAAAAGAAAATATTTCAATTTCAAACGCTTTCCAATAAATCGGCTTCGATACAGTCGTCCATCAAATTAAACCTAGACTTGAGGGTTCCTGCAATCTCACCGTATGAATTCTTTGACGATGCCGATCTTATTTCTTTCCCAATACTTCCAAGAGCCGGAAGAGGATCTTTTCTTAACAAGGGTCCTGACAACTTGTTTTTACTCATGCCATTGAAATAATGTAGTTCCTTTCGCAATTCTTTCACATTACGAGCTGTAAGGTGGTAGTGTATCTTCCTTTAATCGGTGTCTATCCACGCTTGTTTTTCTTGTGTTCGGGGCCACACACACACACACCCTGCACCCCACACCATCGCAATGGTAGGACTGGTTACATAACCACAGCTAGCAAAATTTTTGCAAACCTATTTGCTCAAAGGAGACAGCGAGGTATAGGGCATTAAGTCTAATTAAAAGTCGAATCGAACTCCAAGTGTGAAATTTACTTTATGTTAAGGGATCCTCTTAAATATTCTGCCATGAACTTCATGTGTTCCGAAAAATACCACGAATTCTGATAAAAATTGAAAGTTTAATTGTCGTCAAAATGCAATCTTAATTTCGAGACACTGAAGACTCGCTTCAACAACAACAACACCAGCTCACCTCAAAAAGCTTATCTTTCGAACAATTAATAGTTGTCTCTTGCGTGTACCTTTAATAATAATTTAATCATGTAATCAATTTGTTTCGGACTTAATAATTGAAGTTCTACCTGTATTTAAAATATCGATCATTTCCTACAAATTCAATTTCGTCCAATGACATTTTGTAGTTCACTTAACGCCTAGAATGGACAATCCAAAAACTTCAAAGCCTGCAAAGAGTTGTTGAGAGTAATTTCATGGTTCTTCAGTAACAGTCGAAGAATAGAGTTTGCTTTGAAGCAAGATAAATCTGGGAAGATCAAAAAGATTTCATAAACGGAAACATTTTTTTTTTTTGCAAGCTTTTATTTCCTAGCAAGCTGTCAGCATTCTAAAGGCATGGGTTTAATCTAGTTTACAATTATTGGTAGCAATCAAAGCTTTCAATTGATAAGTTGCATATGAATATTATAAATATTCAGGGTCTATTCATTATGGTTAAGTCCAAAAACCAGCCTGTTACTTGGGAGTTTCTCAAATTCATAAGCGATAAAAAATGAACCGACTTATATGGAAATTTGATACTGGCCTTAATACTTCATTTTTTATTCGAGTATTTCTCGGGATTTAACGCGCAATTACCCCATACGGACATTGGCCATCGCGTCTTTACGCATCCTGTGAACAGCGCTTTCTGTTAACCACTCTCCACTTTCTTAAACTATAATGGATTTTAGAGTATTATGGGGCAATTTAAAGAAATCACGAAGCTTGACGCAATTATAGAAATTAAAATGGAGTTTTATACCTATTATTTAGCAGCGACTTAAACCCGTAGAGTCTGATCAATAATTTTGCTAACTAACATTAAAAGAGTTGGACACGCTATGGAAAAAAATCGGGTTTCTACGAGAATACTTACCCTTTCTGAGGTTGAATTCTACTATACTTATCCTGATATTATAAACCATTTAAGAACCATTACGTTTGGTTGGTTTTTCAGTAAACGTTTGTTTAGCTTAAGGTAATTGTTCTCGTAATAATAGTTAAAATGGCATGCAGAATAATACCCGTACAAAAATTTACGGCTGCAATTTTGCTGTTAATTAGATTTTTTAGAATCTGCAATATATTGCAAATAAACTGGAATATTCTGGAAAAATACTGGAATAAACCTGAAAAATGTTCAATTTCAGACAAAATTAAGGTGATTCCAGAGAGCAATGCAGAACATTTTAGACGTTTTGCAGAAAAAATATCTTCCGTTGGAAAACTCAGTACAACAGTATACAAAATTTAGCAACTCTAGAGTCATAAAATAGTTACCTTACAGCTAGAAAACAGAGGGGAAATAGTAACTCCCGTAAGAAATCAGGATGTTTGTAGGCTCATTACAAGTACTGTACCTTCCAAATATATTGTATGCATGTTACAGTCAGAAATTGCTAAGTTTGTAGGATAATTGCAGGCGGGTTTCGGATACTTTTTACGATAATTGCAGACGCGTTTCAGATACTTTTCAGGATAATCACAGGCGCGTTTCAGATACTTTTCAGGATCATCACAGACGCGTTTCAGATACTTTTCAGGATCATTACAGGCGCGTTTCAGATACTTTGTAGGAAAATTGCAGGAGCGTTTCATATAATTTTCAGGACCATTACAGGCGCGTTCCATATACTTTTCAGGATCATTGCCGGCGCGTTTCATATACTTTGTAGGAAAATTGCAGGCGCGTTTTAGATACTTTTTTGGATCATTGCAGGCGCGTTTCAGATACTTTGTAGGATAATTGCAGCCGCGTTTCAGATGATTTGCAGGATCATTGCAGCCGCGTTTCAGATAATTTTTAGGATAGTTGCAGGCGCATGTCAGATAATTTTTAGGATAGTTTCAGGCGCATGTCAGATACTTTGCAGGATAAATGCAGGCGCTTTTCATATACTTCGTAGGAAAATTGCAGGCGCGTTTCAGATACTTTTCAGGATCATTACTGGCGCGTTTCAGATACTTTTAAGGACCATTACAGGCGCGTTTCAGATACGTTTAAGGACCATTACAGGCGCGTTTCAGATACTTTTAAGGACCATTACAGGCTCTTTTCAGATACGATAATTACAGGTGCTTTTCAGATACTTTTTAGGATAATGGCAGGTGCTTTTCAGATAATTTTTAGGATAATGGCAGGTGCTTTTCAGATAATTTTTAGGATAATTGTACGGCGCGTTTCAGATACTTTTTAGGATAATTACAGGCTCTTTTCATATACTTTGTAGGATAATTGCAGGCGCGTTTCAGATACTTTGTAGGATAATTGCAGGTGCTTGTCAGATACTTTTCAGGATAATTGCAGGCGCATTTCAGATACTTTTCAGGGTCATTGCAGCCGCGTTTCAGATACTTTGTAGGATAATTGCAGCCGCGTTTCAAATACTTTGCAGGGTCATTGCAGCCGTGTTTCAGATAATTTTTAGGATAGTTGCAGGCGCATGTCAGATAATTTTTAGGATAGTTGCAGGCGCATGTCAGATACTTTGCAGGATAAATGCAGGCGCTTTTCATATACTTCGTAGGAAAATTGCAGGCGCGTTTCAGATACTTTTCAGGATCATTACTGGCGCGTTTCAGATACTTTTAAGGACCATTACAGGCGCGTTTCAGATACGTTTAAGGACCATTACAGGCGCGTTTCAGATACTTTTAAGGACCATTACAGGCTCTTTTCAGATACGATAATTACAGGTGCTTTTCAGATACTTTTTAGGATAATGGCAGGTGCTTTTCAGATCATTTTTAGGATAATGGCAGGTGCTTTTCAGATAATTTTTAGGATAATTGTACGGCGCGTTTCAGATACTTTTTAGGATAATTACAGGCTCTTTTCATATACTTTGTAGGATAATTGCAGGCGCGTTTCAGATACTTTGTAGGATAATTGCAGGTGCTTGTCAGATACTTTTCAGGATAATTGCAGGCGCATTTCAGATACTTTTCAGGGTCATTGCAGCCGCGTTTCAGATACTTTGTAGGATAATTGCAGCCGCGTTTCAAATACTTTGCAGGGTCATTGCAGCCGTGTTTCAGATAATTTTTAGGATAGTTGCAGGCGCATGTCAGATAATTTTTAGGATAGTTGCAGGCGCATGTCAGATACTTTGCAGGATAAATGCAGGCGCTTTTCATATACTTTGTAGGAAAATAGCAGGCGCGTTTCAGATACTTTTCAGGATCATTACTGGCGCGTTTCAGATACTTTTACGGACCATTACAGGCGCGTTTCAGATACTTTAATTGCAGGTGCTTTTCAGATGCTTTTTAGGATAATTGCAGGCGCGTTTCAGATACTTTTTAGGATAATTGCAGGCTCTTTTCATATACTTTGTAGGATAATTGCAGTTGCTTTTCATATACTTTGTAGGATAATTACAGGCGCGTTTCAGATACTTTGTAGGATAATTGCAGGCGCATTTCAGACACTTTTCAGGATAATTTCAGGAGCGTTTCATATACTTTGTAGGAAAATTGCAGGCGCGTTTCAGATACTTTTTAAGGATAATGGCAGGTGCTTTTCAGATAATTTTTAGGTTCATTGCAGCCGCACTTCAGATACTTTGTAGGATAATTACAGGCGCGTTTCAGATACTTTGTAGGATAATTGCAGGCACTTTTCAGAAATTTTTAGGATAATTGCAGGAGCATTTCAGATACTTCGTAGGATAATTGCAGGCGCTTTTCATATACTTTGTAGGATAATTGCAGGCGCTTTTCATATATTTTGTAGGAATATTGCAGGCGCTTTTCATATACTTTTTTGGATCATTGCAGGCGCGTTTCAGATACTTTTTAGGATCATTGCAGGCGTATTTCGGATACTTTGTAGGATAATTGCAGGCGCGTTTCAGATACTTTTTAGATTAATTGGAGGCTCTTTTCATATACTTTGTAGGATAATTGCAGGTGCGTTTCAGATACTTTGTAGGAAAATTGCAGGCGCGTTTCAGATACTTTTTAAGGATAATGGCAGGTGCTTTTCAGATACTTTTTAGGTTCATTGCAGCCGCACTTCAGATACTTCGTAGGATAATTACAGGCGCGTTTCAGATACTTTGTAGGATAATTGCAGGTACTTTTCAGATACTTCGTAGGATAATTGCAGGCGCTTTTCATATACTTTGTAGGATAATTGCAGGCGCTTTTCATATATTTTGTAGGAATATTGCAGGCGCTTTTCATATACTTTTTTGGATCATTGCAGGCGCGTTTCAGATACTTTTTAGGATCATTGCAGGCGTATTTCGGATACTTTGTAGGATCATTGCAGCCGCGTTTCAGATACTTCGCAGGAGCATTTCAGATACTCTGTAGGATAATTGCAGGTGCGTTTCAGATACTTTGCAGGGTCATTGCAGCCGCGTTTCAGATTCTTTGTAGGATCATTGCAGGCGCGTTTCAGATACTTTGAAGGATAATTGCAGGCGCGATATAGATACTTTGTGGAATAATTGCAGACGCGTTTCAGATACTTCGCAGGATCATTGCAGGTGCATTTCAGATACTTTGTAGGATAATTGCAGGTGCATTTGAGATTCTTTGCAGGATCATTGCAGGCGCGTTTCATATGCTTTGCAGAGTCATTGCGGGTTTTCCTATCAATTATTGTGAATCAGTAGCCTTATATACCCTAAATTTCCAAAAAAAATTAAAGAGGCTTACGCTTGAGTTCAAACGTCAACAATAGCTATGTTTAAAATGATTTTATGAATAAAGTTTCTTAAAACGATTTAACTAGAATTAAGGTAAATTAATGACGATTAAATTAATAAATATCATTTATATTTATTTAAATATTTAAAAATAGCCTCTAAATTGCGTCTCGACTTGGAGAGGTTTATTTTGGATTCCCAACTTGTACTCATCTCTTACAAAAATATTAAGCTGTAATTCATCTGAATACACGCTTTTCTGACTTGCTAAAGTAATATCTGAGATGGTCCAACTGTTTAGGTACATGTACATTAAGTTCTCACCACATCTAGATAAGAAGGTCTTATCGTCTATCTAACATCCACAACATACACACTCACAGAACGTAATCGAAAAATTCTTTCAAACTTATGGCTAAAAACCGATTACAACTGAAGGGAAGGGTCCCGACAGGCTTGTTTTACGTCTATCCGCAACCAGGAAAACTGCTGTAAACTTATATGATAGCGCTAAAGTACTTTGGTTCGCAACTTCCTTCACATTTCGAGCGCCATGGTGATAGTAGATCTTGTCTTAATCGGTTTCTATCCACGCTTGTTTTTCGTGTACCCGGGGCCACAAACACACACATGCACACACACAGAAAGCTAGGTCTGGTCTCAAAAACTGGAATAAAATCAGTAAAATAAACTGAAATTAATTTTATTTACTTTTTTTGGATGAAAAATTGTTTTTCTACGACTTTTTACCTCAAATAGAAGTAACTCTTATTTTATTAGGTTTTGAATCTATAGAACTTGACTGCCAACACCTTTGAAAGCTTGGAATCCTTATCTTGTTAGTATTGGATACACCTTAAACATAACTGCATAAGTTCGTAAGATGTGTTCCATAAGTTTGTCACTGGTTACTTCATGAAGTGGTGTAGGTGAAACGTCATATTCTCGTAAAGCGACGCCTGTTGAGCCATTGTCAAAGGCTTAATAAGGCTAAATAGGAAGTTGGACTGCAAAACCGAGTGTATTCAATTCTCGCGTCATTCTCGAACTAGCTCTCAGTAAGTCTCTAGCATTACGAAGTATAGGCAGTGTCATACTTATTGAAACATATCTGATAAACTTATGATAACTGTATATACAATACTGGCCCATTTATGACCAAAAAATGTTTCAATTTTCTATCTTTTATGGTGGTTTAAATATTTTTAGGATCGAGACGTGACAGTATTAGATCAAAAGATTTTATTAAGATGAATGAGTAAAGCTTTTTTAAGATGCCTTTTTAGGCCTAACCAATTCTTTATTCAAATTTTAGAAAAATAAAAGCAGTAATATTAATGCCTAACAGAAGCAGATAAAATTTAGGGTGCGCTCGAAGTTGACTTCCCGTACAAAAATTTTAAGCTGTAATTCATCTGCATACGCGCTTTTTTTATCGCTACCACGCTGTAATAGGTATACATTAAGGCTACATTTCTGCAGCTCAAAAAACGGGAAAATTTCACAGCAATTCTAGAACTGCAAATTGACTGCCGTTTCTTCATTTTCTGTTTGTTAACTGTTAACTGTCTAGCCTGGCAGAAATATGCAGCGCAATTCTGCAAACGCTAAGCAAAAGTAGAAATACCAGCTGTTAGTTTAAAACTGTAATTTGACCGTTTTTATAGATATGATACAGGTCTGCAAAAGTGATGGAAAAGTAGAAATCCAGCTGCTAATTTAGAACTGTAATTTGACCGTTTTAATAGACATGTTACAGGTCTGCAAAAGTGATAGAAAAGTAGAAACCCAGCTGCTAATTTAAAACTGCAATTCTACCACATTTATAGACATGTTACAGATCTGCAAAAGTGATGGAAAAGCAGAAATGCAGCTGCCAATTTAGAACTGTAATTGAACCTTTTTTATAGACATGTTACAGGTCTGCAAAAGTGATAGAAAAGTAGAAATCCAGCTGCTAATTTAAAACTGCAATTTGGCCACATTTATAGGCATGTTACAGGTCTGAAAGAGTGATTGAAAAGTAGAAATCTAGCTGCTAATTTAAAACTGCAATTTGGCCACATTTATAGGCATGTTACAGGTCTGAAAGAGTGATTGAAAAGTAGAAATCTAGCTGCTAATTTAAAACTGCAATTTGGCCACATTTATAGGCATGTTACAGGTCTGAAAGAAGGATTGAAAAGTAGAAATCTAGCTGCTAATTTAAAACTGCAATTTGACTACATTTAAAGACATGTTACAGGTCTGCAAAAGTGATGGAACAGTAGAAATACAGCTGCCAATTTAAAACTTTAATTTGACCTAAATTGACCATTTTTATAGACATGTTACAGGTCTGCAAAAGTGATGGAAAAGTAGAAATTCAGCTGCCAATTTAAAACTGTAATTTAACCACATTTAGAGAGATATTGCAGGTATTCAAAAGTAGGAAATTCTACTTTTGAATACCTGCAATATGTCTATAAATGTTGAATAGTTACAGTTTTAAATTGGAAGCTAGATTTCAACTTTCCCATAACTTTTGCAGACCTGTAACATGTGTATAAATGTGGTCAAATTGCAGTTTTAAATTGGCAGCTGGATATCTACTTTTCCATCACTTTTGCAGACCTGTAACATGTCTATATAAATGGTCAAATTACAGTTTTAAAAAGGCAGCTGGATTTCTACTTTTCCATCGCTTTTTCAGACTTGTAACATGTCTATAAATATGGTCAAATTACAGTTTTAAATTGGCAGCTGGATATCTACTTTTCCATCACTTTTTCAGACTTGTAACATGTCTATAAATATGGTCAAATTGCAGTTTTAAATTGGCAGCTGGATTTCTACTTTTCCATCACTTTTTCAGACTTGTAACATGTCTATACATGTAGTCAAATTACAGTTTTAAACTAGCATCTGGTATTTCTACTTTTCTATCGCTTTTGCACACCTGTAACATGTCTATAAAAATGGTCAAATTACAGTTTTAAATTGGCAGCTGAATATCTACTTTTCCATAAGTTTTGCAGACCTGTAACATGTCTATAAATATGGTCATATTACAGTTTTAAAATGGCATCTGGATTTCTACTTTTCCATCACATTTGCAGGCCTGTAACATGTCTATAAATGTGGTCAAGTTGCAGTTTTAAACTAGCAGCTGGTATTTCTACTTTTTCATCACTTTTGCAGACCTGTAACATGTCAATAAATATAGTCAAATTGCAGTTTTAAATTGGCAGCTGGATTTCTACTTTTCCATCACTTTTGCAGAACTGTAACATGTCTATAACTGTGGTCAAATTACAGTTTTAAACTAGCAGCTGTTATTTCTACTTTTGCATCGCGTTTGCAGAATCGCGCTGCATATTTCTGCCAATACAGACAATTAACAGATAATAAACAGAAAATGTAGAAACGGCAGACAATTTGCAGTTCTGGAATTTCTGTGAAATTTTCGCGTTTTTCGAGCTGCAGAAAATGTAGCCTAAATTTATACCTATTACAGCGTGGTAGCGATAAAAAAGCGCGTATGCAGATGAATTACATCTTAAAATTTTTGTACGGGTAGACTCGCTTTATTTAATAATCTTATAAGCATTTCTTACAAAACTTTGCGAAGAAAATTCGATATCAGAAACCAAAGCTTATTTAAGCCTGGTTTTCACTGCCCAAAATTTCACGGAACAGTAAAAAAAATCCGCAATATTTTGCGGAAAATTCCTTAAAAAAACGGGGGCAAATCGTTTTCACTAAAACTTGTAATATCATGAAAGAAAGAGTGCGACTGTGCAAGCTCGTGGAGACCAAGGCTTACCAGTTATGTTGAAAATGCACCAATAGCAACCAATCGATTTTCTTAGATTTTTTTGTCTTCGTAAAAACGTTCATTTTTATCATATAACTAGCGATTAAGACAAACGTCTTTAACAAATCGTTAACTATACATTTTTAGAAATTTAACTCGACAACACAAACGCCTTCAATTAAAAAAATGGCGTCGAAAAACATCGCGAGCTGACCAAAAACAATCCTATGCGGTCACGCATTCGTCGATTCCTATTGGCCACCGCTTTCCTTTCCGTAATGCGGAAAAATAGAAAACCAATTCCGTGCTTGCCGCCCAGAAAACGCGAAATTTTGCGGAGAGTTACCTCTGAAAAAACGGCGAGGAACCCTGTTTTTCCTGCGTTTTGGGCCAGTGAAAACCAGGCTTTAGTTTGCGTGCTACAATTTAAGGTCCCAGGAAACATTCTGGCCGCTTCTCATTTAAATCTACCTTTTCTTTTAAAATGGTGAAAATGTACTGTTGAAATTTTTCCGTCTTACCAAGGAAGCACATTTAGAGCTTTCAGTATTACCGGATAAAAATCAAAGCTACCCCGGGCCCTACCGTCCCTCTAGTCAGGATGAATGCAATGAATTATGAAATGATTTAAAACATTCGACTTAAATAATGTCCGTTGTATCTAGGTGTGATTGGGGATGGGGAGGGCGTGCTAGTTTCGTATGTTCTAATGTAGTATTCATGTTTCCTAACTCGGTACTTAAGGTATAATATTCGAGATGGCCAACAGTTGGGTTACATTAAGTTCCTACCACACCTGGCTAAAAAATTATTTTCGTCATTCTAAAGAAACATTTTCTCCTATATACGTTTTCTAATCAATCGTCTTGATAGAGTCGTCCATCAAATTAACCCAAAACTTGAGGGTTGCCGCAATCTAATCTTACCAAACGGTTGAATTAAAAACTATTCCAAATTGTTAGCAAATAATCGAAAAATATTTCTAGTAGGCCAAGCAAGTTTCAAATGGGTAAATATTCAAGATGATATAATTCAGTCTGGAAATATTTATGGCTTAATATGAACTTAAAATTTCTTAATAACTTATTCTTCTATTCTTAAATTGTTTATTCTTATTTTCCCACTTTGTGCTTTTGAGTTTTTCTTAGCATTTGTAATAATAAGTTTTACCCTGTCGACAAACTCAATAATTTACTAGAGGTTTTTTTAATCGATTAATCGTTTTAATAGATGATTAATCGAATTTCGTTTCGATTATTCAACCAAATATATTTCATTTTTCGAATTTTCGAATTAGGTTACGAACGGGGATGAAAACGTTTGGTAAGGTCTGATACGCGAGTAACAATGAGAATAAACACGATGAATAAAAATTGCACCGTGAAAGTAATTGTCCTAGCAGCTCAATTGGTGGAAAGCTGTCTCGGGGCGTTAAGTTAATATCTGTGTTCCGGACTAAAACAAAATAATGGTACTTAATTGAGTTTAATAATAATTGTGGCGTATTAATTTGGCTTTAATTTACACTGAGCCTTAAAGATAACTGGAATAATTGATGAAAGTTTTGATTATAAAGATATGTAAAAGCAAACTAACTTTATTTCATAAAAACTCGCAAAGATAAGTTTTGAGCTTTATTGAATATTGATTACATCGGTGTAGAAAATTGGAGGTTGTGTTTTTATAAACTATATTTTTCTATATTTGACTCTGAATTTTTTAGGCTAATTTTCTCCACTTTTAGTCTTAATTATTACTAGAATATTTAAGGCCTATTTTTAGCTAAAATGTTAAGGTAAGTTTACATTCAATTTTACTAGTAATATTAGAGTAATGCATGTAAAATTTTCGATTTTTAAGGACTCTTTGTGTACATATTCTACAGGGCCGGTAGGCCCTTGTAGATATGACTTGACACCCTTTTGTAACGTTAAAGCAAAATTCACATGCTTTTACTAAATTTCCTATGGAGATTAACATGGCGTTTTTCGTGATTTACCCCCACCGCGAACAGAAAAACTACAGCGAAGTTACTTTTCGGAATACTCTTGAATTAACAATTAAGTATTCAAGGTGTGCTATCGGCTAGTTTAATTTAAATAAATTAACTCTAAGTATGTTAATTTTAGTTAATTCTGAAAGTACGTCAAAAATTACTTTTGGGTCAGACTATCTAGCAGTAGACGCTGACAAATTACTTTGGTATTTCATCCGAGCTTGAGCACCTTTATATGTATTTTCTAATTAACTGTAGCACCCTTAATAAGAAATACGTCGTTATCAGGTCGAATTTTCGTCTAGAAAAGTAATTCAGGTAAATAATTACAGTTAACAGAGGTTTTTATATCATTTAAAGTAAGTTTTTGAACGTTCTTTACGGCCAAGGCTTAAGTTGTATTTTAGTTTGTCTATTCTATGAGAGCGGTAGCTCTCTTAGATAAGACTTCATACTGCTCTTAATGTATAAGGAGGGTTTTTTGTTTGGATGTAGTTTTTTTTGTATTGTGTTAACTGCTTTGAAAAAAATCCACTGAACTAAAATTTGGACCCTTAATATGTGGTTAAAATTTCAAAGAGATCCATTAATTAGTTTATTTTATAAAAAATAAAGTTGCTAAGGGTGGTTTTCATTTCCATAAAATTAATCACAGATTTTGACGAAAAACTTTAAATTTCCCATAGAAATAACATGGAAAATTTTCCAAAGTTACAAATTTTGTCCATACCCTTACAAAAATAACTATACGTCAGATAGATTTGAAAACGGTCTTAAATGAAAGCCCCATATCCATAGTTGGCGCCTATTTTTTTTCATCAAGAAAAATTAAGTTTAAGTACTGTTTTTCATAGTTTTAATTACATGCTCCGACTTACGTGGTTTACCCTGAAACTATGGAACCTACGACTTTTTAGCATGAGTTATGTAGTGTATGAAGCGAGTTTGGTCGTTTTACCGCGGTTATAGTCAAATTCTTAGAACAAATAGCTAGTTTGATGGGCATTTTATCTTTTCTCTGCTTAGGTTAAAGCTACTTAAACTAGATTCCCAATAAAAGATTATTAAACTTGATTACCTTGTGGGTGCTTGTAGGTACTTGTGGGTTCTTGTGGGTACTTGTGGGTGCTTGTAGGTGCTTGTGGGTGCTTGTAGGTGCTTGTAGGTGCTTGTGGGTGCTTGTAGGTGCTTGTAGGTGCTTGTGGGTGCTTGTAGGTGCTTGTAGGTGCTTGTGGGTGCTTGTGGGTACTTATGGGTGCTTGTAGGTACTTGTGGGTACTTGTAGGTACTTGTGGGTACTTGTAGGTACTTGTGGGTGCATGTAGGTACTTGTGGGTGCATGTAGGTACTTGTGGGTACTTGTGGGTGTTTGTAGGTACTTGTGGGTGTTTGTAGGTACTTGTGGGTGTTTGTAGGTACTTGTGGGTGTTTGTAGGTACTTAAGGGTGCTTGTAGGTACTTGTGGGTGCTAGTAGGTACTTGTGGGTGCTTGTAGGTACTTGTGGGTGCTAGTAGGTACTTGTGGGTGCTAGTAGGTACTTGTGGGTGCTTGTAGGTACTTGTGGGTGCTTGCCGTGGGTGCTTGTAGATGCTTGTGGGTGCTTCTAGGTACTTGTGGGTGCTTCTAGGTACTTGTGGGTAGTTGTGGAGGCTTGTATGTTCTTGTGGGTAGTTGTGGAGGCTTGTATGTTCTTGTGGGTACTTGTAGGTGCTTGTAGGTACTTGTGGGTGCATGTAGGTACTTGTGGGTACTTGTGGGTGTTTGTAGGTACTTGTGGGTGTTTGTAGGTACTTGTGGGTACTTGTGGGTGCATGTAGGTACTTGTGGGTACTTGTGGGTGTTTGTAGGTACTTGTGGGTGTTTGTAGGTACTTGTGGGTACTTGTGGGTGCTTGTAGGTACTTGTGGGTACTTGTAGTTACTTGTGGGTGCTTGTAGGTACTTGTGGGTAGTTGTGGAGGCTTGTATGTTCTTGTGGGTAGTTGTGGAGGCTTGTATGTTCTTGTGGGTACTTGTGGGTGCTTGTAGGTACTTGTGGGTGCATGTAGGTACTTGTGGGTGTTTGTAGGTACTTGTGGGTGTTTGTAGGTACTTGTGGGTGTTTGTAGGTACTTGTGGGTGTTTGTAGGTACTTGTGGGTGTTTGTAGGTACTTGTGGGTACTTGTGGGTGCTTGTAGGTACTTGTGGGTGCTTGTAGGTACTTGTGGGTGCTTGTAGGTACTTGTGGGTGCTTGTAGGTGCTTGTGGGTGCTTGTGGAGGCTTGTATGTTCTCGTGGGTGCTTGTAGTTATTGTGGGTATTTGTAGGTACTTGTGGGTATTTGTAGGTACTTGTGGGTATTTGTAGGTACTTGTGGGTATTTGTAGGTACTTGTGGGTGCTTGTAGGTACTTGTGGGTACTAGTAGGTACTTGTGGGTGCTTTTAGGTACTAGTGGGTACTTGTAGGTACTTGTGGGTACTTTTAGGTACTTTTAGGTACTTGTGGGTACTTGTAGGTACTTGTGCGTACTTGTAGGTACTTGTGGGTGCTTGTAGGTTCTTGTGGGTGCTTGTAGGTTCTTGTGGGTGCTTGTAGGTACTTGTGGGTACTCTTAGGTACTTGTGGGTACTTGTAGGTACTTGTGGGTATTTGTGGGTACTCTTAGGTACTTGTGGGTGCTTGTAGGTACTTGTGGGGGCTTGTGGGTACTTGTGGGGGCTTGTAGGTACTTGTGGGTACTCGTAGGTACTTGTGGGTGCTTGTAGATACTTGTGGGTGCTTGTAGATACTTGTGGGTGCTTGTAGGTACTTGTGGGTACTTGTGGGTACTTGTGGGTACTTGTAGGTACTTGTAGGTACTTGTGGGTACTTGTGGGTGCTTGTAGGTACTTGTGGGTGCTTATAGGTACTTGTGGGTGCTTATAGGTACTTGTAGGTACTTGTGGGTACTTGTGGGTGCTTGTAGGTACTTGTGGGTACTTGCCTCGGGTACTTGTGGGTGCTTGCCCCGGGTACTTGTGGGTGCTTCTAGGTACTTATAAATAAATAGAAGCTAGTTCTCATAAAAATAAAATGGCGCTACGCGGCAGCACTTAGCAATCGCCTACCGAAGAGTAGGGGCGTGCGCGAGGTACATTGGGAGAGATACGGTGCCGCAGGTCGCTCATCATCCTTTCCAATCTATCTAAACTCCCTTATCCCTGTCCCAAGCCCCGCGACTTCCAACCACTAGCATAGCCCACTCGATCACGCTCTGCTTTCGCCGGATACATATTTTGAAGATGGCACTTTTTAGGCGTATTAACAATCTTGGATCATCTTTGTGAACTTGTACGGTAGCCCTGACTATATTTGCTTTAATGTTTTAAGCTTAATATCAAACAGACGTTAGTTTATGCTACAAAAAAGTCTGAAATTGACAATCTCGGATCGTCTTTGTGAAGTTTTAAGGATATCCGAATTTCATATTGGGCTTATGACCATTTTGAGCTAAATGATAAACGGACATAAATCAGCATTTTTAAAAATTTTGTAAAATTGTCAATTTGGTCATATTTCTGGAATTTTTAGGGGGGCGCCTCGCGTTTCAATAAATGATTGTAAAAAATTGTATTATGTTAATTACAATAAGAATACAAACTTTTATTAATTTACTTTTTTTGAAGTATCATTATAAATAAACGTCTGTTTGAGCTAAAGTTATGGTCCCCTTTATATATGTTTCTGCTTAGTGCAGATTTTGAAAATGTAAAACAGTTTCTTAACATTCTTAATTAAAATGAAGACTGAAGGAACAGATATTAATCAAAAATGTCTTGATTAGAATCTAGACCTAAAAAGTAACGATAAGACTGAGGTTATCACTTGTCTGAAGGATCAGATATTAATTTTTCTTTTTAATTGAAACTTAAATGCATGCTTAAGAAAAAACAACGTTCCATTACCGTTTTCCG
Organism: Phalangium opilio; assembly: GCF_054372755.1. NCBI lineage: Eukaryota > Metazoa > Arthropoda > Arachnida > Opiliones > Phalangiidae > Phalangium > Phalangium opilio. The sequence continues at coordinate 4,267,564 of NW_028324161.1, read as the reverse complement.
TTGAAATAAATAATTTTACTGGTAATCAATTTCAAAAATTTACTTATCTCGGCTTTTCGACCACAATTCCATTCCCCGAAAACATTTTATCATTACATTAATTACTTTTGGGAGATAACGTGTCAAAATACCCTATAAAACAATAAAAAACAGTAATAGCGGTCTGTTTAGCCATCACAACAACCTTTTAAAAGTTACAAGCACTATATAACCCTTTCGAGACTAACTGGACCTGAGCAAACTATAGCTTAACCTGCTACTAGTACGACCAGAGACAATTGATGTAAACTGGAGTTGAAATTTCATCATGTGCGACGTGCGGCCCTGAAACTCTCCCATAGTCCCAATGTGTGTAGAACATAATTTTTTCGCTGCTATCTGCCAAAATCAATCTTTCTAGGTAGTGCTGCCTCCTCACTTGAATTTTTCATGATATAATAAGGTTTGAATGAATAAAATTCTAGATTACTATTTTCACTACTATGTCCCTCTGCTAACTTGAAGCATACTTTCCTCTCTTTTTGCTGCTCATTACCGGTGCCATTCCTTTGACTTTCAGTTCGTTATAACCAAACCAAAATATAAAAAATGGATTCTTTTTCCTTTTGTGCTACTTAAATTTTCAAATGTATATAACGTTGTGCCGTGCCATATCAAATAGTCTCTATTCATTGTTAGAAACTAGAGAGAGAAATTGTGCAGTAACACTGATCATGCCCTGAACTATGAGAAAGAACAATACGACGGTTGACTAAAGTACACTTGATATTTCATCATTTTGCAAAACCGCGAGTAAAAATCTTACTGTCCCTATTGAATTTGGCGCCATTGGTTTTAGAATAATTAAAATGTTCCACTGCGAAGCGTGCCGGTCACGAATGGGGATGTAACGTCTTTAGGAACCTTTTAAAACGCAAAACCATACACGTACTCTCCCAAAAGTAATTAATGTAATGATAAAATGTTTTCGGGGAATGGAATTGTGGTCGAAAAGCCGAGATAAGTAAATTTTTGAAATTGATTACCAGTAAAATTATTTATTTCAACGGAAAACGGTAATGGAACGTTGTTTTTTCTTAAGCATGCATTTAAGTTTCAATTAAAAAGAAAAATTAATATCTGATCCTTCAGACAAGTGATAACCTCAGTCTTATCGTTACTTTTTAGGTCTAGATTCTAATCAAGACATTTTTGATTAATGTAATATAGTCTTTATACTTATAGTGTCTTTCCCAGGCTAGGAAATAAGACAGGTTTACAGGTCAAAAACCAGTTTATTAATAGCTTGGACCACTTTTTTTATTCAAAACGTGAGGGTCACTGGTCCCAATGACTAGTTTATTAATTCCTACTTTTATTAAAAATTGATATGGGGACCTCTTAAATTAATTTCATTTTAACATAAATTTCGACTCCATGAGTCCAGTTGTGTATACAACCCTAAGCCGAGAGAGATTTTTTTAGAATAGAGAACGACCACAAGTCCTGGGACCAGTAGAAAAATAATTAGGGGAAGGGTCACTGGCCCCGGGACCAGTTTCATATTTAAGACATCAGGGGTCACTGGTCCGGAGGATTAGTTCAGAAATAAACCTTATTTCCAAGCCTGGTTTCCCCTTTAAAGATAAAAAATCTAATTTCCAGCTCTGTATTTCAAAAATACGCAGTCTGCTTCGTTTTCTGCTACCAACAAATATAGGAGGTATACAGGGTTTCACTATTTGTTAATCTCACTAAAATGCTACTAATTGTGAAGATGTGTGATATATTTCCTTAAACTAAACCAATGTAGAGGAATTTCCATGTTTACATCTGCACAGATTCTCTCAACGTAACCACGTTGGAAACGGAGGGTTACGTATGAGGTATACAGGGTTTCATTATTTGTTAATCTCACTAAAATGGTACTAATTGTGAAGGTGTGTAATATATTTCCTTAAACTGAACCAATGTAGAGGAATTTCCATGTTTACACCAGCACAGATTCTCTCGTTGGAAACGATTCGTTAAAACAATTTTTTTCCTGGTGAAACAGTCCGTATATGATATTACGTTTTATAAATTATTTGTTACCAAGAGTTGATTGTTTAATTTAGAAATATAAGTAACAGTGGTGCTGGTTAATCCAGGAGAACATTGTCTTTACGTAATTAGTCAAATAAATTCCATGTGCAGATTTTTTCAACGTAACCACGTGGGAAACAGAGTCTTACGTACGCTATTTCCACAGTCCTTATTGCCGTTTGTTTATATGTCAGAATTGCTATGAATTGTTTAGGTGTTTGATTTAATTACTGGTATTTAAGCGAATCTATGGAATCACATCATTCATTAACATTGTAACCTTTGTACCCCGGTACAACATATTTAATTGTTAATCTTCACGTTACCGCAAATTTAGTACGGGGCATGATAAAAATTGAACGCAATGTGTTGGAACTAATCAAAAACTCATCTAAACATTAAAATTAAGGTTAATAATTTTTTGAAGCTCAATTTATAAGCTAAATCAATACTGCCAAACCACAATCCTTCATTAATTTCAACATAATTAAGTATAATTAGGGTGAATTTAAACATAAAATTGTAACGGCCATATCGCAAACGCGAAATGGCGTTACCCCTGGTAGGCCGTTGCTCCTCATAACGTTAAAATTAGCGAGCTTGGGTAGCAGCCGAACGAGCATACGCTTGTAAAACTATCAGGGGGGTCTAAGAAAGTCCTATTGCACCGCGCAACTGTCCTCGTCGGAATCCCGACAGAGACTTAACCCCTTGACCAAAAATCAAAGGGGGTAGGAACCCTTAGACCCGACTCGAGACCCTGTGTCTATAAAAGGAGGGACCGAGGGGACGAGAGATATCTTTTTGGCTCCAGCGACGAAGGAGGAAGGCCCGAGCACCTTTTTGTTTATTTTACTTTAAAAGTTTTTACATTGTAATATTTTTGAGAGATGGCTGGGTGAGTCGAAAATAAAGTTTGATTAGAAAAGTACTTCTATTACTCTAGGGTAAGCCTACCAGTTTTGTAGGGCTTACAAACTGGCGCCCAACGTGGGGCTTGGAGAACATAGAGTAATACATGTACTTAGTTTAATTTTTATCTCGAAAATCTAAATCGAAAGAGTGAGGGTCGTTAGTCGAGTAGTTGATTGAAAGTTAGTTTAGTTTTGAAATTAGTGATTTTAGTATAGTGATACCACTATATTGAATTATGCCGGAAACTAGATCCGGGTTTTCCGCTAATAATGGTGAAGGCGTTGAGTCCGGAGACCCGGCTCAGCAAATGAGCCAACTTATTAGTGATGCCTTGCGTCAAGCCTTTCAAGGTTTTGTCTCAGGTAGTGGGGTAGATAGTGTTGGAAATCCAACGCAAACACCTCAGGTAAGGTTGTGGGGGAGAAATAGTTCGTTTTAAGGGGGGAGAGCTAATTTGGCACTAAAACCTTGCCGACTGAAAAACAAGGTTTCTAAGTTATTATTTAAGTCACTAAACCAAGAGTTGGTTCGAGGATGAAAGGTCGAGTTTAAAGTAAAGTAAGAAGTCCAGAGTTATAACAAAAAACACAACTAAATTTATTTTCCTTGCCTGCTAGTATAGCGAGGTCTTTCCCGTACAAGTTTTGAAAGTGAAGTCGTAATAAAAGGTTTAAAATTGTAATCTCTCTTTTTTACTCAGCGGAGCCTCCCAGTTGTTTACCCAAAAAGATTCCTCTCGCGTGGGGTTGCGGTAAATTTCCATCTCGAGGTGAGGTCCGATGAACTCTCTTGCACGTGCGCTTATTTTTTAGCTACGGAAATTAACCTATTGAATTCTAGAGTTTAGATCTATTGAAAGGGTTTTTTTTGGGGGCTCAGCGAGGATAAAGAGGGACTATTCACAAAGTGAAGTAAAAAAATCCAAAATAGAAAAGTTTCCACAAAATGATTAATAATAGATAACAGTTTTTTCTTGAAGGCGATTATAAACATTCATTAACAATGACACTAATAATTCCTCATCAACAAAGGTTGCGAGTAGACGCTCCAACCTATTTAGGACCCGCAGATGAGAAATCTCCGATGGATTCCCTCGAGGCTCTTCAGCGGTATCAATCAGCGACCGGCTATAGTGATAAGAATATCCTTTTTCACGTGATCCCTTTGTCTTTACAAGGGCCGGCCGATCGCTGGTTTAAATTTGTGGGGGGTTCAGCCGCTTTCAAAAACCTTTCGGAATTCCGAGATTGTTTTAGAAAAGAGTATCAGGCTACTGATTACTCTAGGCGTATTCAAATTGAGTTGGATAACCGAACTCAAGGAGAAAATGAACCATTGACTCAGTACATCCATTGTTTATCGGAGTATTCTCACCGATTAGAAACACCGGAGTCTGAGTCGGTACAAATTCAGCGCGTCCTACGGCAGTGTCATCCGACATACCGTAGAATGCTAAGAGGGAAAGCTTTCGCTACCCTTGCTGAATTGGCTGAGGAGGCTAAGATTATTCAATCTGATCTCCTAGCCGAGGTAATGTACAGACCCCCACCGTCAATGGCGGAATCCTTGGAACCTGGTTTGGCATATGGGGCAAGCGCTACGATTGAGCAATCGCATCAATCGGTTAGTAAAGCCGTCACTATGTCTGTTTCTGCGGATGCAAATGCATTTGCGGGAAACCAGGTGGGAGTAGGATTGGCAGCCTTGGATCCGTACTCTTATTTTAGAGTACAGAGACAAGTGATGAGCGGAGTAAATACTCGCTCAGGTAATAATTCTGGTGCAACTTTTAATGCACAATCCAATGGCGGAAATCCAGTCCAAAGGAGAGGTAATCGGGGTATTGGGCGCTGTTACAAGTGCAACCAACCCGGCCATTTCAAAAGGGATTGTACTAATCCGGGAAATGGGCAAACGAGGCAACCAAGATAATCGGAAATCCGAATTATTCTTGGGAGGGGCCTCGTGATAAAATTGAAACCAAAATAACGAGGGTCAAAAACCAGGCAAGAAATTCGAAAACTCAAATTTTCGCGCCATCGGTTAATCGCTGTTCCGATTTTGGCGGGAAAACTCCCCCATTATTGAGATTTCAAGCTATGGGGCAATCTTTCCTTGGCTTGTTAGACAGCGGATCGTCAGTTTCTTTGTTGGGCGATGAATTCATACCCATATTCGAAGAACGAGGAATGGCGATAAAAACTAATAGGACAATGGTTAGATTCGGTCGCGGCACATGCCGCGTAGCCGGAGATATCCGTTTCCAGGTATATTGGCCCGGAAGGAAAAGAAGGCAGCGCTTTCTTATTGTCCGAGGTCTTACACCCTCAGTTATTTTTGGGAGAGATTTTCTTCGAGGAACGGTGATAGACATTAGGTTAAGTGAAGGTGGGTGGTCAATCGGCCCCTTCCCTCAAAAAGTCATCCCGTTCGATACCGAAGAAATGGAAAAAGGGGCGTCTAATTGCTTTGGCGAAATCGTCAAAAGTGAAAAAGACCCCTTAAATGTGTTAAAAGCTTTGGCGTCGAAATCGACCTGTAGCAAAGATGAAAGAGCTAGGTTGGTGGATATGCTTTCGGAATTCCAAAGTATATTCACAAAGAAACCTGGCGAAACCTCGCTAATTGAGCACTCTATAGAGACGGGCGACGCTAGGCCTTTAGCGTGTCATCCCCGTCCGGTTAGCAATAAGAAGAGGGAGGAAATAGACAGGGCTTTTGATGAGTTGTTGGAATTGGGAGTTATACGACCATCGAAAAGTCCCTGGGCGTCCCCAATTGTACTTGTTGAAAAAGCTAACCCAAAGCCGGGTGAGATCAAACGGCTTTGTGTAGATGTGCGGAGGTTAAACGATGTGACTACCGCGGATAGGTATCCAATGCCTTCGATACCTGATATTTTAGCGTACTTAGGGAAGGCGCGGTATTTCACGACAATAGATCTCACAAAGGGGTTCCTCCAAGTGAGGATGAAAGATAGCGATGTACAAAAGACAGCTTTCGTGTGCCATAGGGGACTTTACGAATTCGTAAAGATGCCCTTTGGACTTAAAAACGCACCGGCAACTTTCATGCGATTAGTTGACCGTGTGTTAGGACCCTGTAAATGGAATTTCGCTCTCGGTTTTTATGATGATATCACCATATATTCCGAGACGTTTGAGGATCATTTGATTCACATTCGAGAAATTCTAGGCCGCCTTAAAGATGCCGGATTAACTATTAATCCGAGCAAGGTGCAACTTTGCACGAATACCGTTAATCTTCTCGGTTACAAGGTTGGTCCAGGGCGCTGTATGCCAAATCCGGATAAGTTTCGAGCGATTGAGGAATTCCCCATCCCTCGAGACGTGAAATCATTACAAAGATTTCTTGGCATGATAGGTTATTACCGCCAGTTTATACCGAACTTTGCGGGAATAGCTCGTCCTTTGTATAACCTATTTAAGAAGGATTCCACGTGGCGTTGGGAGGAAACCCATACCAACGCTATGAGGGAATTAGTGGAAAAGGTAAAGAGTACCTCGGAATTAGCTCTCCCGGATTTGAATAAGAAATTTCTTATTCAAACCGATGCTAGTAGCCACGGCTTGGGTGCAGTATTGGCACAAGAGACGGATAGAGGAATAATGCCTATCTGGTTTATAAGTCGTGGGCTGACTCCAGCAGAGCGTAATTATTCCACTACGGAGTTAGAATGTCTTGCAGTAGTATTCGCTCTCAAGAAGTTTAAAATGTATGAACTGATGTGATAATCGAAACCGACCATCAGGCCCTTCAATGGCTTAAAAAGATGAAAGAGCCAGTTGGTAGATAAGCTCGCTGGTCTCTAGGCCTGCAACCCTTTAATTACGAGGTACGATATCGTCCTGGTAAATTAAATTTGGTAGCAGATGCTCTAAGTCGGGCACCAATCGAAACCGAATTGGCCGACGAAGAAGCCGTCATATCATGAATTTATTTATTAACATGAATATATATGTGCATTGACTAGTTAAACTACATATTCAGGGATGGGAGGGGCTTAGTTTGCTTGACGTCAGTGAATTTTCGGCGGTTTGTTTTTAAAGCTAAAGCTCTTGCCATGCGAAAGGCTAATTATGCTTGTAAATTGATCAACTACCGCATTAATTTACCTCCAACAGCAGAAAAAACCAACATCATCAATTCTCACGAATTCAAATGTTAGTAGTTTATTTTCAACCGTTACATTCATTTTCTTAATGGCCAAGGCCTAGCACTTTACCAACAGTTTTCAGTTTCAGGAAAAACATTGCAGGCAGTTATGTTTCATTTAAAAGATCAAAATCACCTTCGGGCATCGTGTTGAGATATTTTTTCACGTATCGGCGATTATTTGTAATATACAGTTGACGCAGTTTGGTAAACCTAACCGAAAATTGTATCCCTCATACAATTTTGTTAAACTGGTCGTCTGCTGTTCGAGCTTCCAGGTGTCTCGATTTTGATTGGCTACCGCGATGACGTTAAACGCGTATGTAATAGAAAGGTCCCTCCCATCCCTGAATAACATGATAGAAAGGCTAATGATACACATGTATATTCATGTTAATAAATAAATTCATGGTCATATTGGTTGCAAATGAAGTAGTGGGGGGTAACACACCCAAGTTGGGTTTACCTTTTAATAGAGAGGCGATAATAAAATCCCAAGCTACTGATCCAGAGTTATCTCGTTTAATCGAGGAGTTAGAGCGTGTTAGAAGCTCTGTAGACCCGGAAACGGCAGTAAAGGCCGGGGCAGTATTGGATCAGTATGTAATGGATCAGGACGGTCTTCTATTAAGATACTTCGCACCATGGGACGAGGAGGATGAGGATGCCCTAGAGAAAGCTTGGAAGGTAGTATTACCTCGAAGCTTGAGGCTAGAGGCAATCAAATATTTTCACGACGAGCCCCTTGCCGGCCACCTGGGTGTTTGTAAAACGTATAAACGTTTACAATCCCGAGTCACGTGGTCGGGTATGAAGCGCGACGTTTTGAAGTATGTTCGGGGTTGTGAGATGTGTCAAAAATCGAAGCCATCTGCACAATTAAAGCCCGGATTGCTATCAAGCGTTCGTAGCGAAAGACCGTGGGAATTAGTGACCTGTGATCTCATGGGTCCCTATACCTGCAGCTCCAAGGGTAATCAATACCTGCTCGTCATCGTAGATCATTTCACTAAGTGGGTAGAAACCTACCCCTTACGAAAAATGACTACGGAGAAAATATGGGAGAAGTTATTTGACGTTTTCTGTCGATTTGGATTCCCAATGGAACTGATTACTGATAATGCTTCTGTGTTTTCCAGTCCGAAATTCAAGGAGACATGTAAAAGATTGGGTATACGCCCGAAAAATACATCTCCGTATCATGCTCAGGCAAACATTACTGAGCGCATGAATAGGAATATCAAGCCTATGATTATTTCTTATATTGAGAAACATAGGGATTGGGATGCCCGTATTCCTGAGTTAGGCTTCGCCTTAAGGTCGGCTGAAAACAGCTCGACTGGGTTCACGCCCGCGGCGATGAATTTCGGTAGGGAGCTCTGCGCTCCACTAGATTGGGAATTGGAACCGGTAAATATTTACCAGAACCGAAACCCAGATCTATACGCTGAGAGACTGAAGGTTAGGCTGCATGATGTCATCGATCATGCAAGGCTTAACATGCAGGACTCGAAGCTAAAGCAGAAACTGCACTACGACAAGCGTCGGAGGCACGTGTATTTTCGACGTGGCGACCTTGTTTTGCGCCGTACGCACCCACTTTCCGATGCGAGTCGTGGTTTCACGGCTTCGCTCGCGAAAAAGTACGACGGCCCATTCGTAGTGCAGGAAAGAACTACCCCGTTGACGTACAGGTTGGAGGAGGAAACTACGCGAAAATTCGCTGGTATCTCTCACGTTTCAAACCTGAAACGGTACACTCCACCTTGGACGGGAGACTCTCCGCAGGATGGGGAAATCGCAGGTGAAAACTCACCTATCGATATAGCTAAGCCTAAACGTAATAGGAGAGAGCGGAGAGAGAGCGAAAAGAGCCCCCCTAGGCATTCGTACAATTTACGTTCTAACAGAGGAAACCCTTTGTAAAGTTTTTGGGTGGGGGAACACTCTTTTGATTTTCGATTCCGAGATTTTATAGGAACCCCTATAAATATTCGATGACTAATTTATTTGGCGCATACGCGCAATTTAAATAGTTGTACATGCACATGCAATTGCGGCAAGGACCTGGCTAGGAGCAGGTCCCGGCGTGGCGGTGCGCCACAGCAACGGCAGCAGCAGCACCAACAACAGCAGCAAAGGCGCACACCAGGCGCATCAGCGCAGAGCGCGGCGGCGAGGGTTGGCACGAACCCCGTTGCCCATAAGAAGCCAGCCAAGGGGCCCCAACAGCCAAGTAAGCGAAGTGTCGCTACTTGGTGCCATGCGGGCCCGATCTATTTTAGTGAAGGCCGGTGGCCGGCTGGCCAAATGGCCAGCCGTGTTGAGGGTCCCACCCCAAATATATTTAGGGGAAGGACACTCAACCCTGATGATTTCATCGGGGTGAGTGGGGGGAATGAGGGGGCCGCAGCCGCGGTTCCCAGGTGGTCGGAAACGTCATCGGATCCGTCGAGCTCGTCCGAATTCTCGGACGCGCTGGACCATTTCAGCAGCAGGGAAGAGGAGGATGACCTTTTCTTCCCGGCATTAGAGGAACGCAGCCCTGCCCAATAAGTAATTTTTGGGTGGGGGAGTTGTAACGGCCATATCGCAAACGCGAAATGGCGTTACCCCTGGTAGGCCGTTGCTCCTCATAACGTTAAAATTAGCGAGCTTGGGTAGCAGCGGAACGAGCATACGCTTGTAAAACTATCAGGGGGGTCTAAGAAAGTCCTATTGCACCGCGCAACTGTCCTCGTCGGAATCCCGACAGAGACTTAACCCCTTGACCAAAAATCAAAGGGGGTAGGAACCCTTAGACCCGACTCGAGACCCTGTGTCTATAAAAGGAGGGACCGAGGGGACGAGAGATATCTTTTTGGCTCCAGCGACGAAGGAGGAAGGCCCGAGCACCTTTTTGTTTATTTTACTTTAAAAGTTTTTACATTGTAATATTTTTGAGAGATGGCTGGGTGAGTCGAAAATAAAGTTTGATTAGAAAAGTACTTGTATTACTCTAGGGTAAGCCTACCAGTTTTGTAGGGCTTACAAAATATACCTATTTTGGATAAAAACTCGAATAAATTTTAAATGGACTGCTTGATTAATATTTAAACTGTATAGCTGTTGATAAAGCCTCGTATTTCTATTTCACACTTAATCAAGATAAACCTTTAAATTAAACTTAATCAGGATAAACCTTTAAATTATACTTAATTAGGATAAACCTTTAAATTATACTTAATTAGGATAAACCTTTAATTAAACTTAATCCGGATAAACCTTTAAATTAAACTTAATCCGGATAAACCTTTAAATTAAACTTAATCCGGATAAACCTTTAATTAAGCTTAATCCGGTTAAACCTTTAAATAAACTTAATCCGGATAAACCTTTAATTAAACTTAATCCGGTTAAACCTTTAATTAAACTTAATCCGGATAAACCTTTAATTAAACTAAATCCGGATAAACCTTTAATTAAACTTAATCCGGATAAACCTTTAAATTAAACTTAATCCGGATAAACCTTTAAATTAAACTTAATCCGGATAAACCATTAATTAAACTTAATTGAGATAAACCTTTAAATTAAACTTAATCGAGATAAACCTTTAAATTAAACTTAATCGAGATAAACCTTTAAATTAAACTTAATCGAGATAAACCTTTAAATTAAACTTAATCGAGATAAACCTTTAAATTAAACTTAATCGATATAAACCTTTAAACTAAACTTAATCGAGATAAACCTTTAAACTAAACTTAATCGAGATAAACCTTTAAACTAAACTTAATCGAGATAAACCTTTAAACCAAACTTAATCGAGATAAGCCTTTAAACTAAACTTAATCGAGATAAGCCTTTAAACTAAACTTAATCGAGATAAGCCTTTAAATTAGACTTAATCGAGATAAGCCTTTAAATTAGACTTAATCGAGATAAGCCTTTAAATTAGACTTAATCGAGATAAGCCTTTAAATTAGACTTAATCGAGATAAGCCTTTAAATTAGACTTAATCGAGATAAGCCTTTAAATTAGACTTAATCGAGATAAACCTTTAAATTAAACTTAATCGAGATAAACCTTTAAATTAAACTTAATCGAGATAAACCTTTAAATTAAACTTAATCGATATAAACCTTTAAACTAAACTTAATCGAGATAAACCTTTAAACTAAACTTAATCGAGATAAACCTTTAAACTAAACTTAATCGAGATAAACCTTTAAACCAAACTTAATCGAGATAAGCCTTTAAACTAAACTTAATCGAGATAAGCCTTTAAACTAAACTTAATCGAGATAAGCCTTTAAATTAGACTTAATCGAGATAAGCCTTTAAATTAGACTTAATCGAGATAAGCCTTTAAATTAGACTTAATCGAGATAAGCCTTTAAATTAGACTTAATCGAGATAAGCCTTTAAATTAGACTTAATCGAGATAAGCCTTTAAATTAGACTTAATCGATATAAGCCTTTAAATTAGACTTAATCGATATAAGCCTTTAAATTAGACTTAATCGAGATAAGCCTTTAAAATAAACTTAATCGAGATAAGCCTTTAAACTAAATTTTTACGGAGATAAACCTTTAAACGTAACTTAATCGAGATAAGCCTTCAAACGTAAGTAAAATTAAGGTGAAATTAACCCAAAACACGATTTTTTTGGTTAAATTCATGGATATCTTATTTAATTAAAATTAGCACTACACTTATCTTTCACCCAGTCTCAATTTTCCTATTTAATCTTTACAATTAAATGAGCACTTAAGTCCATATTTACCCGCATTTCAAGTCCATATTTACCCGCATTTCAAGTCCATATTTAACCGCATTTCAAGTCCATATTTAGACCCATTTCAAGTCCATATTTAGACCCATTTCAAGTCGATATTTAGATCCATTTCAAGTCGATATTTAGATCCATTTCAAGTCGATATTTAGACCCATTTCAAGTCGATATTTAGACCCATTTCAAGTCGATATTTAGACCCATTTCAAGTCGATATTTAGACCCATTTCAAGTCGATATTTAGACCCATTTCAAGTCGATATTTAGACCCATTTCAAGTCGATATTTACCCCCATTTCATGTCCATATTTACCCCCATTTCAAGTCGATATTTACCCCCATTTCAAGTCGATATTTACCCCCATTTCAAGTCGATATTTAGACCCATTTCAAGTCGATATTTAGACCCATTTCAAGTCCATATTTAGACCCATTTCAAGTCGATATTTACCCCCATTTCAAGTCGATATTTACCCCCATTTCAAGTCGATATTTAGACCCATTTCAAGTCGATATTTAGACCCATTTCAAGTCCATATTTAGACCCATTTCAAGTCCATATTTAGACCCATTTCAAGTTCATATTTACCCCCATTTCAAGTCCATATTTACCCCATTTCAAGTCCATATTTACCCCCATTCCAAGTCCATATTTCCCCCATTTCAAGTCCATATTTACCCCCATTTCAAGTCCATATTTACCCCCATTTCAAGTCCATATTTACCCCCATTTCAAGTCCATATTTACCCCCTTTCATGTCCATGTTTACCCCCATTTCATGTCCATATTTACCTCCATTTCATGTCCATATTTACCCCCATTTCATGTCCCAATTTACCCCCATTTCATGTCCCAATTTACACCCATTTCATGTCCCAATTTACACCCATTTCATGTCCCAATTTACACCCATTTCATGTCCCAATTTACCCCCATTTCATGTCCCAATTTAAAACCCCTATTAATCTCATATCAAACCCCTGTTCACCCCATTTCATGTCCCAATTTAAAACCCCTATTAATCTCATATCAAACCCCTGTTCACCAAATTTCAGGACCATGCGCCTGATTTACAGGAATATTTATAGTCTTGTTCAGTTTGACTTCACTACCTTTCCTATTGTGTTTGTACACGTTGAAGACTCTCTTATTATATCAATCCTGACTGAACACGATTTTAAGTAAAAATATTAATGCCGTTAAAATTATCCAAATGAACTCTTTTGGGCAACAACTAATGTAATGGAGTCAGATTGGTTTTAATAATGAGCATGTTTTACTTTTTAAAACATCATTTAAAAACCTTTCTGAGGTCTGTATGCACAATTTTTTAAAAATACATGCTTATTGGAAAATATTTCATGGAATAAGAATTTTATTTTTATTTTACAAACCGAGATTAATATTAGGTCATTACTAATGAACTCGGGCCTTTTCCAAAAAATCGTTTATTTATCAAGGTCCCTCAACAAAAAACGTTGAAAATATTGCTTGTTTTATAGGTCGGGTTAGGTAAGGCATATGTTAGTTAGGTTACGTGTCATTGAGACACAAATTTCAAGCATTGTACCTCTTAATAGTAGACGTATTTGTCCTATAAATGTTATAAATTTAATAAAAAAAGTTTCAATAATAACAAACGTTTTATCGTTGACAGCGTTTAAAAATAAAAATATTTGCTTTTAATAATATGTGGTTTTTCATCGGCACTATATTACGTTAGAAAATTATTTTTGGGAACTCATTCTATGTTCAAACTTCGTTTAAGTTCGTTACAGTGTTACGTAATTTGACTTAAAATTAAAATAAGCGAATCGCTTTATAACGGTGCATTTCTGCGATTTAAAAATATTTCATTCTTCTAAACTATAAATTTTGCTTAATGTTTTACAAAATAGATGGGATTATTGCTCATTTTACATAACCACTCAAGTTAATCAGATGTTAACGGGCGTAGATAGAATTTTAATTTAAGCCAAGATGTTTGTCCCATTAGACCAAATCCAAAACCGCCAAATTGCGGTAGTTTTCAGCCGAATTGGAATTCGGTCGTAAGGCAGGCAAGCAGTTAATTACCATAGTACAATTAACTTGAAATGGGTCAATAGGGCCTTAAAACGGGGGAAATAGGGTCTTTAAATGGGTAAACAGGTCTTTAAATGGGTAATCAGGGACTTGAAATGGTGTATTGACCGATTGGTTTTACACCATATGCTAAATATGGAAAAAATAAATATTTAACAACTATTTCACTTCACTTGGTTTAATAATGTGACCGAATGTGACAGAGGTAGCGTACTTTTTCCATACTTTTAACACCATTAAACTAAGTAATATTAGAAGTTCAACAGATTGCCTAACAAAGGTGTTAAAAACCACTGTAAGTGGTGCATAAATGCCTAATATTTCCTTAATACTTGCAAATAATATTAGCAAATGGCGTTAATTGATCATAAAAATGGGGTTAAAGTACACCCTAAATGATGTCTTTCTTGGCACCGGAAAAAACAGCATATATGGTGTTTGAATGCACCGTTATATTTTAGAGTACAAATGTATGATGGTGAAGCAAACATGATTATTCAAAATTTAATTACATTAAGACTGAAGTGACAGATATTATAAAAAACCGTCTTGGTTTGGACCAAGGCTGAAAAAACAAACGATATGTTTGAGGTTTATCAATTGACTGAAGTTTCAGATATTGAAATTTTTTTCTAGTTATTTTTATCCACTCAATCCTTAATCAATATTTAATTCAATCAACTGATTTTACTGTTAATCGATCTAGTCCCTCTAAATTAATTGAAAAAATTACATATCTACGCTTTTTCAAGAACAATTACATTTTCCGAAAACATTTTATCATGAAATTAATTATTTTGAAGGGGCCGTCGCAACACACTATATTATATTACCATATAGATCGAAACCTTTTCACATTAGTAAACGGTACATGACACTCCGGACTTGCCCGCCAACCTTATTAACCTAACACTATAAAACATTCGTGTACATGAATGGTTATGGTTATGTCTTGACACTCGCTAGCGCCCGAACGACCGATCACTCAGTGTAATCGGTGTACAGTACATTTGTAAGTGAGTTTGGAAATTACATACAGAGAAACTAAAACACAGGTGTGATCCCACCATTGGGGTGTTTTCTCTCTTTCATTTTCTCGCTCGCTTAGAAGCACCGCTATAGGCAGTGCTAGTTGACTAGCCTCCTGCCCGTAGTGAACTTTGGCACCGTCTGGCGATGACCCTTGGTGCGAGGGAGAATACACCCCAATGGTGGCCTCGCCCCTGTGTTTTCCGAAATGATCTTTACGCTTGCTAAAATGATTACGCGTAATACGTAACC
Organism: Phalangium opilio; assembly: GCF_054372755.1. Lineage (NCBI taxonomy): Eukaryota > Metazoa > Arthropoda > Arachnida > Opiliones > Phalangiidae > Phalangium > Phalangium opilio. The sequence goes on along the minus strand of NW_028324161.1, from coordinate 4,252,263 downwards.
GGTGTAAAGTAGGGAGGTGACGTTTCAAATGAAGACTGAGTTATGACCAAGAAATTCTAAAGTATGGAAATAAAGTTCCAGTGCAACTTTACCTTCATAGAGGCGACAATAGAAATGTAGCATTTCGATATACGAAATTTAATGTATAAATTCGCGCAACACCCTGGTTTGGCATCAATTAAATATTTACATTTTCCATTCGAGTTATGTCAAAGTTCGCTTGCTCTTTTTAGACATCCAGTAGAACATTTCAAATATTCAATACTGATCCCTCAACACGTACTCCCTTCAAAATAATTAATTTCATGATAAAATGTTTTCGGAAAATGTAATTGTTCTTGAAAAAGCGTAGATATGTAATTTTTTCAATTAATTTAGAGGGACTAGATCGATTAACAGTAAAATCAGTTGACTGAATTAAATATTGATTAAGGATTGAGTGGATAAAAATAACTAGAAAAAAATTTCAATATCTGAAACTTCAGTCAATTGATAAACCTCAAACATATCGTTTGTTTTTTCAGCCTTGGTCCAAACCAAGACGGTTTTTTATAATATACTCTGTTACAACATCGGTTGTCAGCACGCGCAAAGCTGGGTCTCTATGTAATCTAGCCTTGCGCGTTCTGACAAGTGACAAAAAACTTCAGGATATTTTAAACGATTTTAAATCCTGAAGATCCTGAAGTTTTTTTTCTCTTGTCAGCACGCGCAAGGCTAGATTACATAGAGACCTAGCTTTGCGCGTGCTGAAAACCAATGTTGTAACAGAGTATATACAGAATAAGCTGTCGTTCGAGATAGGGAGTTGCCGATCCTATAGCGTGAAAACAAATTTCCGCACGCGCATTCTTTATCCATGACGTACCTATGAAACATTGGTTTGCAGTTTCTCTCATGGATCCCACACCATAACGTTTCCAGCGTGGATTTGATGTCGTCCATGCATCTTTATGTTGAGAGGCGAAATTGGTAGTGTATCCTTGTGATAGATACACACACCACCTCCCGTTTTATGGGTGCGGTCCTTTCTAATGAGAACGTAATTGGGGATAGTAATTACTATGTCTTGGACTGTGTCAGATAGCCATGTTTCTGATAATCCCAGGATATCATTATTGAAGTTCTTCAGTAGATAAGTAATGTCGGAAATATGACGCTGTAAGCTCCTAACGTTCAGGTGGGCGATTTTTAGTCCTTTCGGATAAACTGTTGATGGTTCCTTTTTCTGTTGAGATCTTATATAGCCGTGAGTTTTATATTGGTTTGGGGGAGTAAGGGTGCTAGTATTGGCCAGTCAGACTTCGTCCACCTGAGGTTTGGAGTTACGGTGCCTTCGGATGGTCATTGGGCTTGGCCAGTTAGCTCTATCGAGGATAATGTCATCGAGTTTCCCACTACATTCAATGATGTAATTGGACGACCAGAAGTCTCCCTGTTTATAAGATGATATTCTTATGTTATCAGTATCAATGTCTAGGGATTCCAGGTGTTTGGCGATATCCTCGATGGTGATATTTGGATCACATCGTGAGAGCAGGAACGTCGATTGCGGTGTATTTGACCACCTTAAGGGGGTTAATTATATCCCCTAAACGATGGTGAACTCATTTAAAATATTAGTGATGACGTAATTGCTTACGTTCGGCGCACAAGAGTGACGCGTGCTCCCAGACAATTTCCAGGGTTTCTTCGGCCATTTTCTTGACGACTTTCTTAGTGGGCACTGATTTGTATTTATTGGTTACGATGGAGTGAATGACCAGTAAAAGTGACAGAACGATCAAGGTTAGAAAGATTAAAATCACCACCTGAATTAATCAAGAAGAAAAACTCAATGAATTCGGTATATATCAGGTAGATTTAGGGTTGTAAATTTTCCGGAAAAATAAAACGCGGAAAATTTTCCGGAAACTTTTCCGGAAAATTTTCCTCTTCGCGGAAAATTTTCCGCTAATCGGAAAAATATAAAACTAGCAATTATGTGAGCTTTGAGTCAATTTATCTAACTTTTAAAGATTTAAAACATTCTCCAGTTATTTTGCCATCTTTAGTAGATTTATTATAGTACCACCAAATATTTGTGGTTGATTTTCCCATAATTTGTGACTTTAAACAGGGTCAAGAAACTTAATAACATTAACAACATAACACCTCGTTTCCCTCACAATGACGCAGACGATCACTATCCTTTATGCCTGATAATTTTAGTTTCACTTGGGTCTCTTAACGGTTAGGTCTCGACTCTCTAACGCCTTATACCGTCATGAGAGCAAAAAGTAACCCTAATACCCTATGCATGCAAGCGATAGCAAATAAGTGAGCTTTTCCTATAGAGAATAGGGGTCACTAGACTCTGTTCCCGTGGACAATTTTTTACCCCTCCGAATTCACCTAAAACCAAATAATGAATGTTTTGAAAAGAAGGGCAATTGAAAAATTTTAAAGTTTTAACTTTTTAATTGAAAAACCGGTAGCGGAAAAATACGGAAAATTTTCCGGAAAAATATAGCTCGGTCATTTTCCGGAAAATTTTCCGAGCGGGAAATTTTCCGCGGAAAATTTTCCGACTTACAACCCTAGGTAGATTGTTATTGAGAAAAATTTACTTCGAAGTCCATATTTAAGAAGGACCAAGAATTGGACGTGACTGTCACTTGGGGGCTGGACACGATAATCAGCTTGTTTATCCCAACGGGCGGAGACGGAGTGAAATGGTCCAATCGAGTACGGAAAAAAGAACTTGGCTCGTTCCACGCCATAACATGAGATTTCTAAAAACGCCGTAAGGGTTAATTACTTTTTTAATATGTTCAGAGTTTTTCAATATTAGCCGTAAAATCGCATACCTTGAACAAATTTGACTTATTGTATACATTATGACCGTCATTATAAATATTTTCTTCCAGTCTAAAAGTCATCGACAGAATTTAATTTACAATATAATGATAGCAATGATTTATAGCAGTCTGTAATCAGAGATTTGTTTCTGATAGTTGCGTATAGTGAACTCGGGAAAACATTGTCATGAACTTCAGTTACCAAACAATGCATTTGGCGGGGGTGTGCGAATAGTTGATTTCGACTTAAGTAGCAGATACGTTTTGGCATCAAAAGTTAATTGCTACGAGCAGAAGTAAGATAAGGGACTAGAAGTATTGAGGTAACCAAATTCTTCACTTGGCGAAAGTGAATATTCTTGATAACGCACCAACGGGTGGCCCTCTGGTAGCGGTTTATGATTTTTCCCTCCAAAATGTGAGACGCTCGCGGCGGTAGACGGCCGAACTAGATTCAAGCACCCGCGTCTGTGTTCCGCCGCTTTAGGTTGAGTGGAAGGTGGTAGGAAATGTTTTTGGAACTCAACCAATTTTTTTCTCTCTATATTGTGTAGGCGCGATGGCAGCGGCATAAAGTCCTCAAATTTGTTCACTAGTACCAGGATCTATTACCATTGCTAGAGCACTTTACTTCTAGTACCTTATTTTACTTCTGCTGCGAGTAATGACATCGTTGCAACGAAACGACAAAAACTGAGTAGATAAGTCGATTTAGGATAAATGAAAATTAAAAGTTTCGGTTGTGTCTCTCAATTAGGGTAGAGACGGTGTAGCAACAGACAAAAAAACAATGACAGACACGGGACATACGTCACTCGGAGAGGTGAAAATCCCAAATAATCGATTATTATTATTATAATCGACTTAGAAATCGAGTTTATTAATTTTTCCCATACCCATTTGCCCGAAGAAGACAGCGAGGGTTTTGTTCAAATTATAGTGCACTCAAAATCCGATTATTAAATTTACTTTATATTGAGGAATCGTTTTAAATATTCAGCCATGAACTGGAACTGTGCATAAGACGTCCAGTCCTGACAAGAAATGAAAGTGTAATTGTCATCTAGAAAGCATTCTTTATTCTCACCTCTGATATCTAAATAAACTCACCCCAAAATACTCAAGTATCGAACAATTAATAGTTGTCTCATTTGCGTACCTTTAATCTATATATCTATATAAATCTAAGTCCTGACTGACTGACTGACAGACTGACTGATAATCAACGCCCAGCCCAAACCGCTTGCCCTAGAAGGCTGAAAATTTGCAGGAACTTTACTCATAAGTAGTAGGCGCGTACTAAGAAAGATTTTTCTAATCCGCCGCCATCTTAAAAAATGGCGACCAGAAATGTAAAAAAATCTTCTCTGTTCAACAAAGTCCGTGCGTTTCAACCGATTTCGCAAATATTTAGTACACTGGTTTCCTTTAACCTATAGACAGGCTGAATGGTCTTTCGGGTTCTATTTGTAGCCATCTTTTTAAATGGCGGCCAGAAATTTAAAAACCCTTCTTTATGGAGTAATATCCGCGTGAAAAGTAATAAAAAATGCATCCCTAGGGGCTGACGGGCAACGCCGAGTGCCTTATAGCTCCTAGGGTGCTACAAAAATATTAGTCATCAGTAAAATCTACCCATTCTTTATATCATTTTGATGGAAGTTCTTATTACACGCGAGCGACGCCGCGGGTAACAGCTAGTAATAAAATAATTTTCAAATCAACGAAAAAATGAAGGATTTGAAAATTCGAGTTCTACCTGTATTTGAAATATCGATCGTTTCCCACAAATTCAATTTCGTTCAATGCCATCCTATCATGGACAAGTAAAGACTTGGTGAGAGTAAATGGTAACAGGGTGAGATAGATGGTGGAGTTTGATTTGAAACAAGACTTTCTAAACTCAAACATAATTAAAGCACAAGTGTCATATTTCGCATTCCTTTTATTCCTGGTAAGCTGTAAGTATTTTAAAAACATGGGTTTAAGCTAGTTTACGATAATTGGCCACAATCGAAGCTTTTGTTTTGATTGGTAGCACATGAATATTAGAAAGTTTCCGAGTTTAATTCAATAAGCATAAATCAAAAACCAACCTTAATTAGGAGTCCTATAAGCAAAATAATAACAGAAATATAAGAAACTTTCGTACTTGTCTTTCATTACAATTTTTTAATAGAGTATTTCTTCAGTTATAACGCGCAATTACCCCAAACGGACATTGGGTAACGCGTCTGTACGCATCCCGTGACCTGCGCTGTCTTAATCTGCTTTCTAAAACTGCAGTGGATTGGGTCAATTTATCATCAAGCTTGGCGCAATAACGGAAGTTAAATGGAGTACTATACTTATTCTTTAGCGGCGAGTTAAACCCGGAGAATCTGATCAATAATTTTGCTAAGCAACATTAGAAGAGTTGGACATGCGAAAATTTAACACTGGAAAGAATCGGTTTTCTACGAGAATATTTATCCTTTCTGAGATTGAATTCTACTATAGTTAGCTTCGTATTATTTAACGTTTAAAAACCATTACGTCGGTGTTTCAGTAAAAGTTAACTTAATGTAATTATAGTTGATGGAAAATAATAGACTTACTTTTACTTAGTAATGCTTTAAGTGTTTCTAAGAAAACTTTGTGAAGAAAATTCGATATCAGAAAAGTAGACAAAACATATTTCGTTCGTGTGATTCAATCTAAGGTTAGGAAACGTTCTCGTTTAAATCTACTTTTTATTGCAAAAATTTATAATGTACCGATCCAATTCCGTCTAGGTTTGCGTATTTCAACAAAAACTAATGAAGTCCATTTATAGCTTTCAGCAATGCCTGATTAACACCATGGTTGGGTTCCCAATGGCGTGTTGGTTTCTCTCTTTGTAATAAACAAATTTGTCTATTCTGTTAATTGTGGCGTGTTAATTGGGCTTTAACTTTCACTGCTTCAAGATAACTGGAATTATTAATGTAGATTTCAGTTTAAACTCAATAAAAGCAAACTAACTTTATTTCATAAAAACTCGCTGCAGATAAGTATCTTTCTTTATTGAATATTGATTACATCGATGGAGAAAATTGGAGATTGTGTTTTCAAAATTGAAAAGGTGACCTTTTATATGGAATTCGAGAGGGGCACGTTCGACTTTTTTTGTTAGTTTCGACCAATCATCGATGAGCTTTCTTGGGTATTTGTGAAAACATTGAGCGAGTCTCGAGCCTGCCCCTCCCTGTTGTTTCCTAAGAACTTGATAGAAGCACTTGTCTTACAGTATATATATTTTCTTTTCCTAACAATTGCAGGGTTAAAGTTTAATCGGGCGATTTTATAAACTATTTCATTAAGATTTTGGTTTTGAGTTATTATAGACTGATTTTTTCCTAAACGTTTTAAGCTCTATTTTTAACTAGATTTTTAAGGTTAGGTTAAATTAAATTTTACTAGAAGTATTAGAGAAAGTTTAATTAAATTTCAGATTTTTACGGACGCTTCGTGTATATACTTAAAAGTGGATTTAAAATTTTGTTATATTATACTATAAGTATTTATATTCAATAATGGGGTAGTGTTAAAATAGTTATAGTTACTATAAATATTTATGTTCAATAAAGGGTTAGTGTCAAAATAGTTATAGTTCACAATAGATATTTATGTTCAATAAAGGGGTAGTGTCAACTTATTTATAGTACACAATAAATATTATGTTCATTAAAGGGGTATTGTCAAAACAGTTATACAATAAATATTACGCTTAATAAATAACTTACGCTTAGTAACATGTTTTACGTTTAATGAAATTGAAAATATACTTAGTTCAAAATTCATGAGCTGGGATAGTGTTACCAAAACTACAGTTGTAACAAATTTATCCATAGTACAATTTTTAGCCTACAAGAGTATGTCAGAATTAACTGATGATGGATAGTAAACATAAAGATGAAATAGAACGGGCTATATTGAAGAAATAGATCTCCACTGTCTATTGGAACAATTCTTTTGTTGGATTGGCGTCCTGTCTGGGTTAGCGTTTTGTCTAGCATAAGTAACACACAGCAACAAAAGGTATATCACTAAATGAGAAAGATTTGTAACAATGAGAACGAGATTGTTACACCGTGAATATAACGTGGACAATATTAAGTATCAAATAAAAAAGCTACCATTACAGGGTTGAGACGCAGAAATTGTAACGTACGTTTTTCGCACGTGTTTCTGATAGCTATGGACTGTGTAATACAATAAAGAACATGTGTTTGTCATACTTGATTGCCGAATTTCGAATGCGAATGTTATATTAATATATGAATGAGGTATTCTTTATATATTTAAGGATTTATCACCACTGGTTCTCTATGCATATGTCGAGACATTTGAAACTCTACCAGAATATCCGTGTTTTACTACTGATAATTTTACTAACATATTTAAATGACAGTTTAGTGATAGTTAATCAAATTCATATCTTAATTGTAAAGTATCCCCTATAAGTTATGCAGTGAATTTAAAATAATGTAACACGCAATGATCGTTCGTTTATAGTTCGAAGACGAAAATAAATTGGTGTCTTGTCTGGGAATTCCCTTTTGGGTTTTAACCTATTTAATAATCAGTGTTCAAGCGAGTTATTTGAAGATTATTTCGGTTATGACAACTGCTACTGTTATTGACAAGAGCGTGAGAAGCAAGTTGAAAGGAACAGTGACGCTACGCAGGTCCAATTCTACCGTGCTTTGGGATGGTCTCTTCCACTTCAACTGCTCAATGATGCAATTTATTTCTAGTTTCTGATTTTTGAAAACTTCCTTTTCGAACATCGGTTCCACCCTGTAATACAACATTCGTTAAGGCTGTTATACGTTTCATGATCAAATTGGCACTGACATCAGTTGGGCGTTCAATTGTGGTATGCTTTTTATCCAAGAGGTGTTGAAAATGAGGTGTTTGAAGTCGAGTTTAAGAAATTGTTGCGAAAAGTAAAATCCATCTTTACTCACGACGAACTCTTTTGAGTCAAAATCAGTATGTTCCAACTGGTTAATCATGGAGTCTGTGCTTATGATTAAAGCTTTCTCCCCCGAAAAAATTGAACTGTACGAATCCATCAAGTCACCATGGTAAAAATCGAACAGTTTCTTCTCATCGAGTGCGTCTAGCCACTCCTTGACAACTGGATCTAGGCCCGCCTGATACAAAACAAGTCACGTAAAAATATTTACGTTTAAACTAGGTGTAGTGGGATGGAGGGTGTGTTAGTTTCGTCAGGAATGTATGGAGGGGCTGGAATGGCTAAGGGGGCTCTCGTTGTACCCTTGATGGTGGAAACATAAGGCGAGTCCTTTTTCTTTAGAAGTGTGGCTCCTCCCCCTACGTTTGTTTAGCTGTCTACCGAAGGCCAAAAATGTCATGACTCGTTAAAACAGGCATGGCAGAAGTGACCTTTTAGATTTTTTAAACTTAAATGCGCTGATTCGCTGCCGTTGGCGTTCATATTCGATTCTCTCAGCCTAGGCAGAGGACCTATTGAATTATTGAAGAATTATAGCAAACGAGTTTTCTGGCAGCCAATGAATGAATGAAAATAATTTAAGTGGTAAATACGATTTTTTACGTCAGGCTATGACGTCACTAGCGTAATTTAAATTAAACCACGCCAGTTGTTTCCAAGATCATTTCACGCCGATTAGGATTTGACCTTAGCCATTCCAACCCCTCCATACATTCCTGGTTTCGTAAGTGCCAATGTGGTACAGTATTCAGTTTTTCTAACTCGCGAATGTATTATTCGAGATGGCCCAACGGTTGGGATAAATATAGGCCTTTCCACACCCAGCTAAAATAGATCTTTCGTCTACCAGCCTCCACACACAAACCACATACATACACACTCACAGATCATAATCGTAAACGCCAGTATGTCTTTCACACTCGTAGGTAAAAACTCTTACAACTAGGTATATATGAGTTATGCATATGCATTGAAGGTCAGGAAAAGGTTTCAACGGCAACTATAAAAAATAACAAAAAACGAGCCTTTACACATAGTGCCTTTTCCGCCTGAAAATGAATCTTTCATTCTCGCTACCATGCCAGCATCCCTTCCCCCGCACCAACCCAACAAACCGGTCTATAAAGAATATTTCCTTATATACACTTTCCAACAACTCGGCTTCGATACAGTCCTCCATCAAACTTCACTTTGGGGCTGCCGCAATACAACCGGGTGAATTCTTTGACGATGCCAATAATGTTTCTTTCCCAATACTTCGACGAGCCTGAGGATCTATTCTTAACAAGCGTCCCTACAAACTTGTTTTACTTCCATCCGCGAAGTCAGAAAAATGCTGTTAACTCTTATCATAGCGCTCCTTTCGGAATTCTTTCACATTACGAGCTCCAAGGTAGTATAGTGGCATGTGGATATAGCATTATTCGGTTTCTATCCACTCTGGTTTTTTGTGTACCCGGGGTTAACTCACAAACACACTTACACACACACACACAATACATTAGCGCAAGAACAAAGTCTGGTTATACAACCACACCTAGCTAAAAATGACGTCAGAACAATAGAGGACTTAACACGAAAAACATTATTCACCCTTTTTTTTATATATCGGAGATCGACAGGGGAAATAAACGTAGGTGAAATTCCCGATTTGATCAAGTCAGAGAGAGTGTCGATGAAGTTATAGCTTTCCGTCGAAAAGTCCGTACGCAAGTAACAACCCAAGAAGAACAGTATGAAAGTCACTCCGATCAGCCACGACGAAGCTAGCAGACGACAAGTAATGTGCGGCAGAAAAGCAGGAATCGCTATAAAACATAATTATCCTACTCGCTTTAGGTCTCATTAAATCACCGGCCATCTTTCGTTATTAAAGGGAGGGTGAAGTAGAAAATCAAGTGATTTTTTATCGATTCTTCTCTTAATTATAAGACCAGTCTGCATGGTCGAACATTCAGGAAATACTTCCGAATGATTTTAAAATTCAAATTTGGCTCAGATTTTAAGGATAACTTTAAAGAAGGTCCTCCGACCAATCGCGTAAAGCCCGGCCTTTTTGTTAACAAAATTCTCGTGGCACGCTCCATGTCTCGCGCCACGATTATCACGTCGCGCGCGAATTTTATCAAATCTCGTGATAAATTTACGAGAATTTTGTTAATAAAAAGGCAGGTCGTTACGCGATTGGTCGGAGGACCTTCTTTAAAATTATCCTTAAAATCTGAGCCAAATTTGAATTTTAAAATCATTCGGAAGTATTTCCTGAATGTTCGACCATGCAGACTGGTCTTATAATTAAGAGAAGAATCGATAAAAAATCACTTGATTTTCTACTTACCCTCCCTTTAAGGGGGTTAATTATGTCTGCTATACGAAGTTGAATTATTTCTAAATATTAGGTAAGACGTAATTGCTTACGTTCGGCGCACAAGAGTGACGCGTGCTCCCAAACATTTTCAAGGGCTTCTTGGGTCACTTTCTTGACAACTTTCTTGGTGGGCACCGCTTTATATTTGTTGGTTACGATGGAGTGAATGACGAGTAAAATTGATAGAAGGACCAAGGTTAAAATTATTAAAATCACCACCTGAATTAACAAAGAAGAAAAACTCAATGAATTCGGTATCAAGTAGATTGTTATTGAGAAACATTTACTTCGGTGTCCGTATTTAAGAAGGACCAGAAAGTGGACGTGACTGTCACTTTGGGGCTGGACACGATAATCAGCTTTTTTATTCCAACGGGCGGGGACGGATAGAAATGGTCCAATCGAGTACGGAAAAATGAACTTGACTCTGTAATAGCGATAACCTGAGATTTCTAAAACCGGCGTAAGTGTTAATTGCTTTATAAATAGTTTCGGAGTTTTTCAATATTAGCCGTAAAATCGAGGTAAAATCGCATACCTTGAATAAATTTGGATTTTTGTATACATTATGACGGTCATTATAAATATTTTTTTCGAAATCCAGTCTATAAGTCATCAACAAAATTTAATTACAATGGTATGTTAACATTGGTTTATAGCAGTCTCTAAGCTGAGACAGGAACTGATATCTAGTTTATTAGGAAGAAGTTATAAGATGCCTAAGTATTCGTGCGCCATAGTCCCAATCCCCCTTTCAAAATACAAGGGGTGACGTAAAAGGAGGCCAGGCTATTTCGCCTCTCCTCAGTCGGAAAATTCGTAATTTTCGTCATTCGCGTCCCGCTGTCGTGAGTTTTCAAGACCAATGAGATGCTGGTTGTAATTTAGAGGCGGGGATTAACTCCGGACCTATATGTTTGGACTGGAGATAAAGCTGGAAATGTGGCGAATTTATACCTTCTCCCTATTAAACTACATATCACTTCTTGGCTGAGATTCGTTTCTGAGGGTTCTTTGACGTTGCGTAGTGAAGTCGGGAAAACGTTGTCGTAAACTTCAGTTACCAAACAATGAATTTGGCGGGGGTGTGCGAATAGTTGGTTTCGCCATTAGTAATATATCCAGACACGGTCGATACAGAACCTTTCCGGGACATACGTCACTCGGAGAGGTGAAAATCTCAAACAATCGTTTGTACGATTATTATTAACTATAAGAATTCGAGTTTTTCAACTTTCGCACACCCATTTGCTCGAAGGAGACAGCGAGGGTTTGAGCATTAAGTCTATTTGGTTCAAATTATAGTGAATCTAAATCCAAATGTGAAATTTACTTTATGTTGAGGAATCGTTTTAAATATTCTGCCATGAAATTTATTGGTTCCATATCGAACCCACGCTTTTGACAAGAAATAAAAGTTTATTTGACACTGAAAACTCGCTTCAACAACGCCAATGATTTTGATAAACCCATGTTGGTATCGAACAATTAATAGTTGTCTCATTTGCGTACCTTTAATAATAAATTATTTTTCAAATCAACGAAAGCATTTAGGATTTGAAAACTTAAGATGTACCTGTATTTAAAATATCGATCATTTCCAACAAATTCAATATCGTTCAATGCCATCCTAGCATGGACAAGTAAAGAGTTGGTGAGAGAAAATGGTTCTTCAGTAACAGAGAGAGTGAGACTAGACGATAGAGTTTGAGTTGAAGTAGAGAGCTGCACGGAACGGAATTTTTTCCGTTTTCCGCGGAGTCCGTTCCGTTCCGCCGGCTTAAAACGGAATCGGAAGAAAGAAAGATCTATATAAGGGAAACGGATCGGAAACGGAAGAGCTAATGAAGGAGTTGTGGAAACGGAACGGAAACGGAAAAGCTAATGAACGTTTTTATGGAAACGGAACGGAAGCGGAAAATCTAATGAACGATTTTGTGGAAACGGATCGGAAACGGAAGAGCTAATGAAGGATTTGTGGAAACGGAACGGAAACGGATGAGCTAATGAACGATTTTATGGAAACAGGAAAAAATGTGTTATGGTTAAGGCAGGGATAAAGAATACCCGTGAGGAGTTTTCACTCTACAGGATACGCAACTCCCTATATCGAACGACAGCTTATTCTGTATATACTCTATTACAGCATCGGTTTTCAGCAAACGCAAAGCTAGGTCTCTATGTAACCTAACTCTGTATGTGATGTCACGAGACGAAAAACTTCAGGATTTAATGTATCCGCGAGTTTTTTTAGCGCGAGTATAAGGACCTCAAGGCCTTAGTTTTCGATGCGTGTGAAATTGCCTACAGCCAACTGCACGTATTTGAATCTAAGGCCTGAGGTTTTTCGTCTCTTGTCAGCGCGCACAAAGCTAGGTTACATAGAGACCTAGCAATGCGCGTGATGATAACCGATCTTGTAACAGCGTATGTACAGAATAAGCTGTCCTTCGAGATAGGGAGTTGCCTATCCTATAGCGTGAAAAGAAATTTCCTCACGCACATTTTTTATACACGGTTAAGGAATTGAATAGGATCGGACACAGATCTTTTGTTCTCTGCAGCTCTCTTGTGAGCTGCACCGAAAGGAATTTTTTCCGTTTTCCGCGGAGTCCGTTCCGTTCCGCCGGATTAAAACGGAAACAGAACGGAAACGGAAAAGCTAATGAACGATTTTATGGAAACGGAACGGAAAAGGAAAAGCTAATGAACGATTTTATGGAAACGGAAAAGCTAATGAACGATTTTATGGAAACGGAACGGAAACGGAAAAGCTAATGAACGATTTTATGGAAACGGAACGGAAACGGAAAAGCTAATGAACGATTTTATGGAAACGGAACGGAAACGGAAAAGCTAATGAACGATTTTATGGAAACGGAACGGAAACGGAAAAGCTTATGAACGATTTTGTGGAAACGGAACGGAAACGGAATACCTAATGAAGGAGTTTCGGAAACGGAACGGAAAAAGGAAAAAATATCTTATGGCTACGGAATTGAAACGGATCGGACACAGATATTTTGTTCTCTGCAGCTCTCTAAGTTGAAGCAAGTTCAAATCTCTGACTTGAAACAAGACTATCTAAACTGAAACATAATTAAAGCACAAGTGTAAGTTTTTGCTTTCCTTTTAATCCTGGTAAGCTGTCAGTAATTTAAAAGCTTGATTTTCAGCTAGTTTACGATAATTGGCCGGAATCGAAGCTTTAGATTTGATACGTTGCACATTGGAAAGTTTTCGGGTTAAATTAAAAAGCAACCTTGGAATTCCTATAACCAATAAATGGACCGAATTATTCAATCAAATCACTACAATTTTTTAATCTAGTATTTTTTCAGTATTAACGCGCAATAATCACCCCAAACGGACATTGGATGACGCGTCTGTACGCACCCCGTGACCTGCGCTGTCTTAATCTGCTTTCTAAAACTGCAGTGGATTGGGTCAATTTAAAGAAATCATGAAGCTTGGCGCAAGAACGAAAGTTAAATGGAGTTCTATACTTATTCTTTAGCGGCGAATAAAACCCGGAGAATCTGATCAATAATTTTGCTAAGCAACATAAGAAGAGTTGGACATGCGATAAATTAACACAGGAAAAAGTCGGTTTTCTACGAGAATATTTACCCTTTCTGAGATTGAATGCTACTATAGTTAGCTTCGTATTATTTAACGTTTAGAAACCATTAGGTCGTCGGTGTTTCAGTAAAACTTAATGTAATTATAGTTCATGGAAAATAATAGACTTGCTTTTATTTGATAAACTTTTAAGTGTTTCTAACAAAACATTGCGAATAAAATTCGATATCCGGAAGCAAAACTTACTTCGTTCGTGTGCTTCCATCTAAGCTTTTAGGAAACGTTCTCATTTAAATCTACTTTTTATTGTAAAATGTTATAATGCAACGACGCAATTCCGTTTGGTCAGTCTGTAAAATCCTTTGCATAAAACTTGTATATTTTATCTATTTTTTATCTATGTAAAAAATTGAAAACATTTGTACCCAAAAATAACCTTAACAAAAAATAACCTAACCAACAAAAAATAACCTGTATAGAAAAAAACCACCTGCAAAATATCTCCTTCAAAATCAACAAAAGCTTAAAAACCTAACATTCAATACCTTGTCAATACTCAAACAAGTTGGGAAAACCAAAATATTACCTCTCCGAGTCAAGACGACTACTTACAAACTTATTTACCCAGATATGGAAATGTTTATGAAATATTAAAGCAGTATACAAAGCATAGCAAATATACAGTAAATCAGACGACATTTTACATCCAATAATGATATACTTGTACACATTAAAATCATCCGATTTAAAGCGTGCAAGGTACCAAGGCTTAACAAAAATTGTATCATAACATATTTATAGAGATAGATAACAACTTTTATAATTAAAATTAGAAACTAACATATCTCTTAAAATTCTCGCGTGATCAACTGGTTTCACGCCAATTAAATTGTTACAGTCCCATAGAGCTATTTGTATTAATTCCTCCATGGTTTTTTCGCCAAGCTGAGAACTATGCGTTTTACGTCACGTTATCCAAAGAGCCGACTATTTCCTTTGAAGACCGCGCTAGCTCAGCGCTAAGCACCGTGACGTCAAAATTCAAAAACCAAATCCCGTTATGTAGGACACTGCTCACAGCGCTGGGCTCTGCTGAACGCGGCCCAGATTTCCACCATGATTATATAATCTAAGCCTAATTATTTAAAAGTGTATTTAACTTTCGGCTCACTCTGAACCGTTAATGTCTCTGCATTACAGAAACGAAAACCACACCCAAGCGTTTACTTTTTGGTTCACTAGGCCTATTGACAAATAAAAGTTCATTTGACCAACATAGTAGCGTTGTGCTTGTATTCACTTTAGAAAGGATTATGCTATAAACAGATGTAGTATAGCTTAAGTAATATATAAACATCCATTTTAAATAATAATATTAAAAAAAATCTTTGGAATATCAAAATGAAATAGAGCTTTAAAGCTACAAAAGTACTAAATACATCATAATTACGAAAAATATTTCCACATATTCACTTTATATTAAGGATAAAGGGAATATTATGGTTCTGTAGGATTCCTTTACACATCAAAACAAAACGAACTTCTAACGCAGCGCACTACTGTAACAACGGATGGACACACACAGACAAAAACATAGACTGCTTTTTAACTCTTTCAGTATTAATTTTGAATTGAGAAACAAGATTATCTTAAATATTAAAATAAATATAATTAATATTTAACATTTTCTTCGTTAGTTATTCGCCTTATTAAACGTTACATCGTTTTAAAAAAGAACAATTAAACATTCTTGAGAGACTTGACTAATATTGGCGTTTGAAATGAAGCATACGCCGGTTGCTTCGTCTTAATCAAATAGGTAGTATATAAGGGTGTCGAACTACAGCTAAAAGCAAGAACAACCGCAATTGCGAAAACCTATCGTGGACAACCCACCCTAGGGAGGCTAGACGTTTCTCGTAACCCTAGCTGATCGCCGCGAATGTCTTAAACCCAACGATGACGATGGAGTAGAAGCCAGGTGTGCAGACTGGTGTCCATGTGGGATGGACAAAAACAAAGACCAGTAGATGGTCTCTACCCCCTACCGTATTTCAGAGAGTCACACACTTGAAACTTCATTTTATCATTTATCGCAAATCAAATATACAATTCTGTTTTAAATAACTAACAGTATCAATACTCGTTCTATATTAACTTTGAAACAAGAATGAAAACTTCAAATCTATGATCCGATAACGATTAGCCCTTTCACTGATCTAATTGCTACCATGATGCTTTCTTCTATTATAAAATCTAAATTTGATTATTTAAACGTGTATTTAACTTTCGGTTCACTCTGAACCGTTAATGTCCCTTCATTACAGACACGATAATCAAAACCCAGAGTTTACTCCACCTCAGGTCTCAATTATTTACTCTTTGGTTCACTAAGCCTATTGCGGATCAATCTTGATTTACCCGACAGAATCGAGGCCATAGCTTTCGTCTTGAAATACCTAAACCAAGGATTATTCTATATACAGATGTAGTATAGCTTAAGTAATATATAAACAGCCATTTCAAATAATAATATTAAAAAACATCCTTGGAATATCAAAATGAAACAGAGCTTTAAAGCTACAAATGTACTAAATGCATCGTAATTACGAAAAAGATTTCCACATATTCACTTTATATTATGGAAAAAGTGAGTATTAAGGTTCTGTAGGATTTCTTAACACATCAAAACAAAGCGAACCGCTAACTCGGCGCACTATACTAGTGTGATAACGGACGGACACACACAGACAAAAAATAGACTGCTTTTTAACTCTTTCCGTATTAATTTTGAATTGAGAAAAGAGATTATCTTAAATATTAAAATAAATATAATTAATATGTAATATTTTCTTCGTTAGTTGTTCGCCTTATTGAGCGTTACATCGTTTTAAAAAAGAATAATTAAACAACCTTGAGAGACTTGACTAATATTGACGTTTGAATTGAAGGATATGACTGTTGTTTCGACTTACTCAAATAGGTAGTATATAAAGGATTCGAATCGCAGCTGTAGATAAGAACATCGCAATTGCGTGAACCTTGGAGGAAGACCCCTCCATTGGAAGGCTAGACGTTTCTCGTAACCCTAGCCGATCGCCGCGTATGTCTTAACCTTACCTTAAGGATGATGGTGGTGTTAGAAGCCAGGTGTACAGACTGGTGTCCATGTGGGATGGACAAAAACAAAGACTAGAAGATGGTGGTGTTAGAAGCCAGGTGTACAGACTGGTGTCCATGTGGGATGGACAAAAACAAAGACCAGAAGATGGTGGTGTTAGAAGCCAGGTGTACAGACTGGTGTCCATGTGGGATGGACAAAAACAAAGACCAGAAGATGGTGGTGTTAGAAGCCAGGTGTACAGACTGGTGTCCATGTGGGATGGACAAAAACAAAGACCAGAAGATGGTGGTGTTAGAAGCCAGGTGTACAGACTGGTGTCCATGTGGGGTGGACAAAAACAAAGACCAGAAGATAGTGGTGTTGGAAGCCAGGTGTACAGACTGGTGTCCATGTGGGATGGACAAAAACAAAGACCAGAAGATGGTGGTGTTAGAAGCTAGGTGTACAGACTGGTGTCCATGTGGGATGGACAAAAACAAAGACCAGAAGATGGTGGTGTTAGAAGCCAGGTGTACAGACTGGTGTCCATGTGGAATGGACAAAGACGAGAAGGTGGTGGTGTTTAGAAGTTAGTAAGTTCAGATTGGTGTCCATGTGGGGTGGACAAATGAACAGAGTTGTTAGACAGGCAATGGAGTAATAGCCTGTAAGTGGAATACAATTTCCGGGACTGTAAATGCAGTCTGGAAATTGAATACACGTTTGCTCCGATTTGCAAACTGCGAACGCGGTCACGTGGGTGTAACAACGGACAGACAGACACACACACAGACAGACAGACAGACACACAGACACGTCGAAATTAGAACCTCTCCGTGACATACGTCACTCGGAGAGGTAAAAAGAACAAATTGTAAAACCGAAAACCGTGAAAACACGCCCAACTAAATTCCCTCCGAGAGCAAAAACTTTAACCCTTGACCTGACCTAATCCTAAACGAGGAACATGCTGACCAAGGGGGAAGGAAGTTGGGGGTGGATTCATGAATTTCACGTTATCAGAATTAATGTAAAAAAGAGTCACTTCGCTTCGCAACAGACCATTCCATTATTGACATGGCTGAAGAGAACTTAACAGGGGCTAGAGGTGTTTTAAGAAGCACTGCTAGAGGCAGAGCGAGTTGCCTAGCCTCCCGCGTTTAGTGAACTGTGGCTCCATCTGGCGTTGCCTCTTAGCGAGTCGGAAGACACCTCTCCGCCCCTGCACGTTTGTTTCTCTACAAGTACTTACAGGAATGGTCTACTTCACTTCAAACTCCGAACACAAGAAGCAACCCTAAACTCTGTCCCTCCCTGACACAGAGCTACCGAACCGACCAATGAAACTATAAGCATTAAAATAAACCTTTTTATTAGTTGTTTAACTTAGTAGTTTAATTAACAAT
The DNA here is from genome assembly GCF_054372755.1 of Phalangium opilio. Lineage (NCBI taxonomy): Eukaryota > Metazoa > Arthropoda > Arachnida > Opiliones > Phalangiidae > Phalangium > Phalangium opilio. Next base: position 4,233,962 of record NW_028324161.1, on the reverse strand, counting down.
CACGCGCTCACGATTCACACGAATTAGGAATTTAAAACCAACTCATTTCAATGAACAAAATATTCAGTCTAACAAAATAACGGATAAACGGGGATCCTTAAAAAATAAACTATTAAACCCCCCCGCAAGAAATAACACAGTCCAAACCAATGAAGCCCATTTATAGCTTCCAGAAGTTGGCTTGGTTGGCCTCTACCGTTCAACCTTGCGACATAACTTCAATTATTTATGAAATTGTTCAAATGAACCAAGATATTCTCAAAATTTCAAATATTTATTTTCTATGGGTGTTCGGGTGGAGATTTTTGGATAATCTAATATCTGCTCGTAGGGTATCAGGGGGGAGGAGGGGGTACTCAATTGATTTTCGGGTATCCGGGTAATAAGACTTAGCCAAAAAATAGTTGTCAGGTACCAGTAAAGTATTTAAAGTTAGAAGAATATTTATCGGGCAAAGTGATTATAGAGCTATTTCATTGGGGGAAAAATTTCGTCTGCTACGAAAATTGGGCCTGCCTTTGAGTGTAGAGGGCGGCCATTTTGTGAGGGTTTCTCTATGGGCAAATAGCATTGGTGACGTAGCCATTACCCCCTCTGAAATAGCTCTATAATGGGCTTTATTGAATATTGATTACATTGGGGGAGAAAATTGGAGATTGTGTTTTTAAAATTGAAAAGGGTGACCTTTTATATGGAATTCGAGAGGAGCACGCTCGATTTTTTTGTTAGTTGCGGCCAATCATCCATGGACTCTCTTAGGTATTTGTGAAAGCATGACGCGAGTTTGAAGTCGAGCCTGCCACTCCCTCTTATTTTCTAAGAACTTGATAGAAGCACATGTGTTTACAGCATATATTTTGCTTTTCTTAACAATTGTAAGGTTAAAGTTTTATTGAATGTTTTTATGAACTATATTTTTCTGAATTTGGTTCTGAATTTTTTTAGGCAAATTTTCTCGAATTTTAGATTTTAGAATATTCAAGGCCTATTTTTAACTAGAATTTTAAGGTAAGGTTACTTTTAATTTTACTAGAAACATTAGAGTAATTCTAGTTAAATTTTAGAATTTTAAAAGTGGATTTACAATTTTGTTTTATTACATTATAAATATTTATGTTCATTAAAAGTTTAGTGTCAAAATAGTTATAGTTCAATGTAAATATTTAAGTTCAATAAAGGGGTAGTGTCAAAGTAATTATAATACACAACATATTATTATGTTCAACAAAGGGGTAGCGTCAAAATAGTTATAGTACACAACATATTATTATGTTCAATAAAGGGGTAGTATCAAAATAGTTATGATACACTATAAATATTTATGTTCAATAAAGGGGTATTGTCAAAACAGTTATAGTTCACAACAAATATTTATGATCAATAAAGGAGCAGTGTCGAAATAGTTATGGTACACAATATATATGTTTCTTTTTGTTCAATAAAGGGGTAGTGTCAATATAGTTATAGTACACAATAAATATTATGTTCAATAAATCGACAATGTCTTGAACTTACGTTTAGTAACAGTTTTTACACTTAGTCAAATTGAAAATACACATAGTACAATCTTCTTGAGCCGTAAAATGCTACCTAAACTACAATTGTAACAATTTTATCCATAGTACAATTTTTAGTCTACATGAGCATGCCAGAAATAACCAATTATTAAACATAAGTAACATTTCGCAACAAAAAGTATGTCACTATATGGGAGAGGTTAACGAAGGTCCATGTTTCTGAATGCAACATCATTTCCACCAAAGCGATGGTTTTTTTTTTGTCAAACACTGTCGTAGAAGTGATCACTGGTAAGGCAAAACCAGTTGGTACAAACACCAAGTATAATATGGTTTTAGAGATACCTGGAACTTTCTTTTTCTGTTTCCATGTAAATCCCCTTAAGATTAAGCATTGCGGATATTTGAAATGTTATACTTATTGTGATTATGTTACATATTTTTACGAAATTTCTCCTAACTCATGATCGTTAGATCAAACGCAACACAGACTAAAGAAGGAAACACAGAAAAAAAAGTGTTTAGGTTTGCAACATCTGAACATGTTACAAAGTTAAACATTGGTGTGAGGTAATGTTTATTTCTTCAATGTTGATGTCTAATTACATCTCTGTTTCTCTAAGGATCCTTAAAATGTGTTCCAAATAGAAACACTTCCTATTTTATCACGTTTAAGAGGTAAACACAGAATAATCTTAACACTAAGCTAAACATCAACGCTCTCCAGGTGTTATTTAATGTAACATGTTTTTAATACGTTGGTGTATGGTTTCAATTTTTTAAATCTTTATTTTATTAAGAATAATAATATTTTAGAAAAACAATGAAAACGTGGAGGTATATTTTACCACAAGGTGAAAAATCTAACACCTTGTGGCTATATTCATAATGTAAGCCACAATGACTTTCATTTTATATTGAGAAAAGGACTTCCTTTACTTAAATTTTGAGCAAAATATATGTTTAAAGTGATGGTTTGACATGAAGAATAAATAAGCTTTCTTGGCCTTCATAATAGAACAACATTTCCAACAGGTCGGCTAGATTTGTTTAAATAGGAATATTCCCATTGCGCAGAATTCCATTAGACCGAATCCCGCCAAAGTTTCTAATGAATTTAGCCCAACCGCGGGTTTGGTATTTACAATTCAAACGACGCAATTTGTCGAATTAAGCGACCCCAAAAGTGCTAGCGTTTTCAATACAAACATGAAGAATAAATAAGCTTTCTTGGCCTTCATAATAGAACAACATTTCCAACAGGTCGGCTAGATTTGTTTAAATAGGAATATTCCCATTGCGCAGAATTCCATTAGACCGAATCCCGCCAAAGTTTCTAATGAATTTAGCCCAACCGCGGCTTTAGTATTTACAATTGAAACGACGCTATTTGTCGCATTAAGCGACCCCAAAAAAGCTAGCGTTTTCAATACATTCGTACTGCCTTGGAAGTGCCACTATTTGACGACTATGCAACAAGATGATAATAAAAAAGGACCTCGGTAATTTTCAACACCGTGTGATACACAAAAAGTGAAAATTGGACTTGGGTTAAGCATTTAACAAAAGCACTTTCGTCCAATAAAGCCTTTTTGTTCAAAATCAGGTTAGGTTAGTAATATTTTATAAATCATTTAACATTGTTACGCCTTTTCCAAAATATTGATGTTTATCTTCATTGACTTCTCAAATAATATGCCTTTTCCAAAAAGTTGCTGTTCGGTTAGGCTTGGTTTGGTTAGGAGGACGTCTCGTCCTCTTTGGGGCGGTTATACACTTCCAGTACAGTAAAACGGCTGGCTTTAAGTATTTTCATAATGAATATAACATAAAAAATAAATAAATATTAGCAATTGATTTTATTATGTCATATATTGCTGATTTATTACTATTTTGTTCTTATAATCCTTAGTTCTAAAATAATAATTTTGAAAATGTATGGATCTAGTGTTCATTTTACGTAGGCCGTAAATTATTTTAAGTTAATTTAATTTTCATTCCAATTGGGAAAACCCCGAAGTGCCGGTTTTTCGGTGCATTGAAATTGTCCCATTGGACAGCATCGTAAATCCGCCAAAGTGAGGGTTTTTCGGTCAAATAGGGTTGGTTCGGTTGTATGGGATTTGGCGTAATGCAACTGGAGCATTTAAATAAAGCTAAGTTGATATTAGACGGATATTTTGTTTTCCCACGAGAAGCGGCACGCGTTTTTCTAAAAACAATGTATCTTATTTCGCAGGAATTATTTAAACCGACGCACGTCGTAACACCATTCAAATTATTTCAAGATAAACCTGCAAACATCTTTAAAACTAATCTTATAAACCCTTAAACACGATCTACTCGCAAATGAACCAAAAAATTAAAGACGCTATAGACGGGTTAAAGAGAGCGCGTTGAAAAATCGTAACTTCCCCCTTTTCATTCCCTCCTTCCCTAGTTTATCACCAACGTTGAAAACTTCCGCGCAGGCGCGCTGTAGCAGAGGCGGTAGAGAGCGGATCTAAACAGTGTATCCCTCTCTCTGCTTGCGCGCCAATATTGCGCAGACCAGTAATCGCGTTACAGCTAGTGCCGAGAGGAGAGTTTTCCCACGTGACCCTACATTTCGCGTAGCCGTCTGCCTATTCACCTCGCCATTCCATACCCTTTTTCTTCCATGATGAGACCTGTCCCATTGCGATCCGTGCGGGGATGTACGTATTTCGCGGAACGGGTTACAGCTCATAACCGGTTTCGCGCGAATTGCACATATCTCACGCCCGAATATTCGGTGGCCGAATATTCGGTGCTTCGGCCGAGAGCATGGCCGAATATTCGGTATTCGGTATTCGGCAAAATCAATATTCGCGGCAACACTAGTATAAATACTTTAATATGTGCCGAACAATTTGATTTAAACCAGTTGTGAACGTACTTGTCATGGACAAGGCTTAGCAGTGGTGGAGGATAGAAATTAACTTTTCAATGAAGCTTTGATCGAATTAGTTAAACAATTTCCATTTTTATATGATTCGAATCACCCAAAATACCAAAATAAACGCTTGAAGCAAGGACACTGGATTTTTCAATGTGAAGGCCAATTTTTGTTTTTTATTTTTGAGATAGCAGACGATCGGGAGACGCGAGGAAAATTAAATGGACGCACGATTTTTCAAACGATGAAAATACGGCCCTATTTGGATACGCGACGTTACGTTAACGATACGGTTTCGCAAGGCTTAGTGGACTACTTGCTTAAGGGACCTGCTTTTGTTTAATAAGCGTTTCTTAAAAAATGTTTTGAAGAAATTTCCTTCCCAATTATGTGAATATGAAATTTATCGTTTGTAAATTAGAAAATTTTTTCCAAATTTTCGCGCCCACAGTCAAAAATATTTTAGCAAAGTAATTTACTTCGGAGTCCAGTTTTTCCCCAATTTCCCATTAGAAGCACCTGAACAAGGTATTAAGTGCTAGCAATTTAACCTGGTTCACTACCAACGAGATATACAAGGCCCATGCGGGCGCCAATTTTTTTATTTTTTTCCGGACCTTTTAAATCGCCACTCTTCTCCGCTAGAGGCACGTTTAAGTCTAAAAAAATTACGTAAACCTCACGTGGCGATCTGTCTGCTCTAAGTTTCGAGCCTCGAGCGAGGGAGCGCGAGGCGGGATTTCATGTGCATCAGTAAGTGTATTAAAGAGACTAAGAAACGCCATCTATCAACCACACAAGTCAAATATATATATATATATATGATTAAGGGACCCCCTTTCGAAGTGAGCGTGCATGGGCCTTGTACATCTCGCTGGTAGTGCCTGGTTTAATAGACTATATAGGCTATACATAGCGTGCACGCCTGGGCAGAGCTTAGGGTGACCCCCTATTTTAACGGGGGGGGGGGTCGTAAATTCAAACTGTTTACCGCGTAGCAACGAAAGAGGTCGCCATATTTGTGGTCAAGTATAGCTTTGTTTACCTTTATAGTTGGTACGTTTACGCCATAATTAAAATTTAAAGGCTAAATTTTATTAATTAATCGATAATGGGCCGTAAGAAAAGCCCCGATAAAATTTTTAACCCGGGTTATATCGGCAAATTAACAAGCGAAGACAAATTAACTTATCAAAGTAAGTTAGAAAAGTTTGTTGCGCTAGGCCTTGGTGCTGATCCCTTTCTATGAGTGAAAATTTTTAACCACGCCGATCTACGCTGCTGAGACAGGGCCTTGGTTCTTTGACACTGGTTTGTAATTACCTTTGGTATCGCGTAAAAAGATATTTTCTCTCCCACTTTTCTACCAGGCAGTTAACCATATTTAAACTTAGAATTAACCTTTTAGCTAATTAAATATACAAGTTGCAAGAGCGACGCAGTTAAGCCGTGCCAGTCTGCCAGAAATGCAGAAGGATTTTGGCCACACTAACGGCGGCCTCTATTTTCTATTCTCGCAATACTATATATTAATACTTGTTAGCTCTATCTATCCTTGTCGAAACGTCATCGATGACGTAGGGGCGCACACTATGTATACAGAAAATAAATTACCATAAGTTACCGACAGAACGGTATCATTTGAGGGGTGGCCATTCATGATATCCCCAACGCTACCCGCAAAATCCAACTTAAGAAATCCGAAATCAATAACAGAATCCGAAATCAGGAAAGAAATCAAACGTATTTTTGCTGATTTCAAAATCCCATAAAAAATCCGAAATCAGTCAAAAAAAATCAAAAAATCAGTAAAAAAATCACAAAATCAGTAAAAAATCACAAATCAGTGAAGCAATCACGAAATCCATTATAAAATTCACGAAATAAAAAACCAGAAAAATCGCAAAATCCGAGGAAATCACGAGAAATACCTTAAAATTCAACGAAATAAATTGAAATATCGCAAAATCCGTTGAAAAATCTCAAAATTGACCAAATCCATTGGATTTTCTCGAATTCTGAGATCAAAGTCCGTCGAAATCAAATAAAATCCAACGAAATCCACAGTAATCAAATTGGATTTCGAAATACCGTACACTTTTTCCAAATCGTCCAAATCCTCGGTAATATTATATTTCCCACAATTTTAATCTAGAATTTACCAGGTAATTCAACGGTAACTTACAGGAAATTTATCGGGTAGTTCATCAGCAATTTATAGGTAATTTACCAGGTAGATTACCGGTTTTAGCCTCTTCTCTAATCCATAAGCTATAATCATTGAGCAGAATTAAATAAGAAAATTGGGTGCTGGCCTTTCATTCCAATTATTTAATCCAGATTTTCTTTAGTTGTAAGTCGCAGTTATGCGTATAACCAGAAGTGGTATGAGACTATACTACTTCTGGTATAACGCGACTAACGCATCCCGTGATCTGCGCTTTCTGTTAACCACTCTCCACTTTCATAAATTATGTATAATGTTGCAATATAAACAAATAAGAAAGTTTGACTTAATTATATAACCTAAAGAGAGTTACATATTTATTCTTGAGCGGCAAATTAAACCCGGAGAACCAGATCAATAATTTTGCTACCCAACATTAAAAGAGTTAGTCACTAGAAAGTTTGACCAGGGAAAAAATCGGTTTTCTACGAGAATGTTTACCCTTTCTGAGGTTGAATTCTTTACTATAGTTAACCTCATATTACAAAGCATATAAAGATCGTTATGTTTGGTTGGTTTTTCGGTAATAGTTTGTTTAGCTTAAGGCAATTTGTTCACGTAATTATATAGTTAAAATGGCGTGCAGAATAATTCTTACAAAACTTTGCGAAGAAAACTCGATATCAGAAGACAAAACTTATTATCGTTTGTGTGCTTCAATTTATGGTTTTATGAAACTTATTGGCCGTTGCTTATTTATATCTACTTTTACTATATAAATCAAAAATTAAAAATACCGACATAATTTTTCTGTCTGCCCAAAACCAAAGACGTTAGACGCTCATTTTAGCTTCCATTAATGTCACATTAAAATCCTCGTAGGCACCTACCGTCCTTATCCATGAACACTATGTGACTGCAAGGATTTATGAAATGATTCAAATTATCTAAGTTATTCTCAAAATTTCAAATATTTCTTTATAATATTATTGGATTTTGAATTGGGTTCGAGTAAACAAATATTGCTTGTCGGGTATCCGAGGGTAGGGGTGTGCCCAAACTGTTTGCGGGTTGTCGGATACAAGTAGAGTATTAAGTTAGAAGAAATATCGATCGGGTAAAATCAAGAACGGATTCATGATCATAAGAACATAGGGCACGAGATATTCTGTCCCCGTCCTAGCATACTTGGTGTAGGTTCGCGTCACTTTATTCCGCCATCTATGACGGTCTGCCGCAACTATATAGATTATATAAAAAAGACTTGGTTTGCCCAAGCCTTAAAAACAAAACGATAAGGGTTTTTCCAGTTGTCTGAAGCGCGGATATTTTTTTCCTATTGAATTTTAAAGACAATCCGTATTTTACTACTCTTTAGAATTTAATTCAATCACCTGATTTTACTGCTAATGGATTAGTTTCCTATAAATTAATTGAAATAAAAAATTACTTATCTCAGATTTTTCAAGAACAATTCCATTTTCCTGAAACATTTTATCATGAAATCTTTTCTTTTCAATGGAGAACGTACTTTAACTTTCAAATAATACTCTCATTAATAATGTATTATATGCGGTCTTTTCGAATACAAAAGGGGGCTGTTATCACCATTCTTATATTTGATAAAGGTGTTCGTTTCTTCTTTAAGCACAATCACAATTATTGAACTGTGCATATCAGTACTTGTGGGGAAAATTTTAGAAGTATTGGTTTAGTTGCTATTTAGTTGACAACATTATGAAAACTTGATGTGTTTAAAACCTTTTGAAAGGAAAATTCTCGGAAATTAAAATAGAAACAGCTAATTTGATTAAATTTACACGATATCCCTCAAAATAATAAATGCATGATAAAATGTTTCAGGAAAATGGAATTGTTGTTGAAAAATCTGAGATAAGTAATTTTTCATTTCAATTAATTTATAGGAAACTAATCCATTAGCAGTAAAATCAGGTGATTGAATTAAATTTTAAAGAGTAGTAAAAAACGGATTGTCTTTAAAATTCAATAGGAAAAAAAATATCCGCGCTTCATACAACTGGAAAAACCCTTATCGTTTTGTTTTTAAGGCTTGGGCAAACCAAGACTTTTTTATATAATATCTGTTCCTTCAGCCTTAATTTGTATTAATCTATTATAAAAATAATAATATGCTTGTCAAACTTCATTAATTCGATGTTCCAGTAAGATGTTCGTGAGCATATTGGCTCACTCCAAGTGCCTCTCATTATTTTATGGGAAAGATTAAAATTTTAAATCATTTAGCAGGGGAGTGGTAAATTAATTCACCATAGATAGGCGGGTGGTAACTTATTTCATATAAAAGGCGGTTGGTGACTCAATTAAGTTTAGTTGACCTTTTTGTATAGATTTAGAAAAAAAGTTATTTCTAAACTACGCGCCAGCGCGGGCACATTTCATTGAAAGTTTGTTGTTAGAGAGTATAGACGCCAGTATACCGAACTAAGTTCGGTATACAGGCGTCAGCTATATGGTGGTACTGTGAGGAGGAGGGGGTCATTTCTCCCCCCTTTTCGTTCTTCTCTCTAGTCGTGCCTGGGGGGGTTGCAAGGGGGAATTGATGACGTCACGTGATGTTGTTGGCGGGAAATTTGAATTTATAGGGTTTTTTTTATCGTGTATTGGTATGACGTCACGTAATTTATTGGTGTTGAAGGCATTCAGTGTCCATAGTGTTATTAATTTGGTGTATCTTTAGGATATTGTGTACATTTAGGGGATGATTTATTGGTAATTCTATAGGTTCTGTAGACCCTTTCTATACCAACCCTGCCGGTAATGTTATTCATTGTTTGTATGTATGCTTATGTTATTCTTATATTAAAGAACTAGTTTTAATTGAGATATGGTTTACATTGCAAAAAGGTACAAACTAAACTATGGTGATGTTCTAGGTGTACTCATGTTTTGTATTGTTATTATCTGGGTGTATCTTTAGGATATTGTGTACATTTAGGGTATGATTTATTGGTAATTCTATAGGTTCAGTAGACCCTTTCTAAACGCACCCCTCCCGTAAAGTTATTATTATTAAGGTATCTCCATGTATGATTATGTTATATTAAAGAACTATAGATTTAAGTGATATAGGGTTTGCATTGCAAAAGATACCAATTAAGCTACGACGAAGGTCTAGGTGTACTCATGTTTTGTATTGTTATTATTAGGTGTATCTTTAGGATATTACGTTCATTTAGGGCATGATTTATATATGTTCAGTAGGCCCTTTCTACACCCGCCCTTCTAGTAGTGTTGTTCTTTGTACGATTTTGAGATCTCTCCATGTAGGCTTATGTTATACTAAAGAACCGGTTTTAAATGAGATATGGTTTACATTGAAAAAGGGTACAAAGTACACGCGGATCTAAGTGTTCTCCTGTTTTGTGTATTGGTTATCAAGTTACTATGTTAAAACAATAGTACACTTTAGTATCATAAAGGGAAATTACGGCAGTTTTTGCACCGTTTGGTAGTTGATTAGAAGTTAAAATGAAGCAGTACTGCTAAAAAACTCAGAACATAAGGATTACATTAGTTTTAATACGAATTTGGACAATAAGTACAATTACTGGAGTTAAAATGCGAAATATTACTAAAAATCTCAGAACATAAGGATTACATAGAATACATGGTAAATAAGCACAATACTAGTTATTAAATTAAAAATCCTCATAGGATTGACTGAAAAATATATATTTTCCTACGCGCTAAAATATTTATACACGTAATCATTGCTAAAAAACATCATTAGAAAATACGAATTACAATGGTTTTGATATCAAACAAATTCACTAAAATGCAAAATTAATACTACTTCAAAAAAAATGGTAGTACAGCATGATGAATCACATATAGTTGCATAAGCATATGCCATCATCGAAAGTATAGCAATATTACTGCATGCGAGATTATTAAGTACCTTCATAGAAAATATAGCAATACTACTTTTTAATATGATTTAAAGTCTACAATGGTTATTATACGATTTTAGAACAAATATTAGGCTAATTATTAAACTAAAATGTTCACAGGATTGACGAAAAAATATATTTTTTCTGACGCGTTATACACGCTAAAAACGTTACTATAATTATCATCAAAAAACAAAAATTACACTTATACAAATTCAATACTAGTTTTTAAACTAAAGTGTTAATATATACTAATTTAAAAAAGCTCACTAAATGCAAAAAATATTACCAAAAAAAGCTCCGTATTCGTTAAAATATTGTTACATGTTGCTAGTTGAAATACGTTAATATTACTATAAATAATGCTTGAGATACTAATTAAAATACTGATACTGGGTATCTAAAATAAATACGAGTAACTTATGTGGAAAATGTCAAGGATTCTAGTTAATATAACCGTATGGGGTAGTTTTATAGTCAGATATCATTCTAACTTTATACGACCTGATATGTTTTGGTCTGGTTGATCGTGATCAGAGTGTGATCTTGTAGACGTCTGATTTGAGGGCCAATAGGGACTTGAACCGAGTTCTGTATAGGTTCACCTTCATTGTTTACGCCTAGTAGGTTCTTCATTGTTTCAAAATTTATATATTTTTCAGTAGAGGCATTTAAATAAAATCCTTTAACTTTGATAATGTTAGTTTTAGTGCCTGTTTTAGGGTCGAGAATGTCCATAGAATAGTTCTTTGGTCCAGCACTCCCCCATTCACAAATATAGGCATCTGGTCCATAGGATTCTAATTCATTTTTGAGCTCCCCTAAATAATCGCCTGTGGGTAGCAAATGAGCGCCGTCTGGCGAAAGGTACACTAAACTATCCGTGTCATAATAAAAACAAAGGTCACCGACCTTTTCAAGATGTTTTTGTAAATGTAATCGCGCCATAGCTGTTGTGTAACAAGCGATAACTACGTTGGTGTGTTTGTGCACAATCTCGTTTTCTAGAATGTGTTCGTACTTTACTAGTATGGTGTTTTCGTTGATTGTTAGTAAACTTTTAACCTCCAAGTCGGGATTTAATATTAATCCATACAATTTGTTGACATCTTTGATTATTTCGGTAGAGGTGTGCCTTGTTTTCTGGCCAAATTTGCCCCAAAAAGAGTTGAGCATAAGTTTGCTAAGACATCTGAGACCTTCATTTTTCTCTACTTTAGTGCTATCCAGTTCTACACCCTCTTCGTCTTTGAAACTTTTGACATAGTTCTCCTTATCTTCTTGAGTCTGGCAATCTGCTGGAAAGCCGCTAGCTAGGGTTTTATACTCTAAAAAGGTATTAACATAATCTTTAAACAGTCCTCCCTGTTTTGTTTTGGGGTCGTATTGAGTCACTTTGTATGACCAAGCCTCGTACATTCGTGTGATTGTGTAACTCGTCGACTACCCATGTACCTCTCAATTCTCTTTTTTTCAGGAGTATGTTCACAATCACCTTGAAACGGGGTTTTACAACAGGTGTAGCATAATGGAAATGTTAATTTTCCATTAATACGAGCGGGCAGAACGGGATGAACTAGGTTTTGGGCCGGTAATACGTCGCATTTTAGAAGACCATCGAACGAAAATATGTCTGGAAAGTTGTCTAATATGATTTCAGGATGTCCTATAGGTATCTTGGAGGTTTTGTTAATGAAAGGGTATAAACTTGTGAAATCAACGTAATGAATTCGCTCTGATCCTGTTGTTTTATGATATAGTTTTGTTGCGCAACATCTTCCACCGAAGAATGCATCACGGGGGTCTAATCTTTTTACTATTTTAGGCTTAATATCATTATATTTTAAAAACTCTATTATTTCTGGTTTATTTACTTTTTCCTTCTGCCATTCACACTCCCATTTGACATTTACTTTATAGTTGAGTGATTCTAGCTTGGTCAACACGTTCATGCTACTAATATATCTAGAATTCAAAGTTTGCGCAGGGTCTCCATGCAAAGGCTTGTTTCTGTTTAAGGGAAAGTGTATTTTACACCCATGATAGAAACACCCCCAATACTCGAATATTTCCTTGTTGATTTCACAAAATCCGTCTACTCTAAGTTTTTGGATTCTGGTTTCTTTCCCTCTAAAGGAGGATTCGATAGATATATTTCGTTTGTGCGCGGTCCACTCAAGCCACTCTATAGCCCCTATTGACTGATTTTCACTAAGTCTACAATAATTTGCCGGTATGATACCTATAGTATCGGGTTTAAGATAATTTCGGCGAAACACGTGAGAGCACACGCCAGGAAGAGTAATTGCGCCGCAATTAAATGGATCAACGTCTGTTGCTTTTAGCAGTAGTGTACGAAACGTTATACATCCTAGGAATAGTAAAATTGTGTCGTTCTCACAATAATAATTGAGTTCCTTCACAAAGTCGAAACCTTTACCTTTACTATCTTCAGAGCTATGCCATTTTAAGAAGGCATCTAAATTTTTCCTTGTAAAATATTGACAACCATAAGCTTCGATAGGGGGCAGATTAGTTTCTATAACATAGTTGGTTTCATTCTGTCTATTTACATCAAAATTATGCTCTATTACATTGAATAAAAAATGTGGAAAATACCCTTTGGCTGCGTCGGGTATACCAAAAGTAGCGGGAAACTTTGCTAAAGCTACAGGGATGAAGCTACAGGGATGAAATTATAAGAATCCAGAAATAGCAAATTAAACAATTTCATTTCTAAAATTCGAGTTCCGTTAATTTTCAAAGACGGAACGAATTTTTCATCTCTATTAATGATTTCTCGAATTAGTAACTGATTATCATAATTACTACCAAAATGTGACAGTATGACGACGTTCCTAACGGCATGCAATTTCATTAAATAATCTAAAAATAAAGCTATTGGATTTCCGCCTGAAAATTGTTGTTTACGCTTACCAAACTGACTACACATAATACAGTTAAAATTTAGGGACGTTTCATCTATACAATGCTCACTGACGGTTATACTGACTAACAGGATAGCCTGGTGTTCGTAAGCACCCGACTTTTCCTGACACACCTTAGTTTGTATACATTCTACGTCAAAGAAAATGTACATGAGGTTAGGCTGATTAGGTCTAAGTTTCTTAACGGAGGGAACTTTCAGCGGTTTGTCTGTGATAACCTGGATATAACACACGTGTTTGCTCGGCTGATATTTCTTACAGACCTGACAATAAATCTCATCACACTTATGCATTTCGGTTCTTCGAGAAAAATCAATAATATTTAAACAGTCTTTACAGTGAAAAAGACGTTCACATAGCGGTTTTTTACTGCTGGAAGATGCTAAGTGGCTTTGATAGCAGTCATCGCCTAAGAATTTTCGTAAACAAAACCCACAAGCTATCTTGGGACCTTGGCATATAGTGGGTCTCATGCAACTAAAACAAAAGTCATTACATTTATGCGATTGTATTCGCCAATAGGGTACGAGACATTTTTTCACAGAATCGGTCGTGGTTGAAGAGGGGTTTTAAATTTGTAATAACGTTATAATGGTTATTTTCATTCAATAAAAAGAGGCGAGGCCTAGTATCATAGGGATCGTTTTCGCCTAAAATCAAAACAGGGATGCTATTTTCGAATTTGTACACGAAAATCGAATATTGATTTAAATAAATTTTGAACTTTTGAAAAGACTCAGCCGTCCCACACTCACTAACCCTTACTCCTGCCTTAAGACATAGTTCTAAAGCCTCATTTCTTTGTAGTGTGCCCTTTGGATCTATTATAGATATAGTTGCATATCGCGTTTTTAGCGTCGTGTCACCCGATGTATCGTCGGCGTAAGCTCGATGCGATATAGCAACGCAAATGCATCTGGCTAAACACAGGTTATCTGAATTGACTATACGTACAATACCTCGCCTATCTTTACAGAATAGATTAAAAGGTTTAATCCCTCGGGCTACAGAACGCCCTTGGCCCTCAGGCATTCGTACAATGCTAAATATAATTTTAACAGGACCTAGGAAAAATGATTCCATTTCGTCATCATAAAGCATAACACTAAGCTGGTCAAAAAGAATATTAGGGTCGACTTGATCTGCTCTTCTAAAGGATAATTCTAGTTCGGATCTGCAAATATTTCCGGCACTCTTTAAAGTAATTTGGATGTAATCTGTAGGCCTGTACTTACTAAGGACGCATTTCGTTACGGTACATACACTAGCGACGGGATCCTCAGTAACTCTAAGAACTACCTCTCGACCATACATGTTAAAATGTTCGTAAAATCTCTCACTTTGACCTAGTATCTCGCAAGAAGGTACGTTTTCAATAGGTGTGGACGGGTCCGTTTCTCCTCCTCCCCATTGTACACCAATTTCACCGTCAAAAATAGTCTCTTCAGATCCGTGCTCCCTCGGTAAGGTTTCGTTCAATAGTGTCTTCTCTGCGGGTTGTCCTTGATCTTTTCCGTCTAAAAATGCGGCTATCTCTTTGTCATATTGTGAGTTGTTGAAGTCGACGATTTGAGCATCCTCTTCCCGTATACCACGCTCAATTTCTTCAAATCGTTTCGCTAGGCGATATACGTATTCCGTTCTTAAGGGACTAGGAATTAGATTCCTTAGGTTTTCCAATTCTTCTAGGGTATTACAGTCCTCTGGTACTCGTGCAACTGTTTTCATATAATCGAGTAAGTCGAGGCAAGCTCGAATAGCATTTAAGCCACCTTGTACTACGATTGGCGGTAGAGTCTGAGGTCCGTACAACGGATCTATTCGCAGATAGGCGCACAGGAAGAAATAAAACTCGTATATTGACCGTAACGGCCAAGGTCTATTTATAGTCAGTTCGTTCAAAGTTGTACGGAGAGTTTCAGGATCCATGTTTATCTTTCGATGTTTGAAGATCGACTGTGTATTTTGATCATTTCCTAAGCCGCTTTTATACTAAATTTCTTAATAGACACGCCCACATTCCTCAATAATTTAACAATAGCCTGATTTATTGCCTCCTCAGTCACCAAATGTTTTCTCACAATGCATTTCTGACACACGCCTGTTAATAGTTTAGATCAAAAGAAAGTTGGATTTGCTTTATGTCAAATAAATTGTCAACAAAAGAGTGGCCTATAAATAGAATTTTGTTATAAACACCGCAAATAAGGGACAATTTTATTGGGGTAATAAATGAAAAACATGGTGTGTAAAAAGTTTCTAGAGATTCTCGATTGTGACAATATCCTTAGATATCTTAAAGTCTGTTAAAAGTATCTTTTGTTCCTAATTTCTCTAATAGGTCATAAAAACCATTGTACATTTTTCAAAAAAATGCTACCTTGAGCTAACGAAATTTCTTAATAGACACGCCCATATTCCTCAATCGTTTAACAATAGCCTGATTTATTACCTGATCCTATCAGTCACCAGATGTTTTCACACAATGCATTTCGGACCCATGCCTGTTAATAGTTTACCTATTTTATAACAAAATAACGATGGATTTTTTTATGTCAAAAAAATTGTCAACAAAAGAGTGGCCTATAAATAGAATTTTGGTATAAAATAGGTAAACTATTAAAAAACAGGGTGCGTAAAGCGTTTCTAGAGATTCTCAATTGTCAAAATAGCCTTTGATATCTTCACATTGTACACTTTTCAAAATGTTACTTTCAACTCTACCTTAAGCTAACCTATGACCAGATAGTTTCTCACGGTCATGAATTACACTATGATTGTGTAGAAGAGAAGTAGGCCTACGTAAAGCAATGAATCACAAAATAAATTCCAATGATAACAAATGCTTCGACCACCCACCCAAGACCTTGCCTGAACGTAATAGGTAATAAAATATTTTTAATCAACCCGACAGCAACTAGGCATTTAAATATAACATAATTAACTCCTTAAGAGGGCAAATTTCGAAACTTTTAAAGAAGAGACAGTGCCAACTGAGCTAGTATTCGTTATGCAAAGGTTTATCAACGGAATGAAATTCTCAAAACAAGTCGATTAGCTAACATTATGCGTCTTTCGTAGGATTAGAACAAAAGACCTTTCTCCACCGATGTGTATATACTGCATAACAAAAGGCGTAAATGTGTATAATAATTGAGATTGATTGGGATGATTTCAGAGTACAAAGATAATTTTAGCTACTGGCTAGTGTAGTGATAGACTGTAGTACCTTTAAAAGGGACACAATTGATTGTGAAAGGTTTGTAAATAAAGAAAGCTAAACCCAGAGCAATTTGGTCCTATATGGACAAAGAATTCTAGTGCTCCAAAATGAAAATATGGATCTGTCTGAAAAGGGATTAAGACTTTGAAGCACCGAATTTTAAAAATATTAGCGCATATTAACTCGTATCATGTGGACGTATAGTTTATCATTCTGTGATAAAAACAGCACAGAACAACGTTTCTTCTTCTAATGTTTATTTGTAATCCCTAATTGAATACACCTGTTAATCCCACTAAAAAGTATAAAGACTTTGTGAGAAACAAAAGGATTTGAGCACGATTTTTCTGCAAAATCAATCTCAATCTCATGAAAGTTCTGTATAGGCGTAAATATCTAACCCCCAACTATTTAATATCGGCTTAAGAGACTTCATCGAGCGGGAAAATCACAATATATTGTATGGTTTGCGATAAAAGGTTAAAAAACGTACTGTTTTTTAACAAATGTTTTGATTAATCCTAGATTGATACAGCGTTTACTTGTAAACACTGAAAGTTTTTGATTTAGCTGCCAGATTGAAGGTAAAATGGCGGATATTTAGGATAGCTTTGTTAGTTCATTTGTACGTTTCTGTTTGTAATATTCCCCGTTTGTATATACTCTCGTATTGTATCTAGACTCTTGTGCCATGGAGGGGGGGGGGTCGTACCCAAGTCCTGGCGGCTTCACGGCCCTTTCCCTCGAGCCTTATTAAATAAATAAATAAATTGCAACGATAAGAGTAAAGCTAGTTTTGAGGTATAGAAAATTAAATCCCTTAAGTCTGCAACACCATCTAGTTACGTATTGAAATTAATGATTCTGAAATAAATGAAAATATGCTTTTCATCGAATCATTTTGATAAATATTGCGAAAATCATCGCAACGTTTTTAGTCATATGAACTGTTTTTCAAATGACTCGTTTCGTCATTTTAAGGCAACTAAAGAAACAAAGTGAGTTGGATTAACTGAAGTCAGTACTTTTTAAATTTTGTATGCAATTCTTTGGGGAATTTAGGAAACCCAAATAAGCATTTTTATATGTTAGAAACATGTTGCGTACAATATTTCCTTCTATTGCTAGAAATCCACGATTCATGCACTGACATTAGCTAAATGACACTCTGTGTTGTACTTTGACCTTTTCGCTGGTCGTATATTCTGTTTTAGTATATAGGGATGTATGTCTTTTCTAAAGGTGTTAGCTAGAATCTGTGTTTTTCCCTAGAACAGTGTAAATAGCAGTGAAATTCTAGTGTGAAACTATGTAAATGGTTCGGCATTGTAAACATATACTTATTTTTAATTCTCGTGCTCGAATTGATTGACGTTTCCCTAGAAATATTTTGGTTAATTAGCTTAGTCTTTGTTATAGTAAAAGATTGTTATACTAGTTTCTGCAAAGAGGGGGGGGGGGGTCAAGAGGTAATAAATTTTTATTTAAATAGAAAAAAATTGGTGAAATTTTGCTAATTCAAAATTGTTTTTGGTGAAACAGAGTAGTTTTGATAAATTTAGCTAAAATTTATCGAAACGTTTTTAATCATTTAAAATGTTTTTCAAATGACTCGTTTCGTGTTGCTAAATTGCCACGTACATGAATGATTTTGTTTCGATGGTTTGTTCATTTTCCTATGTATTCCTATGGGATTTTAGGAATTTTAAATGATCAAATTAGTTTCGAAAAAATGTAACGTAGTTGATCAAAAACGTTTCGATTGTTTTTTACTTCTAACACGAAATGCGTTGTGAATTATGCTTCTTTCGTTACCGTTTTATGTTTTCCACAAATTTTTGATTACGTTGCCGATAATTTTGATAAATATAGTACGTAATAGGTTAATGCTTCGGTTTAATGATATATTGCCTTTCTGTTAACGCTATAAAAACATAACTTGTTGAGACTTGTCCTGATAATGCCCTCAGGGCAAACACCTGGAATCAATTAAATGTTTGAACCCCATTGTAGGATGTGTCACCGCCCCCCCCTCAATGACATAAACTGGGACATAGCACATTTGTGTGTGTTATAAATCACTCTAAATATAAATTCCATTGATTCAATACAAATGGTTCGACCCCCCCCCCCGCAAAGCCATCGCGGCTTAGCGTGGTTACGTATAAATAAAAAATAGATGAGGATAAAGGTTCACTACCTTTTAATATCATAAAACATGGTGGGTGGTCCAATTAAAGAAAAATAAATTACATTGATAGCAATGCAAGGAATCGAATGGCACTGCCACCCCCCCCCCCAAAGCCCTTTAGATACGTTTGAACGTGTTTACGTATAAATAAAAACAGCTCTGGAGAGAAAGGTTGGTGACAAGGCTAGTAAGAAATCATGTGTTACGGTATATGTAATTCCTTTTTGGTTAAAATGTGTGCTAATTAGAAAATATGTGAAACAGTCAAGCTATATTCGAGTATACTTTACTCGGAAATATTAAATGTTAGGATCAGGATTTTATGATATTTTATAGTAATATTTGTTCATTTTAACTAATTACCAGCTACCAAGTTGTGTAAAAACTACCTTATTTCTTCTTTTTTGATACTAAAATGTACTATTGTTTTAACCCAGTGTCTCGTTTACTAACCAATACAATATTTGCGTAGACCTAGAACCGCATCGTAGCTTAATTGGTACCTTTTGCAATGTAAACCTTATCTCAATTAAAATTGGTTCTTTGGTATAACATAAGCATACATGGAGAGACCTCTAAACCATATAAAGAATAATAGCAAGGGAAGGGTAGGTGTAGAAAGGGCCTACAGAACCTATAGAATTACCATTAAATCATACCATAAATGTACACACTATCCTAAGGATACACCCAAATAATAACAATACAAAGCATACACCCTTACTGTAGAACGTAATCGCTGCTTAATTTTCAATAAACTACGTAAACTTAATCTAGTTCTTTAGTAATGATTGCGCATTTTAACTGTATATAAATATTTTAGCGCGTAGGAAAATATATATTTTTCAGTCAATCCTATGAGGATTTTTAATTTAATAACTAGTATTGTGCTTATTTACCATGTATTCTATGTAACCCGTATTTTCTGATGTTTTTTTTAGTAATATTTCGCATTTTAACTCAAGTAATTGTACTTATTCTCCAAATTCGTATTAAAACTAATGTAATAATTATGTTCTGAGTTTTTTAGCAGTACTGCTTCATTTTAACTTCTAATCAACTATCCAACTGTGCAAAAACTGCCGTAATTTCCCTTTATGATACTAAAGTGTACTATTGTTTTAACATAGTAACTTGATAACCAATACACAAAACAGGAGAACACTTCGATCCGCGTGTAATTTGTACCCTTTTTCAATGTAAACCATATCTCATTTAAAACCGGTTCTTTAGTATAACATAAGCCTACATGGAGAGATCTCAAAATCGTACAAAGAACAACACTACTAGAAGGGCGGGTGTAGAAAGGGCCTACTGAACATATATAAATCATGCCCTAAATGAACGTAATATCCTAAAGATAAACCTAATAATAACAATACAAAACATGAGTACACCTAGACCTTCGTCGTAGCTTAATTGGTATCTTTTGCAATGCAAACCCTATATCACTTAAATCTAGTTCTTTAATATAACATAATCATACATGGAGATACCTTAATAATAATAACATTACGGGAGGGGTGCGTTTAGAAAGGGTCTACTGAACCTATAGAATTACCAATAAATCATACCCTAAATGTACACAATATCCTAAAGATACACCCAGATAATAACAATACAAAACATGAGTACACCTAGAACATCACCATAGTTTAGTTTGTACCTTTTGCAATGTAAACCATATCTCAATTAAAACTAGTTCTTTAATATAAGAACAACATAAGCATACATACAAACAAAGAATAACATTACCGGCAGGGTTGTTATAGAAAGGGTCTACAGAACCTATAGAATTACCAATAAATCATCCCCTAAATGTACACAATATCCTAAAGATACACCAAATTAATAACACTATGGACACTGAATGCCTTCAACACCAATAAATTACGTGACGTCATACCAATACACGATAAAAAAAACCCTATAAATTCAAATTTCCCGCCAACAACATCACGTGACGTCATCAATTCCCCCTTGCAACCCCCTCCCCCAGGCACGACTAGAGAGAAGAACGAAAAGGGGGGAGAAACGACCCCCCTCCTCCTCACAGTACCACCATATAGCTGACGCCTGTATACCGAACTTAGTTCGGTATACTGGCGTCTATACTCTCTGTTGTTTAAGAATTTTCCTTTATATATACTAAGATTCTTCATCAAAATAGACAACGAACTTTCCAAGACTCGAACCTGCAATGTTTTGCCTCGAATGCAAACGCGTTATCCATTACGCCACAAGCCCGTACTTCGTAACAAAAAAATTATCCAAACATTGTATTTATAGGATTATTTCATTTATGTTGAATAAAAGATCTGTAAAAATAAACACAGAGCTTGCCAGGACTCGAACCGGCAATCTTCAGCTCTATAGGCAGACGCGTTATCCTATGCGCCACAAACCCGATGGAGGCTAACAAAATGCTATGATAACAGTGTAATATATGTAACGGTTTTACCATGATTTATAAATTAATTAAAATAAAATACTTAGAATTAATTGTTCTTAATCAAACTTCAGACGTTCAACATTCAATAGTTGCTTGATAATTCAAAAGTGTTCCGAACCTTAACTTCGCAGTAGTTTCTGAGGTATTCGAAGGAGTGGACCACCAAAAATCCCATGCTTTTTCTATGGGACGCTAAGCCTAAAATCTGTGAATTATTTCTTTAACATTACGGGAGGGTGTGGGTTCTTATCTAGAAGGGCCAACCGGCCCTCTAGAATTATAGAAATGTATGCTTTTAGACACGTGACTTAAATATTAGCAGACGAGTCTTCTCAACCAAGTATGCGAGGATGGCAGAGGATAAAGCTATTGCCCTATGTTCTTATCAGCATGAATCCGTTCTTGGTAAAATGATTATAATGGACATCTGCCAAGTAGAGAAAGTTACACAAGGGCATTTAAATAGTATTCACTGGATGTTTTTTGAATACTTCAGAGTTGGTTTTTCCCGGTTTTTCTTGCTTTTTTAAAGTTTTGGTTTCTGTTCATTTAAGATAGGTCCATCCTGCATCCACAGGAATATACCTTGCGCAGGTATTGTTTAATCATGTTGAATTGAAGATTATGATTTCATCATTAAATTTGGTATTGGGATCAAATAAGTGCGCGGACGGGTCCTGCAAAAACTGTTTAATTGTGGCGTGTTAATTTGGCTTTAACTTACACTGAGCCTTCATGATAACTGGAATAATTGAATCAGATTTTACTTTAACCTTAAAAGCAAACTAACATAATTTAACAAAATCTCGCAGATAAGTATTGAACTTTATTGAATATTGATTACATCGAATGAGAAAATTGGAGATTGTGTTTTCAAAATTGAAAAGGTGATCTTTTATATTGAATTCAAGAGGGGCACGCTCGATTTTTTAGTTAATTTTGGCCAATCATCGATGGACTTTCTTAGGTATTTGTGAAAGCAAGGCGCTCGATGGCGCTAGTCTCGGGCCTGCCTCTCCCTCTTAATACCTAAGAAACATATGTTATTATAGTATATATTTTTCCTTTCTTAATAATTATTGGGTTAAAGTTTAATTGTGTGTTTTTATGAACAATATATTTTTCTCGAAATTTATGCTTAAGAATATTCGAGGCCTATTTTTAACTAGAATTTTAAGGTAAGGTTACATTTAATTTTACTAGAAATATTAGAGTGATTCTAGTTAAATATTATAATTTAAGGACGCTTTGTGAACATATTTAAAAGTGGATTTACAATTTTTTTATATTACACCAGAAGGGAATAAGAGAGAAGGGAGACATTAGAGCTTGCTATGGTAACGGGAGTCCGACCAACCTCAAGAAAACCGCGAAAACTATGCGCAAGTACACAGCTTTTAACCAATTTACTGCAAATATAGTTCTTTAAGTTCTCCGCGGACAATGACCGCGGTATCAGGCGGCCTACTTGTCTGCTAGATTTTCATTCTCCAAAGGCTAGGGCTGTCGATGTTTCGTTCATGTTTAATTATAACCTCAAGTATGTATTTTATTGAAAATAATTTTGATTTTTTAATATTAATTCAGAATAATTAGTTTTCATCTATTTATTACCTTCAAATTATCTGATTTTGGTATGTTCTATCAATCTAGGGTCTT
Source organism: Phalangium opilio (assembly GCF_054372755.1). NCBI lineage: Eukaryota > Metazoa > Arthropoda > Arachnida > Opiliones > Phalangiidae > Phalangium > Phalangium opilio. The sequence goes on along the minus strand of NW_028324161.1, from coordinate 4,210,956 downwards.
CATTAAGAATTCCGACGTAATCACATCATGCACTAATATTATCATAAGTAACTGTAAACAAAACTACTTTTTATAGTCAACCGAGACGTCACCTTCTTATCTGACGTCACAGCTACGACAGAAGTTAGATAGCCAATCAGTGAAGGGTAGTTGATTTGAGGTTAGAAAGACTGTTGTTACGAGTGTAAAGCATTATGGAGATATAAAATGTGTCCCTTCTCGCTTATTCCCATCTGATTACACTATAAATATTTATGTTCATTAAATGGTTAGTGTCAAAATACTTATAGTTGACAAGAACTATTTATGTTCATTAAAGGGGTAGTGCCAAAATAGTTATAGTTCAAAATAAATATTTATGTTCATTAAAGGGCAAGTGCCAAAATAGTTATAGTTCACAAGAAATATTTATGTTCAATAAAGGGGTAGTGTCAAAATAGTTATACAATAAATATTATGTTTAAAAATGGGACAAAGCTTTACGTTTAGTAACAGGTTTTACACTTAATCAAATTGAAAATATTGTTAGTATAAAATTCACGAGCTGGGAAAATGTTATCTAAACTACAATTGTAACAATTTTATGCATAGTACAATTTTTAGTCCACATGAATATGCCAGAATCAACCGATAATTAACCATAAGTAACATTTCGCAACAAAAAGTATGTCACTAAATGAGAAGGTCTGTTTCTGAGTGCAACATCATTTCCGCCAAAGCAATGTTTATTTTTTTTGTCAAACACTGTCGTAGAAGCGACCATTATTAAGGCGCCATGGAGAGTAAAGCTTAGAGTTTCCTGGAACTTTCGTATTCTGTTTCCATTTAGAATTGGATATATTTGAAATGTTATACTCATTGTGATTATGTTACTGTTGTATATAGACATTAGTTTTTACGAAGCCTATTTTTTGCTATAAAAAATCTATCGCCATGTGTTAGTAAAAAACAACATTATTGTATAAAAGCCGATTACTCCTTATCTCTGGAAGCAGTCCGACCCGCGCTCTTGACGATGTAATATTTACTAATTTTAGACTGTTAATAAAGTTACCAATTTTAATGAACTAGTCGAATAAGTCTCAATCTCTCAAGGCCCACGAACATAACAGTTACTTTTGATCTACGTAACTTCTCCTAACTCATGATCGTTAGATCAAACGCAACACAGACTAAAGAAGGAAAGGTAGCAAGACCTAGGCTAGTCTAGGCAATAAAAAACAGAAAATGCTGTGGATAACCCGACCTCAAGCCAAAACAGAAATGTATCAATATAGAGATTGTTACAACAGAATGAGCGGTTCATCCTCACCTTGAATGTAACGTGGACAATAATAAGAACGAAATTGAAAAGCTAAGATTACAGGGTTGAGACGGTGACCCTAGAAATTGTAACGTTCGTTCTTCGTACGTGTTTCTGATAGCCATGGACTGTAAAATACACTAATCTACATGTGTTCGTCGTACTAGATTGTCGAATTATGTTTGTGCTCATCATTCTTCATATAGCCAATGATTTATAACCACTGTTTTATCTACACAGAAAAAAAAAGTGTTTAGAAACTAAACACTTGCCTAAACACGACAATGCAACAGATATTTTATCACGTTTAAAAACACTCATGTTTAAGTAAGAATGGTGTTTAGGTTTGCAACACCTTATGTTTAGGTTCAAAATGTGTTGATCGCTTACATGTTTAAGGTGGTATATGTCATGTTATTATATTATAATGCTTAGGAACAAGACGTGTTTACACGATTATATGCCTAGGTTTGAAACATGACTAAAGGTTTATAAGCTTGGCTTTTTTCAGGATTTATATGTTTAGGTTTGAAAATGACTAAAGGTTTATAAGCTTAGCATCCTATAATGTTTAAGGGTTTATAAGCTTAGTTTTAAAGATATTTGCAGGTTTATCTTGAAATAATTTGAATGGTGTTACGACGTGCGTCGGTTTAAATAATTCCTGTTAAATAAGATACATTGTTTTTAGAAAAACGCGTGCCGCTTCTCGCGGGAAAACAAAATATCCGTCTAATATCAACTTAGCTTTATTTAAATGCTCCAGTTGCATTACGCCAAATCCCATACAACCGAACCAACCCTATTTGACCGAAAAACCCTCACTTTGGCGGATTTACGATGCTGTCCAATGGGACAATTTCAATGCACCGAAAAAATGGCACTTCGGATTTTTCCCAATTGGAATGTAAATTAAATTAACTTAGAATAATTTACGGCCTACGTAAAATGAACACTAGATCCAAACATTTTCTAAATTATTATTTTACAACTAAGGATTATAAGAACAAAATAACAATAAATCAGCAATATATGACATAATAAAATCAATTGCTAATATTGATTTATTTTTTATGTTATATTCATTATGAAAATACTTTAAGCCAGCCGATTTACTGTACTTGAAGTGTATAACTGCCCCAAAGAGGAAGAGACGTCCTTCTAACCAAACCAAACCAAACCAAACCTAACCGAATAGTAACATTTTTTAAAAGGCTTTTTGTTTGAGAAGTCATTGAAGATAAACATCAATATTTTGGAAAAGGTGTAACAATGTTAAATTATTTATAAAATATTACTAACCTAACCTGGTTTTGAACAAAAACGTTTTATTGTACGAAAGTGTTTTTGTTTAATGCTTAACCCAAGTCCAATTTTCACTTTTTGTGTATCACACGGTGTTGAAAAATTACCGAGGTCCTTTTTTATTATCATCTTCTTGCACAGTCGTCAAATAGTCGCGCTTCCAAGACAGTACGAATGTATTGAAAACGCTAGCACTTTTGGGGTCGCTTAATTCGACAAATAGCGTCGTTTGAATTGTAAATACAAAACGCGAGGTTGGGCTAAATTCATTAGAAACTTTGGCGGGATTCGGTCTAATGGAATTCTGCGCAATGGGAATATTCCTATTTAAACAAATCTAGCCGACCTGTTGGAAATGTTGTTCTATTATGAAAGCCAAGAAAGCTTATTTATTCTTCATGTCAAACCATGACTTTAAACATATATTTTGCTCAAAATTTGAGTAAAGGAAGTCCTTTTCTCAATATAAAATGAAAGTCATTGCGGCTTACATTATGAATATAGCCACAAGGTGTTAGATTATTCACCTTGTGGTAAAATATACCTCCACGTTTTCATTGTTTTTCTAAAATATTATAATTCTTAAAAAAATAAAGATTTAAAAAATTTAAACCATATACCAACGTATTAAAAACATGTTACATTAAGAAACACCTGGAAAGCGTTGATGTTTAGCTTAGTGCTAAGATTATTCTGTGTTTACCTCTTAAACGTGATAAAATAAGAAGTGTTTCTATTTGGAACACATTTTAAGGATCCTTAGACAAACAGAGATGTAATTAGACATCAAAATTGAAGAAATAAACATAACCTCACACCAATGTTTAACTTTATAACATGTTCAGATGTTGCAAACCAAAACTCTTTTTTTATGTATGCATATTCCTAGACATTTTAAACTTTACCTGAATATCCATGCTTTGCGACTGATAATTTCACCGAAATATTAATATGACTGTTTTGTTATGTTAATCAAATTCATATCTTAATTGTTTAATTATCACGAATATCACCTATATGTTAAAGTGTGGTTTCTAAATGACGTAACACTCGGTGATTTCATTTGTTAAGTACAGTTCGAAGAAATGTTTTTTTTTCGTGTTTGGGAATTCCATTTCACGTTCCAATCTAATAGTCAGCGTTTTAGGGATTTAGTAGAAGATTATTTCGGTAATGAAAACGGCTACTGTTCCTGACAACAGCATGAGAAGAAAATAGAAAGGAACGCTGACGCTACTGAGGTCCAAGGCTTCAGTGCTTTTCAATGGTCTCTTCCACATGAACTGTTCAATTAAGTAATTTGACTCTAGGTACTTATACTTGAAAACTTGCTTTTCGAACAACGGTTCCACCCTGCAATAAAATAGAAGTTAAGGATGTTAATCATATGATGAAATTGTTACTGACATCAGTTGGGCATTCAATTGTGGTATGCTTCTTATCCAAGTGGTGTTGAAAATGTAGTGATAGTTGTTGAGTTTAAGAACTTGTTGCGAAAAGTAAAAACCTCCTTTTCTGACGATGAGATCTTTCATCTCGGGATAATCCCAGAAAGATCCCAAGATCGAAGTAATAAAGTACGTGTTTGTGATCACAGCTTTTTCCCCCGATAAAATAATGTCAAGACTATCAAGCACTGGATTTTTGAAGAACTTGCGCAATTTTTCCTCATCGAATGCGTCTAGCCATCCCTTAACAACTGGGTCTCGGGCCGCCTGATACAAACCAATGACGTCAGAAGAATAGAGGACTTAACAGGAATAACAATATTCACCCAATCTTTAATGTATTTGAGATCTTTGTCGAAAAAAAATGCCGGCTCAATTCCCGACTTGATCAAGTCCGAGAGAGTGTCAATGCAGGTGTAGCTTTCCGTTGAGAAGTTCGTGCGCAAGTAACAACCCAAGAAGAACAGAATGAAAGTCACTCCGATAAGCCAGGAAGAAGCGAGCAGACGACAAGTAATGTGCGGCAGAACAGTAGGAATCGCTATAAAACATAATTATTCTATTCGATTTAGGTCTAAATAAAGCGCTGGCCTACTTTCGTATAATTAAGGGGTTAATTGTACCTCCATTACGAAGTAGAATTCTTTTCAAACGTTAATGATGACATAATTTCTTACGTTCGGCGCATAAGAGTGAGGCGTTTTCCCAGAAATTTTCCAGGGTTTCTTGGACCATTTTCTTGACAACTTTCTTGGTGGGTACCGATTTGTATTTGTTGGTTACGATGGAGTGAATGACGAGTAAAATTGACAGAAGGACCAAGGTTAACACTATAGAAATCACCACCTGAATGAACCAATAAGTTAAACTCAATTATTTAGGTATTAACTACATTGTTATAGAAAAAAATCTACTTCGGTTTGCATATTTAAGAAGCTCCAGGAAGTCGATGTGACTGTCACTTTGGGGCTGGACACGATAATCAGCTTGCTTATTCCGACGGGCGGAGACGGATTGAAATGGTCCAATCGACTGCGGAAAAATGAGCTTCGCTCGCAATTCGCCATAACATGAGATTTCTAAAACCGGCGAAGGGGGTAATTAATTTGTTTTACGATAATCAGATTATTTCAATATTAGCCGTAAAATCGCATACCTTGAAAAAATTTGGCGCAACTTGTGTTTTATAAAGGCCATCAAAATCAATATCGTCCCCTTCTAAATCCAGCCTAAATAACGTCGAGAAAATTTAATTGAAATATAAAGATAACATTTGTTTATAACAGTCCGTTGCATTTATACCAAGAAGAAATATACTTATAAGAAGGCTTAAATTAAGCTGCTACTCTTACGATGGTGTGGGGGAACAAGTAAGCCCAACCCCATTTATGTCCTTTTTAGCTAACCCCAAAAACCGGAGTAAAAAGAAAATATTTCAATTTCAAACGCTTTCCAATAAATCGGCTTCGATACAGTCGTCCATCAAATTAAACCTAGACTTGAGGGTTCCTGCAATCTCACCGTATGAATTCTTTGACGATGCCGATCTTATTTCTTTCCCAATACTTCCAAGAGCCGGAAGAGGATCTTTTCTTAACAAGGGTCCTGACAACTTGTTTTTACTCATGCCATTGAAATAATGTAGTTCCTTTCGCAATTCTTTCACATTACGAGCTGTAAGGTGGTAGTGTATCTTCCTTTAATCGGTGTCTATCCACGCTTGTTTTTCTTGTGTTCGGGGCCACACACACACACACCCTGCACCCCACACCATCGCAATGGTAGGACTGGTTACATAACCACAGCTAGCAAAATTTTTGCAAACCTATTTGCTCAAAGGAGACAGCGAGGTATAGGGCATTAAGTCTAATTAAAAGTCGAATCGAACTCCAAGTGTGAAATTTACTTTATGTTAAGGGATCCTCTTAAATATTCTGCCATGAACTTCATGTGTTCCGAAAAATACCACGAATTCTGATAAAAATTGAAAGTTTAATTGTCGTCAAAATGCAATCTTAATTTCGAGACACTGAAGACTCGCTTCAACAACAACAACACCAGCTCACCTCAAAAAGCTTATCTTTCGAACAATTAATAGTTGTCTCTTGCGTGTACCTTTAATAATAATTTAATCATGTAATCAATTTGTTTCGGACTTAATAATTGAAGTTCTACCTGTATTTAAAATATCGATCATTTCCTACAAATTCAATTTCGTCCAATGACATTTTGTAGTTCACTTAACGCCTAGAATGGACAATCCAAAAACTTCAAAGCCTGCAAAGAGTTGTTGAGAGTAATTTCATGGTTCTTCAGTAACAGTCGAAGAATAGAGTTTGCTTTGAAGCAAGATAAATCTGGGAAGATCAAAAAGATTTCATAAACGGAAACATTTTTTTTTTTTGCAAGCTTTTATTTCCTAGCAAGCTGTCAGCATTCTAAAGGCATGGGTTTAATCTAGTTTACAATTATTGGTAGCAATCAAAGCTTTCAATTGATAAGTTGCATATGAATATTATAAATATTCAGGGTCTATTCATTATGGTTAAGTCCAAAAACCAGCCTGTTACTTGGGAGTTTCTCAAATTCATAAGCGATAAAAAATGAACCGACTTATATGGAAATTTGATACTGGCCTTAATACTTCATTTTTTATTCGAGTATTTCTCGGGATTTAACGCGCAATTACCCCATACGGACATTGGCCATCGCGTCTTTACGCATCCTGTGAACAGCGCTTTCTGTTAACCACTCTCCACTTTCTTAAACTATAATGGATTTTAGAGTATTATGGGGCAATTTAAAGAAATCACGAAGCTTGACGCAATTATAGAAATTAAAATGGAGTTTTATACCTATTATTTAGCAGCGACTTAAACCCGTAGAGTCTGATCAATAATTTTGCTAACTAACATTAAAAGAGTTGGACACGCTATGGAAAAAAATCGGGTTTCTACGAGAATACTTACCCTTTCTGAGGTTGAATTCTACTATACTTATCCTGATATTATAAACCATTTAAGAACCATTACGTTTGGTTGGTTTTTCAGTAAACGTTGCGGAAAATTCCTTAAAAAAACGGGGGCAAATCGTTTTCACTAAAACTTGTAATATCATGAAAGAAAGAGTGCGACTGTGCAAGCTCGTGGAGACCAAGGCTTACCAGTTATGTTGAAAATGCACCAATAGCAACCAATCGATTTTCTTAGATTTTTTTGTCTTCGTAAAAACGTTCATTTTTATCATATAACTTGCGATTAAGACAAACGTCTTTAACAAATCGTTAACTATACATTTTTAGAAATTTAACTCGACAACACAAACGCCTTCAATTAAAAAAATGGCGTCGAAAAACATCGCGAGCTGACCAAAAACAATCCTATGCGGTCACGCATTCGTCGATTCCTATTGGCCACCGCTTTCCTTTCCGTAATGCGGAAAAATAGAAAACCAATTCCGTGCTTGCCGCCCAGAAAACGCGAAATTTTGCGGAAAGTTACCTCTGAAAAAACGGCGAGGAACCCTGTTTTTCCTGCGTTTTGGGCCAGTGAAAACCAGGCTTTAGTTTGCGTGCTACAATTTAAGGTCCCAGGAAACATTCTGGCCGCTTCTCATTTAAATCTACCTTTTCTTTTAAAATGGTGAAAATGTACTGTTGAAATTTTTCCGTCTGGGCCTTTCAGCCCAAAACCAAGGAAGCACATTTAGAGCTTTCAGTATTACCGGATAAAAATCAAAGCTACCCCGGGCCCTACCGTCCCTCTAGTCAGGATGAATGCAATGAATTATGAAATGATTTAAAACATTCGACTTAAATAATGTCCGTTGTATCTAGGTGTGATTGGGGATGGGGAGGGCGTGCTAGTTTCGTATGTTCTAATGTAGTATTCATGTTTCCTAACTCGGTACTTAAGGTATAATATTCGAGATGGCCAACAGTTGGGTTACATTAAGTTCCTACCACACCTGGCTAAAAAATTATTTTCGTCATTCTAAAGAAACATTTTCTCCTATATACGTTTTCTAATCAATCGTCTTGATAGAGTCGTCCATCAAATTAACCCAAAACTTGAGGGTTGCCGCAATCTAATCTTACCAAACGGTTGAATTAAAAACTATTCCAAATTGTTAGCAAATAATCGAAAAATATTTCTAGTAGGCCAAGCAAGTTTCAAATGGGTAAATATTCAAGATGATATAATTCAGTCTGGAAATATTTATGGCTTAATATGAACTTAAAATTTCTTAATAACTTATTCTTCTATTCTTAAATTGTTTATTCTTATTTTCCCACTTTGTGCTTTTGAGTTTTTCTTAGCATTTGTAATAATAAGTTTTACCCTGTCGACAAACTCAATAATTTACTAGAGGTTTTTTTAATCGATTAATCGTTTTAATAGATGATTAATCGAATTTCGTTTCGATTATTCAACCAAAAATATTTCATTTTTCGAATTTTCGAATTAGGTTACGAACGGGGATGAAAACGTTTGGTAAGGTCTGATACGCGAGTAACAATGAGAATAAACACGATGAATAAAAATTGCACCGTGAAAGTAATTGTCCTAGCAGCTCAATTGGTGAAAAGCTGTCTCGGGGCGTTAAGTTAATATCTGTGTTCCGGACTAAAACAAAATAATGGTACTTAATTGAGTTTAATAATAATTGTGGCGTGTTAATTTGGCTTTAATTTACACTGAGCCTTAAAGATAACTGGAATAATTGATGAAAGTTTTGATTATAAAGATATGTAAAAGCAAACTAACTTTATTTCATAAAAACTCGCAAAGATAAGTTTTGAGCTTTATTGAATATTGATTACATCGGTGTAGAAAATTGGAGGTTGTGTTTTTATAAACTATATTTTTCTATATTTGACTCTGAATTTTTAGGCTAATTTTCTCCACTTTTAGTCTTAATTATTACTAGAATATTTAAGGCCTATTTTTAGCTAAAATGTTAAGGTAAGTTTACATTCAATTTTACTAGTAATATTAGAGTAATGCATGTAAAATTTTCGTTTTTTAAGGACTCTTTGTGTACATATTCTACAGGGCCGGTAGGCCCTTGTAGATATGACTTGACACCCTTTTGTAACGTTAAAGCAAAATTCACATGCTTTTACTAAATTTCCTATGGAGATTAACATGGCGTTTTTCGTGATTTACCCCCACCGCGAACAGAAAAACTACAGCGAAGTTACTTTTCGGAATACTCTTGAATTAACAATTAAGTATTCAAGGTGTGCTATCGGCTAGTTTAATTTAAATAAATTAACTCTAAGTATGTTAATTTTAGTTAATTCTGAAAGTACGTCAAAAATTACTTTTGGGTCAGACTATCTAGCAGTAGACGCTGACAAATTACTTTGGTATTTCATCCGAGCTTGAGCACCTTTATATGTATTTTCTAATTAACTGTAGCACCCTTAATAAGAAATACGTCGTTATCAGGTCGAATTTTCGTCTAGAAAAGTAATTCAGGTAAATAATTACAGTTAACAGAGGTTTTTATATCATTTAAAGTAAGTTTTTGAACGTTCTTTACGGCCAAGGCTTAAGTTGTATTTTAGTTTGTCTATGTAATATAGTCTTTATACTTATAGTGTCTTTCCCAGGCTAGGAAATAAGACAGGTTTACAGGTCAAAAACCAGTTTATTAATAGCTTGGACCACTTTTTTTATTCAAAACGTGAGGGTCACTGGTCCCAATGACTAGTTTATTAATTCCTACTTTTATTAAAAATTGATATGGGGACCTCTTAAATTAATTTCATTTTAACATAAATTTCGACTCCATGAGTCCAGTTGTGTATACAACCCTAAGCCGAGAGAGATTTTTTTAGAATAGAGAACGACCACAAGTCCTGGGACCAGTAGAAAAATAATTAGGGGAAGGGTCACTGGCCCCGGGACCAGTTTCATATTTAAGACATCAGGGGTCACTGGTCCGGAGGACTAGTTCAGAAATAAACCTTATTTCCAAGCCTGGTTTCCCCTTTAAAGATAAAAAAGCTAATTTCCAGCTCTGTATTTCAAAAATACGCAGTCTGCTTCGTTTTCTGCTACCAACAAATATAGGAGGTATACAGGGTTTCACTATTTGTTAATCTCACTAAAATGCTACTAATTGTGAAGGTGTGTAATATATTTCCTTAAACTGAACCAATGTAGAGGAATTTCCATGTTTACACCAGCACAGATTCTCTCAACGTAACCACGTTGGAAACGATTCGTTAAAACAATTTTTTTCCTGGTGAAACAGTCCGTATATGATATTACGTTTTATAAATTATTTGTTACCAAGAGTTGATTGTTTAATTTAGAAATATAAGTAACAGTGGTGCTGGTTAATCCAGGAGAACATTGTCTTTACGTAATTAGTCAAATAAATTCCATGTGCAGATTTTTTCAACGTAACCACGTGGGAAACAGAGTCTTACGTACGCTATTTCCACAGTCCTTATTGCCGTTTGTTTATATGTCAGAATTGCTATGAATTGTTTAGGTGTTTGATTTAATTACTGGTATTTAAGCGAATCTATGGAATCACATCATTCATTAACATTGTAACCTTTGTACCCCGGTACAACATATTTAATTGTTAATCTTCACGTTACCGCAAATTCTAGGAGAGCGATAGCTCTCTTAGATAAGACCTCATACCGACTTCAATGTATAAGGATGGTTTTTTGATTGGTTATAACTTTTTTTGTATCGTATTAACTGCTTTGAAACAATTCCACAGAACTACAATTCGGGCCCTAAATATGTGGTTAAAATTTCAAAAAGATCCATCCATTAGTTTTTCTTATAAAAAATAAAGTTGCTAAGGGTGGTTTTCATTTCCATAAAAATAATCATAGATTTTGACGAAAACCTCGAAATTTTCCCATAGAAATAACATGGGAAAATATTTTACAGATAACCATCTTGTTGTAGCCGTCATGATATAACTATACGTTTGTTTGATTTGAAAACGGTTTTAAACGAAAGCCTCATATTTAGTATTTGTGCTTTCCAGCTTTCATTGATTAATTTTAAGTTTAAGTATGTTTAATTTTAAATTTTCAAAATTACCCCAATCTGCGTTATTTAAGCATGGATAGACTGATTTACTAGAAAATATCAGCGCGACCAAAATTGGCCTTTTTTGCGTTTAGTTGCGTCATATTAATCCGATTGTTTTTTCTTAATGCCTTTTGGTTGAAATGGCCTATCGGTAGTGAGATAAGACTGCTCTAATATTGCCGCCGTGACAATATTACCCAGTTTGTGGCGGCCGCCATTTTTTTAAGGGGGAAAAATTTGAGAGTGGGTCCTTTTTCGTTGTCATTTTCATATTTTTTGAGGTTTTGCTGATGGATGGATTTTAAATATAATATAAAGTAGGTTTCAAGCTTTGATATAAGCCTAATTTCTTAATTTTCCACCTTTTTATTGTCCCACAATCTATTCCTAAACTTGCCACTTTTTTTAAGGCGGTGAAACCCGTGAAATTGCGCTAAGCCTTGGTTGCTTCAGCCTCGAAAACAGCTGTAGTATGTTATTTACTAAAATAAAAATGTATGCGGTCAGTGTGTTGTTTTTGCCTTTTAATGTAATCGTGGTGCGCGTGGTGAATTAATTTCTCTAAGCCTTGGTCAAAACAATTTTCATAGTACGCACGGTGCACCAGGCCTGTCAATCTTATTTCCCATCCTGGTTTCCTCATATATGCTCTGTCTTCGAAGTCTGCTTTGTATTATGCTATGAATTTATGCTTTATTTATTTCGTAAGCATAGGTAACAGACTAACAGTAGTGATAGTTAAAGATGCCGTTATTTATTTGCTCAAATCAGGGTTCCATTGTAATAATTAAAACCTTGTATTCTACCTAAATGATTAAAATGTTTCATTTGGTAATGCTTTATGAAAAACCACGCTTACTACAGAAGATTTATACACATATTCCTCACCAACGTAACACGTTTGTTTACCTAGTAAACTATTAAATACAATAAATACTATTGCCATTAACGGTGATTTTCTGGAAAGTACTGACAGCAAACCTTATTTTCTTAATAATTAATAGTTTACATATTTATAAATTAACTCAAACACACTTTTAACCAGTTATATTAATTGTGGTTATATGTAATATTTGATGGATGAAGCTCAGTTTCGAACAAAACCATTATTAGTGAGCCATCCAACAAATAATGGTTTGGAACTAATAATAATAATAATAGAAAGAAATGATTAACGCAAGTTGATAAAGAAATTAATAATCTTTTGATTAATTTTGTTTGGAAGGAAATGATTAACGCAAGTTGTTAAAGAAATTAATAATCTTTTGATTAATTATGTTAGGAAGGAAATGATTAACACAAGTTGATAAAGAAATTAATAATCTTTTGATTAATTATGTTAGGAAGGAAATGATTAACGCAAGTTGATAAAGAAATTAATAATCATTTGATTAATTATGTTAGGAAGGAAATGATTAACGCAAGTTGATAAAGAAATTAATAATCATTTGATAAATATCATGGGAAGAATATAACACTTCTTTTCCCCTTCTGAGACTGATATGGGAACTCATGACGGAGACAATAGCTTTTAAACCAAACTACATTTTAAATGGATAGGAAGCTTTGACTGTGATTGGATTTGGGAATATTTTGAGCTAAATAATAGCAGAAGGGGATGATAGAAGAAGGATGCCACTCTGTATCCTGTTCATACTTAAGTTATGTAACGTCATTCTTCCCAGGCTCACCCTTTTTGTTTGCTTTCCCGCTCATCAAACTTCATATGGCCATCGCACCGCAAGGTGAATTCTACAATTGTTTGGTACTAAATCCCCAGCAATCAACCCACAAACCTCGTCTTGGGGTGGGACAAAAATCCACAAGTGCGTCTTGCCAAATAGTTAATAGCTAATAGCAGGGGCGGACTGGCCACGGGGGCTGGTGGGCAATATCCCACGGGGCCGGAGGCAAAATAAGGGTTTGGGGGCCGGTCGGTCGGCCACGCCGACTGGCCGTGGCGTTGATTTAAATGTCTTAGAACTAATTGTTTGGTAATTTTTATTTTGAATCAATTCAAAAACAGTTTGAATAAAAAAAGGTAGGAAATTCGGGGAAGAAGCCTCAAGAAGAAGGTTATGAGCTTGCAAGGCAATGCAAGCCATTGGACTTTTCTATCTGATATTAGCAGCCTAGGCGAAAGATAAGCTTTACGACCGCTCTTTTCAAATTTACAATCGTAAAAAATTGGTTCCCACCGTCCCACGGCCCATGCCAATATAGCCACAGAGAAAAAAATCTCAAAACATTATGAAAGGCTTTATGGGGAAGGGGGTTTCATATTCGGTAAAGAAAGTAAACGTTCTTTGTTTGACTCGAAGCGTTTTTCTTTGGATTTAACGCGAAATAATTATACTGAGTTGATTTTGCGCTCTTCATTTTTTAATTGAACTTAAAGATACAAGTTAAATACCCTTATCGTTATTGCAGTAAACTATGGATACCGACATAAGATTAACCGAAGAAAGGCCTGCCAAACCCGCCTGACCGACTCACGAGTCTCCTATACAATTTCCAGTTTCGTAACCGTTTTCTCCCGTATTACTTGCGCCATCTCACTGCCTATTCGTTTGATGTTTCAGCTAGCGACCAATAAGGCCTTAGCCACACAAACAACACAGCATACAAAGTTTTTAAGAGCATTTGTTAATCTATAGTTTCTTTTGTCATCCCGTGACAAGCTCTCATTGAAATATTTGTATGGAATTTGCCGAAGTGACATACTTATCGGAGATAAGTTATAAGCTTATGACTAACCTATATCTGGCTTACGAATATCTATTAACATTGTCATTTAGCCAAGTTAGCTGCGAAAGAGCATTTTCAAAATTGAAAATTATAAAAACAGACTGAGATCGTCCCTTGGACAAGAAAATCTTGAAGCTTTGATGTTGATTTCGGTTGAAAGAGAACTACTTAACAACGTACCATTTAGCGATATACATCAGTATGTAGTAAATTCTTCGAAACTAATGAGATGTATTTTAACATAAAATGCTTTTAATCAAAACAGTGTGAAAATAAAAAAGTGCTACTACTTTGAATTGTTAATTACTGTCAATTTAAATTGCTAATTAGTCACATTTAAATGTTTTTTAGTCACATTTAAATTGATAACTAGTCACATTTAAATTGATAACTAGTCACATTTAAATTGTTAGTTAGTCTTAAATGTTTTAGCCGTTTTACAGGATTTTATGGGTAATTCCCCTCATAATGTAAAGTAAAACGTGGCTGGAGAACGGTTTTGGTCCTTTTGGGAAATTGGGGGCCGCTAAGATATGAAATTTTAGGGGCCGCGACCCTTCAATGCCCACCTCACGAAAACGCCGCCAGTCCGCCCCTGGCTAATAGAGTAATGATGAGGGAACTATTTATCGCGTATGTGATTCGGTTTAGTAACCTTGCTCCAAATGTTCCGATGTTGGGAAGAATGACGTTACACTTACCCCGCTTTGTGGTACACTTCTCTCGAAGAGAAGTATTATATACTTCTGATAATAGTAATTCTACCCAAATGATTAAAATCTTTAATTTATTAGGTAAGGCTTTATGAAAGAAAACTATTTCTACAGAAGATATCCACATATTGTTCGCCAATAATAATAATTCTGCCCAAATGATTAAAATCTTAAATTTGGTAAGGCTTTATGAAAGAAAACGCTTTCTACAGAAGATATCCACATATTCTTCGCCAACATAACATCTTTGTTTACCTTGCAAACTATTAAACATATGAAAAAGCACTAAGCCAACCAAAAAACAATGGTTTCAAACTAAATAGACCATTGTGAGTAAGTCAAAATGATAAATAATATCCCAGCTTGCTGCAAGTATATTTCCTTCATTTCATAATAAAATACTTGCGTCAGTTTGGGCACTTTTTCTTGTTCACTACAAACTTATATAAAGATAGTTTTTGTTGGAAAGTATCATTGCTTTAAAATAAATGTCAAATTGGCTTAACATTAGTGTTTTCTTTGCTAAGTGCAGATTATTAAAACTTAACACCTTCTCAACAACCTCGATTTTTTTCTATAATTCTTGAATGAAGTTCACAGAAAACCTATTCTCAACATATTCTTTTATTTTTCATATTTTTTAAATTTTATTACATTTTAAATAAATATTTTTTGTTTAAACATTTTAAATGTTTTTGGTTATGATATTTATATTTTTTTGCTTAATACATTTTAAATATTTTTAGTTTATATTTATATTTTCTTGTTTATTACATTTTGAGTTTAATAAATTTTATATATATTTGGTTTAATACATTTTATATATTTTTCGTTTAATACATTTTAAATAATTTTTTTAATTACATTTAAAATCGTTTTTTAGTTTTTTACATTTTAAATTTTTTTTGTTTTATTGCATTTTAAATATATTTTTAGATATTTTTTGGTTGACCAAAATAAAACATTCTAAATGTTTTTTTTAAGTAAAAGATTAAAAGTTTTTAGAGATTTGTGCCCTTAATGGCCAAAGCCCCTTCCTTCCCGGCGGAAGACCCTTCCTTTCCAGCTGTAGCCACTTCCATGCCAGCCGTAGCCGCTTCATTTTCAGCCGTAACTGCTTCATTTTCAGCCGTAACTGCTTCATTTTCAGGCGTAGCCGCTCCATTTGTGGGTAGAGCCACATCCAAAGATATATTGGCAACATCAGTTGCCAAAGTTCCAAGGTCACCTTGTGTTTGTTCAATTCCGTCTAAAAAATACAGAATGTTACAAATAGGATATCAAAACATATTTAAATAAAGAAAAATTGTGTTACCTTTTTTTTCTGGGCAATCACGGATAAAATGCCCTGGTTTTTTGCAATTATAACACGTGCGCGGCTTACCACGCCAATAAGGTTTATTATTTTGAGTGCGCCGTCCCCCTCTACCTCTGCGTCCACCTCCGCCCCCATAATTTATTATCTTCACTCCCGTCATAGATCCACTAAAAGTCATATTCGACATTTTCTAACAAAAAAAATAAATTATTGATTATCTGCTCCAGTAAATTGTTAAACTAGATTATGATATTAAACATTCAAGTTCTTAACAATATTTTTAGCTTAAAAACTATTTATTAAAATTTAAAAATTAAAATTTTTTAGCATGGAACTTACTTCAGATATGGTTAGCTGAACCTTTTTGGCAGTTATGATTTTGAAATGAATTTTTTTAAAAAAAGCCGCTCTACAGTGCTGCCCCCAATAATTCGTCTTCAGCGCTAGTGGTCTTTAGAACTTTCGTAACCGACCAATCAAAATTGTTTTTGCTGGTTTGCAATAAATAGTTTCCTTCCCGGTGTCGGGCTGCCAGATTCTTAGTGAGTCTGACGTAGCAGACGACAAATGAGTTTTCCTTTAAAATCCTCATAGAGCGGCACAGGCTTAGCAATTTTAATTAATATTTTAGTTAAAAATGGTTTATTGTTCGGTTTTTAAATGTAAAAGTCGCACGGAAAAAGATAAGGGGATTTCGTTTTACTCTTTTCCTGGTGTAAATAAGAAATATGGGCCTTATATTGAAGAACTTTCGCGTAAAAGAAGGCAGGCTTGGGTTAACGCCGTTCATCTTGAAAAAAAATTTTCAACTTTTGATCTAATACAGAAATGGCATAGAATATGTAGTCGTCATTTTATTTCAGGTAAGAAATACTAAAATTAAAGAAATGGTACAAGTTTTAAAATTTTTTCATTAATACAATGTATTTTAATTTAGGAAAACCGTCAAGTTTGGAAGATGAGACACACCCTGATTGGGTTCCATCACTATTCCTGGGATATAGAAGTGTGCAAAGCTTAAGATCTCCAAAATCTAGACTAGATTTACATAATCGGTCTTTAGAGCGTTCTAAGAAGAAGAGAGAATTGGAATCACAAAGTGAAAATGCGATGTCAATGTCATCATTGGGAAATGATCTCTTCGTTTCTGTGTTAACGGAAGATAGTCAAGATGAGTCTGTGTTAACGGTAGACAGTCTAGATGATTCTATGATTATGGAAATAAGCATTCTTGAAGACAGTATTGAAGATTCTGGAAGAGCTGAAGTTGCTTGTCAATGCGTACCACTTTTTTTAAATGCATCTGTTCAAGCTAATGTTGAAATGGTGGAGGCATAGAGTCAGACAAGCAATAATAATTATAATACATACAAAACTGCCGAAACTCAAACTGATCTAACCATAGAAGATATAAATTTTTATGAAGACTTCAAAAATACAGAATGGATGAAGAATTCATTCAATCAAATGAAACGAGGACCGTTTATTATACTTGCCTTCCATCAATTCTGTAGTACCATTTGATTAGATTTACGATGTTCATAGTATATTTTTGCAAATTTTAAATTTTTTATTGCGCAATTAAGGTGGAAGGAATAAAAAATATCACTAATTAAGTTTTATCACTTTTTCTTTCCTAGTCTACCTCTACCTCGTGTTTTGGGTTGGTTTTTAGAATAGTCTGGACAATACCAATATTTTGTACTTGGGACCTTTGTAATTTTTAAAGATATGTAATGAAAGTTATTATGAAACTATTTCTATCACAGTTCTCGTTATCACAAGCTATCATTCTCCCCTCTTCCCTTTTACCGCAATAACAATACTTTTTATTGACCAGATTTTTACAATTGTGGCTAGAGAGTTCACTGGAATTTCTCTAATGCCATTACAGAAAACATTTTTTCTAAAATGCTTACAAACCAATTCTAATAATATGCACTTGTAAAAAAATTTTGTACATTTTTGAATTATTTCTTTCCAAAGTTCAGAGTCAGGTAAAAATCTTTCAATTGTGACTTCATTCAGTGTCCAAATGACAAAAATCACAATAACTTCTATCACGGATCATCATTTGGGTTTGTACTTGATAATAGTAAGCGTAACTAGAGGACAGTTTATACTTCTTCGTTTGTTAACAATATTCCAAGCATGAAGATTTCGTAGTTGCATACTCTTCTATTTTTATTTCTCTTACTGAATAAGGGCATTTGATTTCTAATAATCCAAGACCGCAGCATTCGCAAGAAATTTTGTTATCAGGTGAAGCCCCCATGAATGGGAAATCTGGGTTTATACCCAATCCTGACATAAAACACAGGTTTGCAGGAGCATGTTTTGAAATTTCCAAAAATATTCAAACAAACATCTCACCTCATGTCATTGTTTTCAAGCAAATTGCTTTAATTTTTAAACCGTTTTCTTCCCTTTTATCATGACTGCATACTTAAGACTTGGGCTCTTTCCACTAAGATCTCTTTCTGCCACTTTCTACAAACTCTATATACTCCAAAATTTTCTCCAAAAGGAGAATAAACGTTTGTTCACGAACGTTCAATTCCATGATATAAATGTAATTATAATTTTGCCCGTTAAAACCTAAAAACTACCCTTATGTGATAGGTTAAACCAAGGTTTAACTAGTAAAACTTCTTTACATACAGCCGCCATTTTGATTTTTAATAGGGCCCCTTCCCCCTCTTTAAAGTTCACTTTTTTTGGGCTTTTCGCCCTTACCACACCCCACTCGATCACGCAAGTTGCACGCACTTGCGTGATCGAGTGGGCTGTGCCCTTACGAACTACTCTGCCTCTTCAAAGTTCACTTTTAGGCGGCAACTTTCCGAAGCCAGGCTTAAGGTTCGTATTCCTCTATTAAAAACCTGTATTTAATTATATCTATTACTTCAAATTATATTTAGAAGTATTTTATTGGTTAATAAGTTGGTTATTTAAACCAACTTCATACATCGTTTGTGCTCAATTATTTTTTTCTTTCCAATTTTCCTTTTGTTAAAGTTTATGATAAGCCTATTTTTTATTACTCACATTTCATTATTACCTACATCATTGAAATCTGAGTGTTTTGCAAAGGGTTCTTTGTGTACCTTTCCAAATTCAAAGGGTTCTTCTTTGTGTACCTTTGCCAATTCAAGGGTTTCTTTGTGTCCCTTTGCAAATTCAAGGGTTTCTTTGTGTACCTTTGCAAATTCAAGGGTTTCTTTGTGTACCTTTGCAAATTCAAAGGGTTCTTCTTTGAGTACCTTTGCAAATTCAAGGGTTCTTCTTTGTGTACCTTTGCAAATTCAAGGGTTTCTTTGTGTACCTTTGCAAATTCAAGGGTTTCTTTGTGTACCTTTGCAAATTCAGGGGTTTCTTTGTGTACCTTTGCAAATTCAAGGGTTTCTTTGTGTACCTTTGCAAATTCAAGGGTTTCTTTGTGTACCTTTGCAAATTTAAAGGGTTCTGTGTGTACCTTTGCAAATTTAAAGGGTTCTGTGTGTACCTTTGCCAATTCAAAGAGTTCTTAAAAAGTTCCTTGTGAACTGCTGGGTGTATCAAACATATTCGCAAAACCCGTTGCAATATATTATTAAATACATTATTGTGACAGCCATTCTTGACTATTTAAAATGGTTACTCGAGAACAAGCTAAGCGGAAAAAAAATATCCTTCTAATGCGAAAAATTAGAACAGAAGCTAAGTTGAAATTGGAAACTGAGAGGAAAGCTTTGCAAAAGAAGCAAAATAATCAGCTTCACTTTAAAAAGTACTACCTGAAAAACAAGGAGTACTTCAAGGAAAAAAACGCAAATACTCAAGTTGCTCGTAAATCTGGCCTTGGTATTGCGAAAAAAACAAATTGGACTAAACCACGTGGTGGCACTACTAATGTGGGTTCCCAATCAAAAAATAAAAAAAATATATGAAACCCACTAAACAAGATAAGTTTGGTTTTGCGAAAAAGCTTCTCAATGCGGGAATTTTCAAAACGAAAAACAAAAAAATTATAGCTGAAAGCTATAAAAGGTTTCTGGTCAAACGTCTAACTGAAAGACTGGCGGCGTCAGAGTCTTTCAACGTTGAGACTAAAAAACAACGCACGAAGTCTATCTCTCACAAGCTAAAATGCCAAGTGCTAGCTGGTAGAATATTGCATTTCAAAAGGCAATTATATTCAGCTTACCACGCCCAAATAACGAGAATTGTTAGTGAATTTAAGGATTTTGTCAAAAAAATCAAAGAAATTGGGTCAGTCACTTGTGACAATTTGACAGAAGTTGTGGGTGGGAAAAGGCTTCACAGTAGTATGAAAGAGGCCTATTTCCATGAAACTACCTATTATTCGTTGGAAATAATGGTAAAATATTGAAAAATGACGATGAGTCACATTACGGCAAAATTTTTCAATTGGATTCTGATGGTCGTGTAAGAAAAGTTCTGAGAGACCGTGCTACCAGTTCGACTAAAGAATTGTTTGTTGACGAAATGGGAAATATCGTTGACATGAAAAACAATAACGCAACTAGTAATGTTGAACTAGTTTTACAAGTTAATGAATCGGGAGATGTTACGAATCTTTTCAACATTGTTGAAACTGAAGAGAAGAATCCAAAAGCAAATTTTGTGATCAATGAAGGTGGGTTTATTGAAACCAAAAACAAAACTGTATATTGGGAATGCAGTGATATTTGTAATGTTCGAACTCGAGCCATTGCAAAAGTACTAGCTTTCGTAAACACAGTTGCAAATGCGAATGAAAAATCTTTGACTAAAATTTTTGACTCTGATTTGGACCTTTGCGAATTAAGAAAAGAATTTTGCAAAAAGTCAAACGTGTCTATACCACCAGATGGAGACGAAATAGTTGTGAGAATAGTTCCGTTCCTAGGACACACTGCTTACTGCGCTGATAGCGAAGAGTGCCAAAGTTATTTGCGTGCTTTCGCTGAACTGGCTCCTCACTATTCGGGAATTAGAAATATTCTGAATAATATTTATCACGTCAAAGCGTTACTCAACGCGTTAACTAAAATCTCAACTGAAATTGAAAGTGGTGATTACGAGTCTGTGACGAATGTCATGGCGGAATTAAGGAAAACCCTTGCTACACGTGGCAAAAATTTAAATAAGGAACAAAACGATGCTCTCGAAGGAAGCGTTAACGCTCCTCGGCCGAGTCTCGATGAAAGTGAAATCTTGAGTCTTTACGAGAATCAATTCGCTCGGGCAATGCTAAACACCAACGAGTTTCACGACACGCCCTGCGACTGCTGTTTAAGATTACTGAAAAAATCTGATTTAAGAGCAGTAGAAAAACTGGTAAACAGAGCTGTTTTTGAGAACGAGGCCTATCTGATTTTAAGAGCTGGCTGGATAATGAATAATTCCGACACGAGAGAAGCAGACATGCTACTATGTCGTTATTGCGCTACGGATTTGGGAAAGGGTAAAGTTCCCAACAGAAGTTTTCTGAACAACTTGGCGGTTGACAATCCTCCACCAGATGTCACCAGTTTAAACATGTTTGAGAAAGTTTTAATTCAGCTTGTGAAGGCCTTCCACACTGTGGTGCGGTTAGGCACCAAAACCAACTCCAACATGCAATTTGGCACGGTTAAAGCTTTGAAGGGAAGAGTAATTTATCTTCCAATACCCGTGGAGAAAAATTTGAAGATGATTCCCAAGACGTTGCCCAAAAATCACGAACTGCATATCTTGGTGAATGGCGTTCCCACAGCGGACAAAAAAGTTTGGCAACAGGTTGTTTGCCTCGAAAAAGTGTTGAAAGCATTCAGTGCGCTGAAAAAGATAAACCCTTTTTACAAAGACATTGATATTTCGACAATGAATGAGGAATATATTTGTGGCACGCAAGAAATTGATGGAAATGAAAATTCATTGACTCCCGAAGAATTACTGAGCGTAACAGATCCACTTGCGTTAATTAATGATGTATCCGATGCGTTGACACGCGCTTCCGCTGCGCTTCAAACAGAAGGGCCAGCGGATAGTAGTCACGACGTCCAAGGTGACCAAAACGCTTCGAACATACAGGAGCAGGATGAAAATCAGTCTAGGCTTGCACCAGGCAACGCCTTCAAAATTTTAACACAGCCCGAGGCTTTGTTGCGAAAACTATCTGAGGGTGAAGCCAATGATCTGTACGATCATTACTCTATTCATCCAGTGAACGTTCAACCACCGAAAGATTTACTGGGCGCTTACCAAATGAAGCGCGTCGAAGCCGAGCCAGTTAGCACTTGGGACAAAAACTTGGAATACATGAGCTTTGTTCATTTGTTCCCTAAGGGTCGCTTTGGCAAGCACGATGATAGACCATTTGGGAAAATAACGGAAACCGAGTATCGTTTATCCCGTTTTTTGAACAAGAGTCCAATTTTTAGACGAGATTACGCCTATCTGTTCCATTCTTATCAAGAATGCGAAATGAAAGCGATTTCTAGCAGTTTGAACTACGTTCTTCGTGTAAAAAAACCCATGCCTATTGGGGTTGAAAATTTGCTAAGTCGCGTTGAATCTGGCGATAAAGAACTTGAGAGTAATTTAGCTACTTTCTTGGGTCATATTCGAGGAACTAAGGACTACTGGTATAAAGTCCTTAGATCCGTTTTAGCGATGATTCGGGAATTTGGTCCTCCAACCTGGCTCTTGACTTTTAATCCAGCCGAATACGATGACTTGGAACTTCACGATCACTTGAGAAAAGTGAATTCAGACGTTCCAGGAATAGAGTCGATGACGGTGGCTGAATTGTTGAATTTGGATCCGCTTAGCGTAAATTTGCACTTTCACAACAAAGTGAGGTCGCTGCTAAACAACTTTGTCTTGTGTAAGCAAAATCCAGTTCTTGGCATGATAGAACATCATTTTTGGCGGGTTGAATACCAATCTCGTGGTTTACCTCACTACCACATGCTTTCGTGGGCCAAGGACGCTCCAAAGATTGGAACTTCTTCGCCCGAGACTATTTTGGATTACGTGCAAAAACACGTCACGTGTTCGATGCCAAGCGCATCGATAAGTCCAGAATTGCACCGGCTGGTAAAAAAATTTCAATTTCACAAATGCACCTCCAGTTGTTACAAGAAGGTGAAAAATTCTAAAAAAGGATCGAGAGTGTGTCGTTACGGTTTCCCTCCTAACGTAACAAACGTAGCGACTATGAATTCCGTTAGATCAGTTACTCGTCACCGTAAGATGAAAAAGGTGCAAAAACGGTTGTACGACTTGCCGAGAAAACAGCACGAAGATTTAATAAATGATTATAATCCAACGCTACTATTGGCTTCCAAAGCCAATATGGATTTGCAATTTGTCGCTGACAAATCGGAAATAGTGGCAAACTATGTTACGGCTTACGTGACAAAGGGAGACCGGGCTGACATGGACCAAACTTTTGCCGAGTTAGGCAACGAAAGTTTGTCCAAAAAATTATTTGCCTATAGATTGAAATCTTTGACGTGCAAGCAAATAGGAATTTATGAAGCTCTCGATATGATGCTGGGCCAAGACCTTTACAACAAGTCTGACAGCACTAAATTTATAAACACTAACTTGAAAGAAAACCGATCGAGAATTTTGAAAGGTTACAAGGAACTCGCTCGTTTGAGGGAAACTGACCCCGAAAGCAAGGACACTTGCCAAAAAGGGTTCGTCGACGACAAGTATCCGAATCGTCCCGACAGCTTGGAAAATCTTAGTTTGCGGGAATTTGGTCAGTTTTACGATTATGCCATGCGCTCCGAGGGTGTCGAGAAAAATGCGAATGTCATCCAGTTGAAAAACAATCTGGGTTTCATGAGAAAGAGAATTAAGCCGTACATAATAGAGCACTTTATTCACGACCCGATGGAGGAGAAAGAACAGTATTGTCACGCTCTACTGATCCTCTTCAAACCGTGGCGTGACGAAAATGAGCTATTGGGCGATTTTGAAACATACGCCGATGCTTTCGAAAACTCGCTTTCGGTGTTAAAAGACATGAGAGAATATCACGAGAAGCTGTCGGTTTCCAAAGAAGTTGAAAAGAAACGGAAGGCTTCTAAAAAGGCGAAAGAGCTAGAAACCATAGTATCGGAGGGAGAAAGTGAGGACGATGAAAATGCGCTACAAGGGAAAGAAATTGTTATCGAAACTGAACACGCGATGGCTGATGTGGAAGCTGCCATGGAAATCAATTTCGAGACTGATGATGACAATGTGGCGTTACTAAACTCGGATCAAAGGCGAATATATGATCACATCATGGATCACTTCTCCCAAGAGGGAGAAAAATCTGGAAACAAGTGCCTTTTTGTGTCGGGACCCGGTGGCACTGGCAAATCGTTTCTTATCGACACTCTCGCCAACGCAGTAAGGCGACGCTTTCAAAATCCTGCTAGCGTGGCAATTGCCGCGCCAACGGGTTTGGCAGCGTTGAATGTTAATGGCGTAACATTACACAGATTACTAATGTTGCCGGTAGATCATGGGCGTATTGCCGAATACCATTCCCTAAGTTCTGACAATATGAGCATTATGAAAGAAACTTTGGGAAATTTAAAATTGTTAATAATTGATGAAATTTCCATGGTCTCGTCGGTGTTACTGACTCACGTTCACTTGAGGCTGAACGAATTTTGGGAAATGAACCAACCATTTGGTGGAGTTGTATTTATCCTTGTTTTGGGAGACTTTTTCCAATTGCCTCCGGTTCAAGGAAATCCCGCGTTCATCAAAATCACTTCCGAAGAAGCCAGACTTAGATTCAATTGCATCGGAGGAAGTGATCTTTGGAAGTTTTTTAAATACGATGAACTAACGCAAAATGTTAGACAAGCCAACGACCAAAGTTACGGCGACATTTTAAGCAGAGTTAGAATTGGGAATATTTCTAAAGCTGATGTTGCAACCTTAGAAAGTAGATTGGTTGCTCGAGGAAAAAACATCGAGGTGGCTATGGACCTTTTCATTAAACTGTCCAATGAAGGGTTTCGCCCAATTTGTTTGATGCCTAAATTAGCCATGTGCGAAAAATTCAACGGCGAAATGCTGCGAAAAAACGGCGAGAAAGTTGAAGTCATTCCTTGCCAGGATAGACTCGCTGACTATGGCAAAAAAATGAATAAAAACATTTTGAGGAGACTTCAAAGTCTAAAAAACGAACCGTCCAAAACGGGCGGTTTGGAGAGCGAGTTAATTCTTTGCGTTGGCTGCCGTATAATGGTCAGAAGGAATATCAGTTTTGAAAAAGGCGTTGTAAATGGTACGATGGGTTTTGTAACTGGATTCAAGAAGGACGAACAAGGAAACGTTGTTGGTATTTTTCTCAGAGTAGATCGCGAACCGAATAACGACAACGACAACGCTAACACTGACTTTTTAGTTGAGAAAATTTGCGTCAAATTTTTGCTCATGACAAACATTTACGTTAAGCGCTCCCAGTTTCCCGTCATCCTGGCATACGCAATTACGATACACAAAAGCCAAGGCATGAGTTTAAAATGCGCCATTATGGATTTGGGTCCGAATTTATTTGGAACGGGCATGGCGTACGTCGCTTTATCGAGAGTGACGTCCTTAGCCGGACTCCATCTATTACAGTTCGATCCGACTAAAATTAAGGCGGATGGACGAGCCATAATGGAATATAACAGGCTTCGCAAAAAATATAGGCCAGATCTGCCTCTTTTGGAAATAACGGAGTCGAAAGAAAGTAGAGGTGGGAAAAGAAGTGCGCCTACGCTATCTAAAAGCCTTTTAGAAGGCGAGGAAGTGAGATGTGAAGAAACACCGAAGAAGAAAAGGAAAGCCCAACAGAGTTTGGATAGTTTTCCCTTGAAAGGTTTAGCTAACGATGATCAAGTAACGTGCTATTCTAATAGCGTTTTGCAACTACTCATATTAGTGCCGGAATTAAGAGAATTGGTTAAATCTTACAATGGATCATTCGTTGAAAAACCAGTTTTACGTTGCCTCCATGACACGATAAACGACATCGAGAGTTCTCAAGGAAGTTTCAGTCGTAAAGGGTTGGAACTGAGAATGGCTGTCGGAAATCATTTTACGCAAAACGTTCAACAAGACGCCAGTGAATTTTTGATGGTGCTCTTGACGACACTAAGTCAAGAAATGGAAGCCAATTACTCTAAGGCTCTAAAAGATCTTTTTTGGTCAAAGTCGCGAAACTTTACCAAATGCCCCAAATGTCAAGTTGAACAAAATTCGGAAAATATTGTTGAAAGCAACATTTTCAATCTTCCACTAGAAAACCGAGATAAAATTGATTGGAAATCTCTAGAAAAAAGGATGAGATTAACAGAGGTGCCATGCGTATTTTGTAACAACCCAAAAATACAAGAGCGTGATGTATTGATATCCAGCGGGAAGTACGTATTTTTGTGTCTTCTCCGTGGTGATTACAAAGATGGTCGTCCCGTTAAGATTTCGACCAAAATATCAAGTTTTGAAAATCAAAATGTCACTTTGAGCAAGATGCTTTTTAAAACTAAAGCGGTGATTATTCATAAAGGTCAATCGTTGGCCGAGGGACATTATGTGAACTTTGTGAGAAAAGACAACGGCTGGTACGAGGTCAGTGATGCAATAATCAGAAAAAGGGAGAGATTCGTCAGTAACTTGACTGACGTCACTGTTCTGCTCTTGGAAAGAGTCCAGACACATTAAAGGATCTAACGTGATTGAAGAATCCATATCAAATTTACCCCGGGTAAAGCTTAAAATTTCAATATTCGTACCAGAAAGGAGCATCATATCTGTCAAAGATATACTAATAGTTTCATATTCCCTTTAAAGTAATTTATGATTGGGTAAAATTGTTAATTCTCGAGCAAGTTAAAGGTTTACAATGGTTCGAGATAAATTTTGATGTTGCCCAGACTATAATAACCGTGAATGGGAGGGGAAGGAGGATTGTAGGGCCATGCTATTGTTACGAAAAAAGGCGATGATTCTTGAATTAATTTTTAAATTTTCTAGTGAAGGGTTTTGCCTTGCCCCAATGGTATTTTATATAAAAACAAGTTAAAAACGTAGCCCCTGTTGGTAATCCTATGTGATTAAATATAATTCTTTAATAAGCTGGTGTTACTATTGAGACAAACTCATATTATTAGTTAACATTGAACAGATTTTTGGAACTGAGATTTAGACACTCGTACCCAAATTTTAAATAAATACTGATTAAAATTAATATATTCCAAGAGTTCTCTAAATATCAGTTTCGCAACTACCATTTTTCTCTTTTAAGCGCGCTATATTTTTTTTTTACATTAAGACGCTCATAATTTTTTTTTTTTGCATTAACAATTTCAAACCGTTCCAAAAAAAGTCCACGAGATTTTATAAACAAAATTAATTTAATCTAATATCATACTGTTTTAATTTCAACCCCTGTAGCGAAGATTTTGTGTTTAAATATTATTTATTAATATAACCTTTTCTTTGTATAACTTATCAATAATGTGTACCCGACCCAATCTAATACCACTTACAAAAATTTATTTTTAAGTATTTAATAGCCATATGAACTTATTAATTTGTCCCACTAACTAATATCCTACTATTGTTGGATAATTTGTTTTTATAAAGTTTGAGAATTATTTCCCCAATTGCGGTTACCAAAAAATATATAGATATATATATTACATTACCCGTGTGAATAAAATAACTAAAACATTTTTTTTAATTAATATTCCAGGAAGTTTTGCATATTCTCTATGTGTTTCTCACCAGCTGGAGTAGTCTGAGTGACGGGTGGCATTGATTAAAACCAACAGGGGTAGAATTTGCAAAGCCTTTTGGAATAATTTTTTTTCTTCAAAATTTTATAACCTTTTCATTGTCCCTTTGGTAACCCACGCGCAAAACAATAATTGTCATGTTCTAGCAGCACTGTTTTCAAACTTAAAGCTAAGAGTTGCCTGACAAAATTTATAAAAATTGACCCTCAAAATCTCATATTTAAATGAACATATAATAGCCAGTAAATGGTAAAGTTTTCTTTCGCCTCCTCCCCCTCCGCCCCTTTACATAACTAATATATCGAAGAACAAAATTATTTCGACAAAAATGCTACGAGCAGTTCATATGTTCAACTTTGAAACATGCAATTTAAAGACTATTTTCGTACAACTACAAGCGTATTGTATCAACACGTGCCAGCTGCTAAGCTTCAACAGAAAGATAATTCATCATAGCCTTTACCAGTATAATAAAAGGTTAAAACTACACAGCTAAAAAATATGAACATCATCATTATAAAAAACAACACCACAAGACTTCGATAGACAGATCAAGAAATATAAATATTCAACTTCTATGCCGAAATAACAGACACTTTAGACTGGCGTGTGCAAAGAATGAGAGCGACTTTGGATTAAAAACAGCAAAGATATTCAAAGAAATAACCCTCGTATTTGTTGAGTGAGTGTCTCGTATTTGTTGAGTGAGTGTCTATAGAACGTCAAGCTGTACCAAGGCCAAATAATACGTGTCAATTATTTAATTTCCCTGCATAGTTATATAACGGCTTGGCAAGCCTTGCCTTCAAGTTCATCAACACAATAGAAGTTCATAACAGATATGATTTTGCTAAAAAAAAACTTTTTTGAACAAAAGTTGCTTCAACGTTATTAAAATTTAGAACAGCAATGGTTTGTTAGTAAAATTATGTACTTTACTATGTTGGGAGTTTGGGCGCACTCCTGTAAGCCAAGCTTCTGGGCGACAAAGTTTTGAGGGAATAAGGGACTTGTCAGCATGCCTACCCTACAGGAACTGACTACCCCGTGTCCGCGGGTGGTGAAATACCCCAAATCCCCCTCCTTCACCACCCGATTAAACCTCAAGTACTTCACTCGTAACTCTAAAAAACCCAACTGTGATTAACCGCCTAATCACCTTGGACTTCAATTTAAATTTCCATCGAAACGCCTTATGAACGTTATTTTACGGACGTTTGCCAAACAAAACAAGCTCGATGGAATTAGTAAAATAAAGCTGCCAATTAATGACGTTAAGCAGTAATGCTATTTGAGTTCAAAAGTAATAAATATCAAAACAAAATAAAATGGACTGGAGATGTCGCTAACAAACACAAGGCACATCATTAACTCTCTGAACTAAATTGCAGATTCTACATTAACATAACAAAATCACGCGCGATGGAGCTAGTAAAAAAGCTACCGATTACTGAAATTAACCATTAACGCCATCTTAGTTCAATAGTGAAACACAAGGCTCCTCATTAACTGTGAACTAAACTGCAGACTCTACATCAATAAAACAAAACCAAGCGCGATGGAACCAGTAAAAAAAGCTACCAATTAATGACATTAACCACTTACGCCATCTTAGTTCAATAGTATTAAATATAGAAAAAAAGAAAAAATCAACTGGATTGAAGATGTCACTAACGAAATACAAGGCGCTTCATTAACTCTCTGAGCTAAACTGCAGATTCTACACCAACAAATCACTACCCTTTTTAAAAAGCATCTTTAAGTATATTAGCAGTATTTTAACAAACTCCCCCTTCCCTTTTTTATACCTCAAATAATTTAACATTAAAACCCATGCTTACTATTTTTCTGGCTATTATATATTCTCAATTTTACAGTCCTAGGATTAAATGTGTATAAATATTTTTGGATCATTGAATTATTCACTTGAGAGATTAACAAAATGATTATTGGTGCTCTAACATTAATGTTGAACTTTTCACACTTTTTTAAGTCCAACCTTCACGTATGACTGTCTTTGAACATTTTTTTAATCCCTCTCATGTATTCATAGTGAAACTTACATTTTAGATTCAGTTAAAATTAATTATAGTTATTCATAGCTTTTCCCTGTTAGGGTCTATTTTTTGCCAGTTAGGACGCAATCACTAATTATTCTCAAAAGCCTTTCTGGTGTCCAAAATAATTTTCCTTATAAAGTTATGAATGAAACCCTTTAAAAAATACGCAACTATTAGCTTTAAACGTGAAAAACAAAATTTTTATTTACTGGAAAATAATTATAATGAATACCATAAATAAATATCAACCAGGGAAATATAATTCCAAATTGTGTGCTATAAATAAACGTAGCAATTATCAAACCAAATGTGTTTTTAAAATAAATCTTTAGCACATTCCAATAAAATAATCATGCGTGTTTAAACCTTGACAAAAAGTTTAACCAAAATATTCATAAAGCAATTTATTGTTTTAATGACTTTAAAGTAATTATTGAACAGCCATAACTTTAAAAAATTTCAATTTATATTTTAATTATTATATAAAATAAATAATATTATTAACCCTAACTTTTGTCATCAATAAACTACTGTAACTCTCATTTGACTTTATTTATCAAAGGTAAAATAGTTAATATTAGTTTCATAAATACTAGTAAATAATTTGTTGATCCTGGTTTTTCCTATATTCAATGATAAATCTAAGCACAGTTCCATTGCCAGACTCCCCTAGTATGCTGGCTAATCATTTATCATGGCTAAATCCAATTAAGATTGTACTTAAGGTCAGAGCTAAAAATAAAATATGCCAAACTACCACACAAGAGAAAATCTTTTTAAGACGCGCCAAAGGAGGGGCCCTTTGAATTAAAAGTGAATGGCTAAATGTATTCCTGTTATTGTATATCAAATTATTATGAAATTGCCATCTTTTCCAAAATACTACAAAATTGTATTTCTTTTCCCCCGAAATATTGCCAAATTATTGCTAGTTGTCTTATTTAATCATGTCATTTTTAACAAAAAAAATTACCATTTTATTTTCTTAAATTAGGTTAAAGTTAGAGCACCACAAAAGATGGTATTCTAAATGTTGAATCTCTTGTAAAGGTTAAGAGAAATATGCGTTCTGAATAAGATGTTGTTGACACAATGACATTGGAAATGGGGTTCAAAATTAGCCTGAAAGCAACTAGTATATTCTGGTCTGGGTTCATCAGAAATAGTCAAACTAAAATCGTTGTCATGACATCACACCCTCGTATATCTTACTTCATCAGCTCAAATTAAGATTAAAAATATTGATGTGACGTCCCCTTAGCTACTAGCTCTCAGTCTATTGAATGACAAACTATTTCCTTTTCTGCAGCATGCGGGAATGAGCACTGAAATAAATTTACCACCACATGTACGCAAAATTAATAAAAATTAAGACCGAAGTAACAGATATTAATCAAAACGCGTCTTGGATTTAACCAAGACCTAAAAAGTATCGATAAGAACAAGGTTAATCACTTGACTGAATGCGCAGATATTGAAACTTTTTTTTTAATTAAAACTTACATGCTTAAGAAAGTATGTTCCATCACCCTATTCCATTGAATAAACTTACTTTACTGGTAGTAAATTTTTTCCCTCTCAATAATTTGAAAATTTTACTTATCTCGGGTTTTCGAGCACAATTCCATTCCCCGAAAACATTTTATAACTACATTTATTATCACTTTTAAGAGTTTTCGTGTGGAAAAATACCTTATAACTAGTAACTACACGTAACAATGACAAAACGATTTAGGGTAGTCTGCTTTAGCTTGTGCTGCGCCCGATACGAACAAGGAGGATATATAGTTGTATACCCCCCTTGATAGAAGTACGCCTTGTGCCATTCTCATGCCTTGTCTTTCGCTGGCCTCGTCACCAAGGCAGTAGCCCACTCAATTACGCGTTAAGCTGCTCGAGAATTCTGAATTCTGTGTGAATTACTTTTTAAGGTATTCGTCAGCAAATATTAATTGTTTTTGAGAGCATTCCTCGACTTGAAATAGGACAACTACGAAATAATTAGACCAAATTGAAGTTTAAATATTCGAACAAATCTTATTTTATAAATATCTTCTACCATTTCAATTTCTATAAAACTGTTCTACCAAATGCATAAAGAGTGCTACCAGAAGTCTATGGGGCTACTAGAAATACAACATTTACTATAGGAAGATTCGCAGCGACAAGTTTAAAAATCCCATATTCCTTTAAAAACCGTTAATGCATTATCCTTGTTCCTGAAGATATACAGACTAAGTAGCAGAGTCGAGCCACAGCGTCGTAGATCACGCGACTCGGTGAACGCGGGTTATTTTTCAAAATAACCAAGTCATAATTTTCAGGCTACGACCACGCTTAAGTTAACAATTACAACAAAGAAAATAAAAAAATTACGAATATCATGCACGCCCCTACTGCTTGCGAACCATAGAAACGCCATGGCAGAACCGTTTGACCATTGTCTGTCGTACCGTTGCTATAGACCCTTTTTACGTAAAAAAGAGATGTCCTTAGTATCGGGACATATGGGAGGGGGGGGGTTTGACCCCTCGCCGTCTCTGCTCTATTTATGATCTTTCCATCGACTCGACTCACTCGAGCGAGATGGAAGGCAAAGTTTTACCCCCGTGTCTTTCCATGTCGAAGTGGTCTATTAACATAAGTCAGTTTAACCAAGAGTAAAAATCATAACGTCCATGTTGAATGTGCTGCCATTGTTGAAATTTGCACTAAAATTAACAAAGGTTTCACTATGGAGCGTTCAGGGCATGAACGGGGATATGTTAGCAACCTATTAACGACACAATGTCATACACGTACTCTCTTAAAAGTGATAATAAATGTAGTTATAAAATGTTTTCGGGGAATGGAATTGTGCTCGAAAACCCGAGATAAGTAAATTTTTCAAATTATTGAGAGGGAAAAAATTTACTACCAGTAAAGTAAGTTTATTCAATGGAATAGGGTGATGGAACATACTTTCTTAAGCATGTAAGTTTTAATTAAAAAAAAGTTTCAATATCTGCGCATTCAGTCAAGTGATTAACCTTGTTCTTATCGATACTTTTTAGGTCTTGGTTAAATCCAAGACGCGTTTTGATTAATTTAGTACGGGGCATGATAAAAATTGAACGCAATGTGTTGGAACTAATCAAAAACTCATCTAAACATTAAAATTAAGGTTAATAATTTTTTGAAGCTCAATTTATAAGCTAAATCAATACTGCCAAACCACAATCCTTCATTAATTTCAACATAATTAAGTATAATTAGGGTGAATTTAAACATAAAATTGTAACGGCCATATCGCAAACGCGAAATGGCGTTACCCCTGGTAGGCCGTTGCTCCTCATAACGTTAAAATTAGCGAGCTTGGGTAGCAGCGGAACGAGCATACGCTTGTAAAACTATCAGGGGGGTCTAAGAAAGTCCCATTGCACCGCGCAACTGTCCTCGTCGGAATCCCGACAGAGACTTAACCCCTTGACCAAAAATCAAAGGGGGTAGGAACCCTTAGACCCGACTCGAGACCCTGTGTCTATAAAAGGAGGGACCGAGGGGACGAGAGATATCTTTTTGGCTCCAGCGACGAAGGAGGAAGGCCCGAGCACCTTTTTGTTTATTTTACTTTAAAAGTTTTTACATTGTAATATTTTTGAGAGATGGCTGGGTGAGTCGAAAATAAAGTTTGATTAGAAAAGTACTTCTATTACTCTAGGGTAAGCCTACCAGTTTTGTAGGGCTTACAAACTGGCGCCCAACGTGGGGCTTGGAGAACATAGAGTAATACATGTACTTAGTTTAATTTTTATCTCGAAAATCTAAATCGAAAGAGTGAGGGTCGTTAGTCGAGTAGTTGATTGAAAGTTAGTTTAGTTTTGAAATTAGTGATTTTAGTATAGTGATACCACTATATTGAATTATGCCGGAAACTAGATCCGGGTTTTCCGCTAATAATGGTGAAGGCGTTGAGTCCGGAGACCCGGCTCAGCAAATGAGCCAACTTATTAGTGATGCCTTGCGTCAAGCCTTTCAAGGTTTTGTCTCAGGTAGTGGGGTAGCTAGTGTTGGAAATCCAACGCAAACACCTCAGGTAAGGTTGCGAGTAGACGCTCCAACCTATTTAGGACCCGCAGATGAGAAATCTCCGATGGATTTCCTCGAGGCTCTTCAGCGGTATCAATCAGCGACCGGCTATAGTGATAAGGATATCCTTTTTCACGTGATCCCTTTGTCTTTACAAGGGCCGGCCGATCGCTGGTTTAAATTTGTGGGGGGTTCAGCCGTTTTCAAAAACCTTTCGGAATTCCGAGATTGTTTTAGAAAACATTATGAGGCTACTGATTACTCTAGGCGTATTCAAATTGAGTTGGATAACCGAACTCAAGGAGAAAATGAACCATTGACTCAGTACATCCATTGTTTATCGGAGTATTCTCACCGATTAGAAACACCGGAGTCTGAGTCGGTACAAATTCAGCGCGTCCTACGGCAGTGTCATCCGACATACCGTAGAATGCTAAGAGGGAAAGCTTTCGCTACCCTTGCTGAATTGGCTGAGGAGGCTAAGATTATTCAATCTGATCTCCTAGCCGAGGTAATGTACAGACCCCCACCGTCAATGGCGGAATCCTTGGAACCTGGTTTGGCATATGGGGCAAGCGCTACGATTGAGCAATCGCATCAATCGGTTAGTAAAGCCGTCACTATGTCTGTTTCTGCGGATGCAAATGCATTTGCGGGAAACCAGGTGGGAGTAGGATTGGCAGCCTTGGATCCGTACTCTTATTTTAGAGTACAGAGACAAGTGATGAGCGGAGTAAATACTCGCTCAGGTAATAATTCTGGTGCAACTTTTAATGCACAATCCAATGGCGGAAATCCAGTCCAAAGGAGAGGTAATCGGGGTATTGGGCGCTGTTACAAGTGCAACCAACCCGGCCATTTCAAAAGGGATTGTACTAATCCGGGAAATGGGCAAACGAGGCAACCAAGATAATCGGAAATCCGAATTATTCTTGGGAGGGGCCTCGTGATAAAATTGAAACCAAAATAACGAGGGCCAAAAACCAGGCAAGAAATTCGAAAACTCAAATTTTCGTGCCATCGGTTAATCGCTGTTCCGATTTTGGCGGGAAAACTCCCCCATTATTGAGATTTCAAGCTATGGGGCAATCTTTCCTTGGCTTGTTAGACAGCGGATCGTCAGTTTCTTTGTTGGGCGATGAATTCATACCCATATTCGAAGAACGAGGAATGGCGATAAAAACTAATAGGACAATGGTTAGATTCGGTCGCGGCACATGCCGCGTAGCCGGAGATATCCGTTTCCAGGTATATTGGCCCGGAGGGAAAAGAAGGCAGCGCTTTCTTATTGTCCGAGGTCTTACACCCTCAGTTATTTTTGGGAGAGATTTTCTTCGAGGAACGGTGATAGACATTAGGTTAAGTGAAGGTGGGTGGTCAATCGGCCCCTTCCCTCAAAAAGTCATCCCGTTCGATACCGAAGAAATGGAAAAAGGGGCGTCTAATTGCTTTGGCGAAATCGTCAAAAGTGAAAAAGACCCCTTAAATGTGTTAAAAGCTTTGGCGTCGAAATCGACCTGTAGCAAAGATGAAAGAGCTAGGTTGGTGGATATGCTTTCGGAATTCCAAAGTATATTCACAAAGAAACCTGGCGAAACCTCGCTAATTGAGCACTCTATAGAGACGGGCGACGCTAGGCCTATAGCGTGTCATCCCCGTCCGGTTAGCAATAAGAAGAGGGAGGAAATAGACAGGGCTTTTGATGAGTTGTTGGAATTGGGAGTTATACGACCATCGAATAGTCCCTGGGCGTCCCCAATTGTACTTGTTGAAAAAGCTAACCCAAAGCCGGGTGAGATCAAACGGCTTTGTGTAGATGTGCGGAGGTTAAACGATGTGACTACCGCGGATAGGTATCCAATGCCTTCGATACCTGATATTTTAGCGTACTTAGGGAAGGCGCGGTATTTCACGACAATAGATCTCTCAAAGGGGTTCCTCCAAGTGAGGATGAAAGATAGCGATGTACAAAAGACAGCTTTCGTGTGCCATAGGGGACTTTACGAATTCGTAAAGATGCCCTTTGGACTTAAAAACGCACCGGCAACTTTCATGCGATTAGTTGACCGTGTGTTAGGACCCTGTAAATGGAATTTCGCTCTCGGTTTTTATGATGATATCACCATATATTCCGAGACGTTTGAGGATCATTTGATTCACATTCGAGAAATTCTAGGCCGCCTTAAAGATGCCGGATTAACTATTAATCCGAGCAAGGTGCAACTTTGCACGAATACCGTTAATCTTCTCGGTTACAAGGTTGGTCCAGGGCGCTGTATGCCAAATCCGGATAAGTTTCGAGCGATTGAGGAATTCCCCATCCCTCGAGACGTGAAATCATTACAAAGATTTCTTGGCATGATAGGTTATTACCGCCAGTTTATACCGAACTTTGCGGGAATAGCTCGTCCTTTGTATAACCTATTTAAGAAGGATTCCACGTGGCGTTGGGAGGAAACCCATACCAACGCTATGAGGGAATTAGTGGAAAAGGTAAAGAGTACCTCGGAATTAGCTCTCCCGGATTTGAATAAGAAATTTCTTATTCAAACCGATGCTAGTAGCCACGGCTTGGGTGCAGTATTGGCACAAGAGACGGATAGAGGAATAATGCCTATCTGGTTTATAAGTCGTGGGCTGACTCCAGCAGAGCGTAATTATTCCACTACGGAGTTAGAATGTCTTGCAGTAGTATTCGCTCTCAAGAAGTTTAAAATGTATGTTGAAGGTACTGATGTGATAATCGAAACCGACCATCAGGCCCTTCAATGGCTTAAAAAGATGAAAGAGCCAGTTGGTAGATAAGCTCGCTGGTCTCTAGGCCTGCAACCCTTTAATTACGAGGTACGATATCGTCCTGGTAAATTAAATTTGGTAGCAGATGCTCTAAGTCGGGCACCAATCGAAACCGAATTGGCCGACGAAGAAGCCGTCATATCATGAATTTATTTATTAACATGAATATATATGTGCATTGACTAGTTAAACTACATATTCAGGGATGGGAGGGGCTTAGTTTGCTTGACGTCAGTGAATTTTCGGCGGTTTGTTTTTAAAGCTAAAGCTCTTGCCATGCGAAAGGCTAATTATGCTTGTAAATTGATCAACTACCGCATTAATTTACCTCCAACAGCAGAAAAAACCAACATCATCAATTCTCACGAATTCAAATGTTAGTAGTTTATTTTCAACCGTTACATTCATTTTCTTAATGGCCAAGGCCTAGCACTTTACCAACAGTTTTCAGTTTCAGGAAAAACATTGCAGGCAGTTATGTTTCATTTAAAAGATCAAAATCACCTTCGGGCATCGTGTTGAGATATTTTTTCACGTATCGGCGATTATTTGTAATATACAGTTGACGCAGTTTGGTAAACCTAACCGAAAATTGTATCCCTCATACAATTTTGTTAAACTGGTCGTCTGCTGTTCGAGCTTCCAGGTGTCTCGATTTTGATTGGCTACCGCGATGACGTTAAACGCGTATGTAATAGAAAGGTCCCTCCCATCCCTGAATAACATGATAGAAAGGCTAATGATACACATGTATATTCATGTTAATAAATAAATTCATGGTCATATTGGTTGCAAATGAAGTAGTGGGGGGTAACACACCCAAGTTGGGTTTACCTTTTAATAGAGAGGCGATAATAAAATCCCAAGCTACTGATCCAGAGTTATCTCGTTTAATCGAGGAGTTAGAGCGTGTTAGAAGCTCTGTAGACCCGGAAACGGCAGTAAAGGCCGGGGCAGTATTGGATCAGTATGTAATGGATCAGGACGGTCTTCTATTAAGATACTTCGCACCATGGGACGAGGAGGATGAGGATGCCCTAGAGAAAGCTTGGAAGGTAGTATTACCTCGAAGCTTGAGGCTAGAGGCAATCAAATATTTTCACGACGAGCCCCTTGCCGGCCACCTGGGTGTTTGTAAAACGTATAAACGTTTACAATCCCGAGTCACGTGGTCGGGTATGAAGCGCGACGTTTTGAAGTATGTTCGGGGTTGTGAGATGTGTCAAAAATCGAAGCCATCTGCACAATTAAAGCCCGGATTGCTATCAAGCGTTCGTAGCGAAAGACCGTGGGAATTAGTGACCTGTGATCTCATGGGTCCCTATACCCGCAGCTCCAAGGCTAATCAATACCTGCTCGTCATCGTAGATCATTTCACTAAGTGGGTAGAAACCTACCCCTTACGAAAAATGACTACGGAGAAAATATGGGAGAAGTTATTTGACGTTTTCTGTCGATTTGGATTCCCAATGGAACTGATTACTGATAATGCTTCTGTGTTTTCCAGTCCGAAATTCAAGGAGACATGTAAAAGATTGGGTATACGCCCGAAAAATACATCTCCGTATCATGCTCAGGCAAACATTACTGAGCGCATGAATAGGAATATCAAGCCTATGATTATTTCTTATATTGAGAAACATAGGGATTGGGATGCCCGTATTCCTGAGTTAGGCTTCGCCTTAAGGTCGGCTGAAAACAGCTCGACTGGGTTCACGCCCGCGGCGATGAATTTCGGTAGGGAGCTCTGCGCTCCACTAGATTGGGAATTGGAACCGGTAAATATTTACCAGAACCGAAACCCAGATCTATACGCTGAGAGACTGAAGGTTAGGCTGCATGATGTCATCGATCATGCAAGGCTTAACATGCAGGACTCGAAGCTAAAGCAGAAACTGCACTACGACAAGCGTCGGAGGCACGTGTATTTTCGACGTGGCGACCTTGTTTTGCGCCGTACGCACCCACTTTCCGATGCGAGTCGTGGTTTCACGGCTTCGCTCGCGAAAAAGTACGACGGCCCATTCGTAGTGCAGGAAAGAACTACCCCGTTGACGTACAGGTTGGAGGAGGAAAATACGCGAAAATTCGCTGGTATCTCTCACGTTTCAAACCTGAAACGGTACACTCCACCTTGGACGGGAGACTCTCCGCAGGATGGGGAAATCGCAGGTGAAAACTCACCTATCGATATAGCTAAGCCTAAACGTAATAGGAGAGAGCGGAGAGAGAGCGAAAAGAGCCCCCCTAGGCATTCGTACAATTTACGTTCTAACAGAGGAAACCCTTTGTAAAGTTTTTGGGTGGGGGAACACTCTTTTGATTTTCGATTCCGAGATTTTATAGGAACCCCTATAAATATTCGATGACTAATTTATTTGGCGCATACGCGCAATTTAAATAGTTGTACATGCACATGCAATTGCGGCAAGGACCTGGCTAGGAGCAGGTCCCGGCGTGGCGGAGCGCCACAGCAACGGCAGCAGCAGCACCAACAACAGCAGCAAAGGCGCACACCAGGCGCATCAGCGCAGAGCGCGGCGGCGAGGGTTGGCACGAACCCCGTTGCCCATAAGAAGCCAGCCAAGGGGCCCCAACAGCCAAGTAAGCGAAGTGTCGCTACTTGGTGCCATGCGGGCCCGATCTATTTTAGTGAAGGCCGGTTGCCGGCTGGCCAAATGGCCAGCCGTGTTGAGGGTCCCACCCCAAATATATTTAGGGGAAGGACACTCAACCCTGATGATTTCATCGGGGTGAGTGGGGGGAATGAGGGGGCCGCAGCCGCGGTTCCCAGGTGGTCGGAAACGTCATCGGATCCGTCGAGCTCGTCCGAATTCTCGGACGCGCTGGACCATTTCAGCAGCAGGGAAGAGGAGGATGACCTTTTCTTCCCGGCATTAGAGGAACGCAGCCCTGCCCAATAAGTAATTTTTGGGTGGGGGAGTTGTAACGGCCATATCGCAAACGCGAAATGGCGTTACCCCTGGTAGGCCGTTGCTCCTCATAACGTTAAAATTAGCGAGCTTGGGTAGCAGCGGAACGAGCATACGCTTGTAAAACTATCAGGGGGGTCTAAGAAAGTCCTATTGCACCGCGCAACTGTCCTCGTCGGAATCCCGACAGAGACTTAACCCCTTGACCAAAAATCAAAGGGGGTAGGAACCCTTAGACCCGACTCGAGACCCTGTGTCTATAAAAGGAGGGACCGAGGGGACGAGAGATATCTTTTTGGCTCCAGCGACGAAGGAGGAAGGCCCGAGCACCTTTTTGTTTATTTTACTTTAAAAGTTTTTACATTGTAATATTTTTGAGAGATGGCTGGGTGAGTCGAAAATAAAGTTTGATTAGAAAAGTACTTGTATTACTCTAGGGTAAGCCTACCAGTTTTGTAGGGCTTACAAAATATACCTATTTTGGATAAAAACTCGAATAAATTTTAAATGGACTACTTGATTAATATTTAAACTGTATAGCTGTTGATAAAGCCTCGTATTTCTATTTCACACTTAATCAAGATAAACCTTTAAATTAAACTTAATCAGGATAAACCTTTAAATTATACTTAATTAGGATAAACCTTTAAATTATACTTAATTAGGATAAACCTTTAATTAAACTTAATCCGGATAAACCTTTAAATTAAACTTAATCCGGATAAACCTTTAATTAAGCTTAATCCGGTTAAACCTTTAATTAAACTTAATCCGGATAAACCTTTAATTAAACTTAATCCGGATAAACCTTTAATTAAACTAAATCCGGATAAACCTTTAATTAAACTTAATCCGGATAAACCTTTAAATTAAACTTAATCCGGATAAACCTTTAAATTAAACTTAATCCGGATAAACCATTAATTAAACTTAATTGAGATAAACCTTTAAATTAAACTTAATCGAGATAAACCTTTAAATTAAACTTAATCGAGATAAACCTTTAAATTAAACTTAATCGAGATAAACCTTTAAATTAAACTTAATCGAGATAAACCTTTAAATTAAACTTAATCGATATAAACCTTTAAACTAAACTTAATCGAGATAAACCTTTAAACTAAACTTAATCGAGATAAACCTTTAAACTAAACTTAATCGAGATAAACCTTTAAACCAAACTTAATCGAGATAAGCCTTTAAACTAAACTTAATCGAGATAAGCCTTTAAACTAAACTTAATCGAGATAAGCCTTTAAACTAAACTTAATCGAGATAAGCCTTTAAATTAGACTTAATCGAGATAAGCCTTTAAATTAGACTTAATCGAGATAAGCCTTTAAATTAGACTTAATCGATATAAGCCTTTAAATTAGACTTAATCGATATAAGCCTTTAAATTAGACTTAATCGAGATAAGCCTTTAAAATAAACTTAATCGAGATAAGCCTTTAAACTAAATTTTTATGGAGATAAACCTTTAAACTAAACTTAATCGAGATAAACCTTTAAACTAAACTTAATCGAGATAAACCTTTAAACCAAACTTAATCGAGATAAGCCTTTAAACTAAACTTAATCGAGATAAGCCTTTAAACTAAACTTAATCGAGATAAGCCTTTAAACTAAACTTAATCGAGATAAGCCTTTAAATTAGACTTAATCGAGATAAGCCTTTAAATTAGACTTAATCGAGATAAGCCTTTAAATTAGACTTAATCGATATAAGCCTTTAAATTAGACTTAATCGATATAAGCCTTTAAATTAGACTTAATCGAGATAAGCCTTTAAAATAAACTTAATCGAGATAAGCCTTTAAACTAAATTTTTATGGAGATAAACCTTTAAACGTAACTTAATCGAGATAAGTCTTCAAACGTAAGTAAAATTAAGGTGAAATTAACCCAAAACACGATTTTTTTGGTTAAATTCATGGATACCTTATTTAATTAAAATTAGCACTACACTTATCTTTCACCCAGTCTCAATTTTCCTATTTAATCTTTACAATTAAATGAGCACTTAAGTCCATATTTACCCGCATTTCAAGTCCATATTTACCCGCATTTCAAGTCCATATTTAACCGCATTTCAAGTCCATATTTAGACCCATTTCAAGTCCATATTTAGACCCATTTCAAGTCGATATTTAGATCCATTTCAAGTCGATATTTAGATCCATTTCAAGTCGATATTTAGACCCATTTCAAGTCGATATTTAGACCCATTTCAAGTCGATATTTAGACCCATTTCAAGTCGATATTTAGACCCATTTCAAGTCGATATTTAGACCCATTTCAAGTCGATATTTAGACCCATTTCAAGTCGATATTTACCCCCATTTCATGTCCATATTTACCCCCATTTCAAGTCGATATTTACCCCCATTTCAAGTCGATATTTACCCCCATTTCAAGTCGATATTTAGACCCATTTCAAGTCGATATTTAGACCCATTTCAAGTCCATATTTAGACCCATTTCAAGTCCATATTTAGACCCATTTCAAGTTCATATTTACCCCCATTTCAAGTCCATATTTACCCCATTTCAAGTCCATATTTACCCCATTTCAAGTCCATATTTACCCCCATTCCAAGTCCATATTTCCCCCATTTCAAGTCCATATTTACCCCATTTCAAGTCCATATTTACCCCCATTTCAAGTCCATATTTACCCCCATTTCAAGTCCATATTTACCCCCTTTCATGTCCATGTTTACCCCCATTTCATGTCCATATTTACCCCCATTTCATGTCCATATTTACCCCCATTTCATGTCCCAATTTACACCCATTTCATGTCCCAATTTACACCCATTTCATGTCCCAATTTACACCCATTTCATGTCCCAATTTACCCTTATTTCATGTCCCAATTTAAAACCCCTATTAATCTCATATCAAACCCCTGTTCACCCCATTTCATGTCCCAATTTAAAACCCCTATTAATCTCATATCAAACCCCTGTTCACCAAATTTCAGGACCATGCGCCTGATTTACAGGAATATTTATAGTCTTGTTCAGTTTGACTTCACTACCTTTCCTATTGTGTTTGTACACGTTGAAGACTCTCTTATTATATCAATCCTGACTGAACACGATTTTAAGTAAAAATATTAATGCCGTTAAAATTATCCAAATGAACTCTTTTGGGCAACAACTAATGTAATGGAGTCAGATTGGTTTTAATAATGAGCATGTTTTACTTTTTAAAACATCATTTAAAAACCTTTCTGAGGTCTGTATGCACAATTTTTTAAAAATACATGCTTATTGGAAAATATTTCATGGAATAAGAATTTTATTTTTATTTTACAAACCGAGATTAATATTAGGTCATTACTAATGAACTCGGGCCTTTTCCAAAAAATCGTTTATTTATCAAGGTCCCTCAACAAAAAACGTTGAAAATATTGCTTGTTTTATAGGTCGGGTTAGGTAAGGCATATGTTAGTTAGGTTACGTGTCATTGAGACACAAATTTCAAGCATTGTACCTCTTAATAGTAGACGTATTTGTCCTATAAATGTTATAAATTTAATAAAAAAAGTTTCAATAATAACAAACGTTTTATCGTTGACAGCGTTTAAAAATAAAAATATTTGCTTTTAATAATATGTGGTTTTTCATCGGCACTATATTACGTTAGAAAATTATTTTTGGGAACTCATTCTATGTTCAAACTTCGTTTAAGTTCGTTACAGTGTTACGTAATTTGACTTAAAATTAAAATAAGCGAATCGCTTTATAACGGTGCATTTCTGCGATTTAAAAATATTTCATTCTTCTAAACTATAAATTTTGCTTAATGTTTTACAAAATAGATGGGATTATTGCTCATTTTACATAACCACTCAAGTTAATCAGATGTTAACGGGCGTAGATAGAATTTTAATTTAAGCCAAGATGTTTGTCCCATTAGACCAAATCCAAAACCGCCAAATTGCGGTAGTTTTCAGCCGAATTGGAATTCGGTC
Source organism: Phalangium opilio (assembly GCF_054372755.1). Classification (NCBI taxonomy): domain Eukaryota; kingdom Metazoa; phylum Arthropoda; class Arachnida; order Opiliones; family Phalangiidae; genus Phalangium; species Phalangium opilio. Next base: position 4,167,446 of record NW_028324161.1, on the reverse strand, counting down.
GTAAGGCAGGCAAGCAGTTAATTACCATAGTACAATTAACTTGAAATGGGTCAATAGGGCCTTAAAACGGGGGAAATAGGGTCTTTAAATGGATAAACAGGTCTTTAAATGGTTAATCAGGGACTTGAAATGGTGTATTGACCGATTGGTTTTACACCATATGCTAAATATGGAAAAAATAAATATTTAACAACTATTTCACTTCACTTGGTTTAATAATGTGACCGAATGTGACAGAGGTAGCGTACTTTTTCCATACTTTTAACACCATTAAACTAAGTAATATTAGAAGTTCAACAGATTGCCTAACAAAGGTGTTAAAAACCACTGTAAGTGGTGCATAAATGCCTAATATTTCCTTAATACTTGCAAATAATATTAGCAAATGGCGTTAATTGATCATAAAAATGGGGTTAAAGTACACCCTAAATGATGTCTTTCTTGGCACCGGAAAAAACAGCATATATGGTGTTTGAATGCACCGTTATATTTTAGAGTACAAATGTATGATGGTGAAGCAAACATGATTATTCAAAATTTAATTACATTAAGACTGAAGTGACAGATATTATAAAAAACCGTCTTGGTTTGGACCAAGGCTGAAAAAACAAACGATATGTTTGAGGTTTATCAATTGACTGAAGTTTCAGATATTGAAATTTTTTTCTAGTTATTTTTATCCACTCAATCCTTAATCAATATTTAATTCAATCAACTGATTTTACTGTTAATCGATCTAGTCCCTCTAAATTAATTGAAAAAATTACATATCTACGCTTTTTCAAGAACAATTACATTTTCCGAAAACATTTTATCATGAAATTAATTATTTTGAAGGGGCCGTCGCAACACACTATATTATATTACCATATAGATCGAAACCTTTTCACATTAGTAAACGGTACATGACACTCCGGACTTGCCCGCCAACCTTATTAACCTAACACCATAAAACATTCGTGTACATGAATGGTTATGGTTATGGCTTGACACTCGCTAGCGCCCGAACGACCGATCACTCAGTGTAATCGGTGTACAGTACATTTGTGAGTTTGGAAATTACATACAGAGAAACTAAAACACAGGTGTGATCCCACCATTGGGGTGTTTTCTCTCTTTCATTTTCTCGCTCGCTTAGAAGCACCGCTATAGGCAGTGCTAGTTGACTAGCCTCCTGCCCGTAGTGAACTTTGGCACCGTCTGGCGATGACCCTTGGTGCGAGGGAGAATACACCCCAATGGTGGCCTCGCCCCTGTGTTTTCCGAAATGATCTTTACGCTTGCTAAAATGATTACGCGTAATACGTAACCGGTGTAAAGTAGGGAGGTGACGTTTCAAATGAAGACTGAGTTATGACCAAGAAATTCTAAAGTATGGAAATAAAGTTCCAGTGCAACTTTACCTTCATAGAGGCGACAATAGAAATGTAGCATTTCGATATACGAAATTTAATGTATAAATTCGCGCAACACCCTGGTTTGGCATCAATTAAATATTTACATTTTCCATTCGAGTTATGTCAAAGTTCGCTTGCTCTTTTTAGACATCCAGTAGAACATTTCAAATATTCAATACTGATCCCTCAACACGTACTCCCTTCAAAATAATTAATTTCATGATAAAATGTTTTCGGAAAATGTAATTGTTCTTGAAAAAGCGTAGATATGTAATTTTTTAAATTAATTTAGAGGGACTAGATCGATTAACAGTAAAATCAGTTGACTGAATTAAATATTGATTAAGGATTGAGTGGATAAAAATAACTAGAAAAAAATTTCAATATCTGAAACTTCAGTCAATTGATAAACCTCAAACATATCGTTTGTTTTTTCAGCCTTGGTCCAAACCAAGACGGTTTTTTATAATATACTCTGTTACAACATCGGTTGTCAGCACGCGCAAAGCTGGGTCTCTATGTAATCTAGCCTTGCGCGTGCTGACAAGTGACAAAAAACGTCAGGATATTTTAAACGATTTTAAATCCTGAAGATCCTGAAGTTTTTTTTCTCTTGTCAGCACGCGCAAGGCTAGATTACATAGAGACCTAGCTTTGCGCGTGCTGAAAACCAATGTTGTAACAGAGTATATACAGAATAAGCTGTCGTTCGAGATAGGGAGTTGCCGATCCTATAGCGTGAAAACAAATTTCCGCACGCGCATTCTTTATCCATGACGTACCTATGAAACATTGGTTTGCAGTTTCTCTCATGGATCCCACACCATAACGTTTCCAGCGTGGATTTGATGTCGTCCATGCATCTTTATGTTGAGAGGCGAAATTGGTAGTGTATCCTTGTGATAGATACACACACCACCTCCCGTTTTATGGGTGCGGTCCTTTCTAATGGGAACGTAATTGGGGATAGTAATTACTATGTCTTGGACTGTGTCAGATAGCCATGTTTATGATAATCCCAGGATATCATTATTGAAGTTCTTCAGTAGATAAGTAATGTCGGAAATATGACGCTGTAAGCTCCTAACGTTCAGGTGGGCGATTTTTAGTCCTTTTGGATAAACTGTTGATGGTTCCTTTTTCTGTTGAGATCTTATATAGCCGTGAGTTTTATATTGGTTTGGGGGAGTAAGGGTGCTAGTATTGGCCAGTCAGACTTCGTAAACCTGAGGTTTGGAGTTACGGTGCCTTCGGATGGTCATTGGGCTTGGCCAGTTAGCTCTATCGAGGATAATGTCATCGAGTTTCCCACTACATTCAATGATGTAATTGGACGACCAGAAGTCTCCCTGTTTATAAGATGATATTCTTATGTTATCAGTATCAATGTCTAGGGATTCCAGGTGTTTGGCGATATCCTCGATGGTGATATTTGGATCACATCGTGAGAGCAGGAACGTCGATTGCGGTGTATTTGACCACCTTAAGGGGGTTAATTATATCCCCTAAACGATGGTGAACTCATTTAAAATATTAGTGATGACGTAATTGCTTACGTTCGGCGCACAAGAGTGACGCGTGCTCCCAGACAATTTCCAGGGTTTCTTCGGCCATTTTCTTGACGACTTTCTTAGTGGGCACTGATTTGTATTTATTGGTTACGATGGAGTGAATGACCAGTAAAAGTGACAGAACGATCAAGGTTAGAAAGATTAAAATCACCACCTGAATTAATCAAGAAGAAAAACTCAATGAATTCGGTATATATCAGGTAGATTGTTATTGAGAAAAATTTACTTCGAAGTCCATATTTAAGAAGGACCAAGAATTGGACGTGACTGTCACTTGGGGGCTGGACACGATAATCAGCTTGTTTATCCCAACGGGCGGAGACGGAGTGAAATGGTCCAATCGAGTACGGAAAAAAGAACTTGGCTCGTTCCACGCCATAACATGAGATTTCTAAAAACGCCGTAAGGGTTAATTACTTTTTTAATATGTTCAGAGTTTTTCAATATTAGCCGTAAAATCGCATACCTTGAACAAATTTGACTTATTGTATACATTATGACCGTCATTATAAATATTTTCTTCCAGTCTAAAAGTCATCGACAGAATTTAATTTACAATATAATGATAGCAATGATTTATAGCAGTCTGTAATCAGAGATTTGTTTCTGATAGTTGCGTATAGTGAACTCGGGAAAACATTGTCATGAACTTCAGTTACCAAACAATGCATTTGGCGGGGGTGTGCGAATAGTTGATTTCGACTTAAGTAGCAGATACGTTTTGGCATCAAAAGTTAATTGCTACGAGCAGAAGTAAGATAAGGGACTAGAAGTATTGAGGTAACCAAATTCTTCACTTGGCGAAAGTGAATATTCTTGATAACGCACCAACGGGTGGCCCTCTGGTAGCGGTTTATGATTTTTCCCTCCAAAATGTGAGACGCTCGCGGCGGTAGACGGCCGAACTAGATTCAAGCACCCGCGTCTGTGTTCCGCCGCTTTAGGTTGAGGGGAAGGTGGTAGGAAATGTTTTTGGAACTCAACCAATTTTTTTCTCTCTATATTGTGTAGGCGCGATGGCAGCGGCATAAAGTCCTCAAATTTGTTCACTAGTACCAGGATCTATTACCATTGCTAGAGCACTTTACTTCTAGTACCTTATTTTACTTCTGCTACGAGTAATGACATCGTTGCAACGAAACGACAAAAACTGAGTAGATAAGTCGATTTAGGATAAATGAAAATTAAAAGTTTCGGTTGTGTCTCTCAATTAGGGTAGAGACGGTGTAGCAACAGACAAAAAAACAATGACAGACACGGGACATACGTCACTCGGAGAGGTGAAAATCCCAAATAATCGATTATTATTATTATGATCGACTTAGAAATCGAGTTTATTAATTTTTCCCATACCCATTTGCCCGAAGAAGACAGCGAGGGTTTTGTTCAAATTATAGTGCACTCAAAATCCGATTATTAAATTTACTTTATATTGAGGAATCGTTTTAAATATTCAGCCATGAACTGGAACTGTGCATAAGACGTCCAGTCCTGACAAGAAATGAAAGTGTAATTGTCATCTAGAAAGCATTCTTTATTCTCACCTCTGATATCTAAATAAACTCACCCCAAAATACTCAAGTATCGAACAATTAATAGTTGTCTCATTTGCGTACCTTTAATCTATATCTATATAAATCTAAGTCCTGACTGACTGATTGACTGACTGACTGACAGACTGACTGATAATCAACGCCCAGCCCAAACCGCTTGCCCTAGAAGGCTGAAAATTTGCAGGAACTTTACTCATAAGTAGTAGGCGCGTACTAAGAAAGATTTTTCTAATCCGCCGCCATCTTTAAAAATGGCGACCAGAAATGTAAAAAAATCTTCTCTGTTCAACAAAGTCCGTGCGTTTCAACCGATTTCGCAAATATTTAGTACACTGGTTTCCTTTAACCTATAGACAGGCTGAATGGTCTTTCGGGTTCTATTTGTAGCCATCTTTTTAAATGGCGGCCAGAAATTTAAAAACCCTTCTTTATGGAGTAATATCCGCGTGAAAAGTAATAAAAAATGCATCCCTAGGGGCTGACGGGCAACGCCGAGTGCCTTATAGCTCCTAGGGTGCTACAAAAATATTAGTCATCAGTAAAATATACCCATTCTTTATATCATTTTGATGGAAGTTCTTATTACACGCGAGCGACGCCGCGGGTAACAGCTAGTAATAAAATAATTTTCAAATCAACGAAAAAATGAAGGATTTGAAAATTCGAGTTCTACCTGTATTTGAAATATCGATCGTTTCCCACAAATTCAATTTCGTTCAATGCCATCCTATCATGGACAAGTAAAGACTTGGTGAGAGTAAATGGTAACAGGGTGAGATAGATGGTGGAGTTTGATTTGAAACAAGACTTTCTAAACTCAAACATAATTAAAGCACAAGTGTCATATTTCGCATTCCTTTTATTCCTGGTAAGCTGTAAGTATTTTAAAAACATGGGTTTAAGCTAGTTTACGATAATTGGCCACAATCGAAGCTTTTGTTTTGATTGGTAGCACATGAATATTAGAAAGTTTCCGAGTTTAATTCAATAAGCATAAATCAAAAACCAACCTTAATTAGGAGTCCTATAAGCAAAATATTAACAGAAATATAAGAAACTTTCGTACTTGTCTTTCATTACAATTTTTTAATAGAGTATTTCTTCAGTTATAACGCGCAATTACCCCAAACGGACATTGGGTAACGCGTCTGTACGCATCCCGTGACCTGCGCTGTCTTAATCTGCTTTCTAAAACTGCAGTGGATTGGGTCAATTTATCATCAAGCTTGGCGCAATAACGGAAGTTAAATGGAGTACTATACTTATTCTTTAGCGGCGAGTTAAACCCGGAGAATCTGATCAATAATTTTGCTAAGCAACATTAGAAGAGTTGGACATGCGAAAATTTAACACTGGAAAGAATCGGTTTTCTACGAGAATATTTATCCTTTCTGAGATTGAATTCTACTATAGTTAGCTTCGTATTATTTAAAGTTTAAAAACCATTACGTCGGTGTTTCAGTAAAAGTTAACTTAATGTAATTATAGTTGATGGAAAATAATAGACTTACTTTTACTTAGTAATGCTTTAAGTGTTTCTAAGAAAACTTTGTGAAGAAAATTCGATATCAGAAAAGTAGACAAAACATATTTCGTTCGTGTGATTCAATCTAAGGTTAGGAAACGTTCTCGTTTAAATCTACTTTTTATTGCAAAAATTTATAATGTACCGATCCAATTCCGTCTAGGTTTGCGTATTTCAACAAAAACTAATGAAGTCCATTTATAGCTTTCAGCAATGCCTGATTAACACCATGGTTGGGTTCCCAATGGCGTGTTGGTTTCTCTCTTTGTAATAAACAAATTTGTCTATTCTGTTAATTGTGGCGTGTTAATTGGGCTTTAACTTTCACTGCTTCAAGATAACTGGAATTATTAATGTAGATTTCAGTTTAAACTCAATAAAAGCAAACTAACTTTATTTCATAAAAACTCGCTGCAGATAAGTATCTTTCTTTATTGAATATTGATTACATCGATGGAGAAAATTGGAGATTGTGTTTTCAAAATTGAAAAGGTGACCTTTTATATGGAATTCGAGAGGGGCACGTTCGACTTTTTTTGTTAGTTTCGACCAATCATCGATGAGCTTTCTTGGGTATTTGTGAAAACATTGAGCGAGTCTCGAGCCTGCCCCTCCCTGTTGTTTCCTAAGAACTTGATAGAAGCACTTGTCTTACAGTATATATATTTTCTTTTCCTAACAATTGCAGGGTTAAAGTTTAATCGGGCGATTTTATAAACTATTTCATTAAGATTTTGGTTTTGAGTTATTATAGACTGATTTTTTCCTAAACGTTTTAAGCTCTATTTTTAACTAGATTTTTAAGGTTAGGTTAAATTAAATTTTACTAGAAGTATTAGAGAAAGTTTAATTAAATTTCAGATTTTTACGGACGCTTCGTGTATATACTTAAAAGTGGATTTAAAATTTTGTTATATTATACTATAAGTATTTATATTCAATAATGGGGTAGTGTTAAAATAGTTATAGTTACTATAAATATTTATGTTCAATAAAGGGTTAGTGTCAAAATAGTTATAGTTCACAATAGATATTTATGTTCAATAAAGGGGTAGTGTCAACTTATTTATAGTACACAATAAATATTATGTTCATTAAAGGGGTATTGTCAAAACAGTTATACAATAAATATTACGCTTAATAAATAACTTACGCTTAGTAACATGTTTTACGTTTAATGAAATTGAAAATATACTTAGTTCAAAATTCATGAGCTGGGATAGTGTTACCAAAACTACAGTTGTAACAAATTTATCCATAGTACAATTTTTAGCCTACAAGAGTATGTCAGAATTAACTGATGATGGATAGTAAACCGTGCAAATGTAATTTGACTCGGACAAAATTAGAGACAAGCAACTCTCAACGGAAATGACATCTACCCATGGTGCTAATGAAGGGGAAAAAAGTTGCCTATTGTAGGGGGGGTGGAACATCTCCAAAAATGGCCGCCATCTTGGAAAATTTGGTTTTTTGCAAGTTTCGGCAAAACCGTTAGATTTAGACACATAAAAGCGAAGAGCAATTTGATTCTACGTGTTATTACGCATTTAATAAAACAAACTACATCTAAATATTCAAATTAGATCAAAAGTTACATTCAAAACACCACATCATTAATTTCGGATCTCGTTATTTTCCCCGAATTAAGACAAAAATACTTCAATTTTGTTTTAGAAAATTGGTTCGCAATGATTTAATAATGTTTTTTTTTTCTTTTCTGTGCTTATTAAGTTATTAGTTAGCTTACATTATTCAATATCTTCGTCATCAGTATCATAAACTTCGCGGCAGGAGTTAAGACATGATATTCCATTACACTCTCCGCACATGGCAGTACATAACATTCCATATTTTCTACAGGAGCATGCTTTTGTACAGTTAGTGGATTTGCATCCACAGAATATTAGCTTAAGTATGCTTTCTGGAGCGGGAGGTTGATCACAATAAATCGGGACCAAACTATTACTACATAATTTCCATCCCCATTCGTCCGCGTTCTACTTTCTATAGATCCATTCCTGGGTTTGATGATACACACGATATATGTGCTGTTCTAATGCGCTGTTAGTTGGTGGAAGGGCTGCCAGTTCAAAATTGCTTTTCAGTATTTGTTTAGAAACAATTTTGTTGTACAGAAGATACCTTTGCCTGTTTAGACTTTTGATTTTGGGTGTGGCTCCATACAGTTTTAGGACAATTTGTTCACCAGCGTTCACAAGATCTTTCTTATTTGAATTTTCGCCATTGAATAAAAGAGCGGCCTGGGCTAAGTTAGTATTTCCCTGGAATAGTTTCAAAAACGATAGCTTCCCTTTCTTGTAGAAGGCTGAAGTACTATCACACCCGGATAGAGCATGAATGAAAGGCAAAATAGCCGCTGTCTTTCCTAGTTTATTTTTAAGTTCATAGACATCAGTAACTTTATCCGACTTCGCTAACTTTCCAGGACGCATCATGTATGTGTTTTTTTCAGTCGCATGATAGACCAGTAACACTGCTACATCTGTATCTTCAGCAATAACACAAACTGAATTTTTTGGTGATTTGAGGGAAAGCGCGGTTGATACTATAACGGTATCAGCGTCGGATTGTGCTTGAACAACTTTGATAGAGGCTTTCATTAAATGCTTGGATAGCTTTGATATGAACTGTTTTTTGTTGTTAGTGTTTCCAAGAAACTCTGATTGGCTCTGCGAGTTGACAAGGTTTTCCTGTAGAACAACATCTGCGGAAGATTTGGCTCTTCGAATATGTTCTTGAACTTTGGTTGAAGGAACTGACTCATCGTATCCATCAAATACAACAGTTATGTCCGAACCATAATGAAAGTGTAAAAATTTCGTATACTGTACGAAAATTTCTCCGTAAGTAGACGGCCGTTGCCAAACTACTTTGTGTAGTAAAAATCCTCCGTCAAGCACGTAAATCATCTTGTCTGCTTTTGGTAAGGAATCCATGGGTTTCTCAACCTTATCAAGTTCTTTCAGAAGATTTGATTTGGTTCCTTTGCGAAGTTGGCCATCAACGAACAAGGATGGCGGATACGAAGCCAGTTCATACTGGAAACAGTGTTCTAACTCTTCAGAGGTCTTGTTAGTGCAGATTATGCGGTTAAATAATTGAATCGGATTTATTGGAATGTCTTCGTTGTTAATTCGGACGCTCTTTTTGTTGACAAGCGCGAGCGTTTTCACTTTGTCATTACGTTTAAATTTAACATCTTTTAGTTTCTTCCCTACAGTGTTGGTTACTAACGTATCTCCTATTTCTTGAGCTCTTTCACAGTTAATATTTTCATCGCCTACTCTTCCGCTCGATAAAGAAATAAGATTTTCATCAATTTCGGTGCTAAATGGGGGATGGTTGTTGAACCAGTCTAAGAATTTGTCTAAATCTTGACCATCACGTGCCCGCCTAGAGTCTCTTAGATCTACGTGTTGCTCACCGCTTACAAAATGAACATGAGCAAAAGTTTCTATAGCGTTACTGATATCGGAGCAAAAGGGCATTGAAGCAATCCATTTGGCCAAAGAACTGTCAGTAAGTCCCCTACCATGCGTTAGTCCACCAGTAGATTTCATAGCTCGCATTAGATTCTGTTCGATTACCATGTCCGTCCAATTTCCAGACCAATTTTTATCAGTTCGGCGAATCGTAAAGAAGCCTTCGTGAGTGAACTTCTGTAGATCATCAGGGCTCATAATGTTCTCAAGTTTTGCCATTTGTTTTAAATACAGTAGAGACGATTTTGCATAATTCAAATGTCCACTCGCGAAGAAAAATGGAATCATTTTACTGAGACTGTGTAGGTGGAGAGACCATAACCCACATCTTTCGGCGTAAATGAACAATTTTGCATTCTCTACCATCATCCAGTACATTGTCCATAGCTTCGCAGTACGACTTCTTTGCCCAATTTTAACAAGGGTTGCAATGAAAGCATCGTGAAGTTTTTCCAATAATTCTTTTTTTAGATTTTCTTCTGTTGGGTTTTTGTAAATAAATTCTAGCTCACTTAAATCTAGCTCATCTAGTTTAATTTCCTTGAAAATGAACGATGACAAGGCCTGTTGCGTGAGAAGGTGAGCCCTTATTGAGCGTGAATAAGCATGGCCATTTATCATATGAGGTACAGAATTCTTAGCGTAGACCGTTTCCCAAAGCTCTTCGATTCCACTACCACACATTATATACCCAATCGAACCGATATAAGACATCTCGGTATGAAATCCCCCTAATCGGACGGATATTTTGCTAATTGGATCTTCAGAACTAACAGATTCGACCAACTGCACCGCTTTCAGAAAAAGGGGCTGGTCAAACGTAACTAGACAGTGTCGTTGATTGTGCTTTTCGCACTGGGCTTTTGCAAAATGAAGGGCAGTATATATAGTACTTAAGTTTCCAGGGTCTAAGTTTATAAACGGAAGAGCAATAATTTTACTCTTTACATGACTAGAAAGAGAAACGGCAACAGACATGTAACCGTTCCATGATACATTCATGGTATTGAATATAGAGCCATTGCTAAGCCAAAGAGTATTTAAAATATTTATACGCTTCAACATATCTGAACCTTCTAGTCCATAGTTTAACTGTTCAAGTTTTACATTGCTTAAAGCATTATCATTCTTTTTCTCAAAATATTTAACTTCAATATTTCCAAATTTACCAATATCAATTGCACTAATAATGCTCTTAGGCCTAGGTACGTTTTGCGAGGTTTTCATGGAATTATCAGGCGTTACACAAACTATACCACCCATTGAGTGAAATGTACCGTGACCGTCTAAGGTTTTTACATTAAAATCCGCATTGTCGAAAACGTATTGAATAAATCCGTCACTTTCAAATTGCACATCTGAATTAACAACAACAGAGGATTCAAATTTTAGAGCTTCTTTATAAGAGCTACAAAATCCTAGTTTTGACAAAATATCAATTAAATCTTTAGAACCATATTTTCGATGTAAATGTATAGCTAGGCTACTTAAAACTGGTGCGACGTAAGATCGAGATCTAATTATGGCTATTAGCGCGTTTGCTATAGCAAATATTTTTACATTTTTTTCTTTAGTAGGATTATTACCGCCCAGTAATGCTTCTAAAAATACTTTTAGGGATTCGGGGATATCTTTCTCACCCCCTGAAATTATATCTTTTATGGATCTGTATGAATCACAATCGAAGTATCTTAGTTTAATATCTTTAACTAATATAGCCGCGCTAGTCTTCAGAAGTCTAATCTTTTCTTCTTCTGGATCAGTTTTCCTAGTATTGTACCATTCGTTGTTTAATAAATGCTGCGCGCTGTCATGGAAACAAAGAACACTAGACCTTCCAGGTATTTCGGTAATTATGACCCGTTTCCCAAAATGCTCCTTTAAACGTCGTTTCAAATGCTTCTCGGTCCAGCTTATGAGGCCTTAAAAGTCCCTATTCTTTAAGTTTTACTCAAAATGAAATATTTTTCAAATTACCTTCAGGAAGAAAAGATTCCAATTTCTGACGTATTTCTGGTATAGAATATTGGCACTGTTCTTCGTTAGAAGATAGGAAGTTGCAAAGTTTTTCAAAGAGTCTTCTAATGGCTCAACTTTAGGCCTACCGGCATGACTTTTAAGTGATTTTGGTATTTTTGTAAACGCGGCATGACAACTAGTATGATATCGCGCTTCTTCTGCAACTAAATCATTACACGCACCTATTCGCCGAAGTACATCACCACCAATGCCATCATTGCGTTCATGGCATTTCTTTAATATCGAGTTTTTAATTTCTATTGTGCTTACTACTCTCGCGTGGAGATTTTTTCTTTTCTTTTTTACTAATTGGCACGATTTTGCACAAAACAAACAGTGTTCCTTAAAATCGAATTTTGGAATAACGTTTCTAGTTGTGGATTGGCCTGCATCTTGCCTTTCCAACTGATCTCTTCTTTCATTACTATATTGAATATCACGTTTTGAAATGTACTTCAAACGGCAGGATTTGTGAACTACAAGGGAGCTAGATTCTCGACAGAGTTCCGATATAACTTCCAATTTTCCATCGTTTCTGGCTGAGCTAGCAGATTTGATCGTTTCGATTCCTATAGCTTTAACTGTTACAGTTGTATTATTTGGCTTATTTAACGAATCTCCGCAAATAACACACGCATCCATATTCTACGTTGTCTAAAACACTACCGACAAAGAAGTACGACTTTTCTAAACCAAACCTTTTTGCACTGTTTATATTCAGGCAAAATAAAAGCTTTTCTATTTTGAATTTCATTTTAATAGCAAGTACAAAGCTAGACCAAGGGGGTTGACACCCCCGGTTAAAGTCCAGTTCTCTTACCAATCGGCATACAATAAAACCATAAGTTTATAAGATATGTTCCATAAGTGTGGCACTGGTTACTGAGACCTAGTTGTGGAGTGACGTAAGTGCAACATCATAGATTCTCGTGAAGTGACGCCTGGTGGGGCGCTGTCAAAGGCTTAGTACAGACTAAGTAGGAAGATGCACTGCATAACCACGTGTAATCAATTCTCGTGTCGTTCTCGAACTAAGTCTCAGTAAAACTTTAGTATTATGAAGTATAGGAAGTGACATACTTATGGAATATCTCTTATACACTTCTGATAAAACTTCATAGTTTTATTTAGTTTTATGACTTCGCCCACAAAAGGCTGCTGGCTGAACTTTTAAAATAAGTAAAATGTTTTCCCCAAATATGTATACGGGGAAAATAACGAGATCCGAAATTAATGATGTGGTGTTTTGAATGTAACTTTTGATCTAATTTGAATATTTAGATGTAGTTTGTTTTATTAAATGCGTAATACCACGTAGAATCAAATTGCTCTTCGCTTTTATGTGTCTAAATCTAACGGTTTTGCCGAAACTTGCAAAAAACCAAATTTTCCAAGATGGCGGCCATTTTTGGGGATGTTCCACCCCCCCTACAATAGGCAACTTTTTTCCCCTTCATTAGCACCATGGGTAGATGTCATTTCCGTTGAGAGTTGCTTGTCTCTAATTTTGTCCGATCTTTTACCTTTTTTATTTTAATTGCACTGTACTAATTGGAACAATTCTTTTGTTGGATTGGCGTCCTGTCTGGATTAGCGTTTTGTCTACATAAGTAACACACAGCAACAAAAGGTATATCACTAAATGAGAAAGATTTGTAACAATGAGAACGAGATTGTTACACCGTGAATATAACGTGGACAATATTAAGTATCAAATAAAAAAGCTACCATTACAGGGTTGAGACGCAGAAATTGTAACGTACGTTTTTCGCACGTGTTTCTGATAGCTATGGACTGTGTAATACAATAAAGAACATGTGTTTGTCATACTTGATTGCCGAATTTCGAATGCGAATGTTATATTAATATATGAATGAGGTATTCTTTATATATTTAAGGATTTATCACCACTGGTTCTCTATGCATATGTCGAGACATTTGAAACTCTACCAGAATATCCGTGTTTTACTACTGATAATTTTACTAACATATTTAAATGACAGTTTAGTGATAGTTAATCAAATTCATATCTTAATTGTAAAGTATCCCCTATAAGTTATGCAGTGAATTTAAAATAATGTAACACGCAATGATCGTTCGTTTATAGTTCGAAGACGAAAATAAATTGGTGTCTTGTCTGGGAATTCCCTTTTGGGTTTTAACCTATTTAATAATCAGTGTTCAAGCGAGTTATTTGAAGATTATTTCGGTTATGACAACTGCTACTGTTATTGACAAGAGCGTGAGAAGCAAGTTGAAAGGAACAGTGACGCTACGCAGGTCCAATTCTACCGTGCTTTGGGATGGTCTCTTCCACTTCAACTGCTCAATGATGCAATTTATTTCTAGTTTCTGATTTTTGAAAACTTCCTTTTCGAACATCGGTTCCACCCTGTAATACAACATTCGTTAAGGCTGTTATACGTTTCATGATCAAATTGGCACTGACATCAGTTGGGCGTTCAATTGTGGTATGCTTTTTATCCAAGAGGTGTTGAAAATGAGGTGTTTGAAGTCGAGTTTAAGAAATTGTTGCGAAAAGTAAAATCCATCTTTACTCACGACGAACTCTTTTGAGTCAAAATCAGTATGTTCCAACATGTTAATCATGGAGTCTGTGCTTATGATCAAAGCTTTCTCCCCCGAAAAAATTGAACTGTACGAATCCATCAAGTCACCATGGTAAAAATCGAACAGTTTCTTCTCATCGAGTGCGTCTAGCCACTCCTTGACAACTGGATCTAGGCCCGCCTGATACAAAACAAGTCACGTAAAAATATTTACGTTTTAACTAGGTGTAGTGGGATGGAGGGTGTGTTAGTTTCGTCAGGAATGTATGGAGGGGCTGGAATGGCTAAGGGGGCTCTCGTTGTACCCTTGATGGTGGAAACATAAGGCGAGTCCTTTTTCTTTAGAAGTGTGGCTCCTCCCCCTACGTTTGTTTAGCTGTCTACCGAAGGCCAAAAATGTCATGACTCGTTAAAACAGGCATGGCAGAAGTGACCTTTTAGATTTTTTAAACTTAAATGCGCTGATTCGCTGCCGTTAGCGTTCATATTCGATTCTCTCAGCCTAGGCAGAGGACCTATTGAATTATTGAAGAATTATAGCAAACGAGTTTTCTGGCAGCCAATGAATGAATGAAAATAATTTAAGTGGTAAATACGATTTTTTACGTCAGGCTATGACGTCACTAGCGTAATTTAAATTAAGCCACGCCAGTTGTTTCCAAGATCATTTCACGCCGATTAGGATTTGACCTTAGCCATTCCAACCCCTCCATACATTCCTGGTTTCGTAAGTGCCAATGTGGTACAGTATTCAGTTTTTCTAACTCGCGAATGTATTATTCGAGATGGCCCAACGGTTGGGATAAATATAGGCCTTTCCACACCCAGCTAAAATAGATCTTTCGTCTACCAGCCTCCACACACAAACCACATACATACACACTCACAGATCATAATCGTAAACGCCAGTATGTCTTTCACACTCGTAGGTTAAAACTCTTACAACTAGGTATATATGAGTTATGCATATGCATTGAAGGTCAGGAAAAGGTTTCAACGGCAACTATAAAAAATAACAAAAAACGAGCCTTTACACATAGTGCCTTTTCCGCCTGAAAATGAATCTTTCATTCTCGCTACCATGCCAGCATCCCTTCCCCCGCACCAACCCAACAAACCGGTCTATAAAGAATATTTCCTTATATACACTTTCCAACAACTCGGCTTCGATACAGTCCTCCATCAAACTTCACTTTGGGGCTGCCGCAATCCAACCGGGTGAATTCTTTGACGATGCCAATAATGTTTCTTTCCCAATACTTCGACGAGCCTGAGGATCTATTCTTAACAAGCGTCCCTACAAACTTGTTTTACTTCCATCCGCGAAGTCAGAAAAATGCTGTTAACTCTTATCATAGCGCTCCTTTCGGAATTCTTTCACATTACGAGCTCCAAGGTAGTATAGTGGCATGTGGATATAGCATTATTCGGTTTCTATCCACTCTGGTTTTTCGTGTACCCGGGGTTAACTCACAAACACACTTACACACACACAATACATTAGCGCAAGAACAAAGTCTGGTTATACAACCACACCTAGCTAAAAATGACGTCAGAACAATAGAGGACTTAACACGAAAAACATTATTCACCCTTTTTTTTATATATCGGAGATCGACAGGGGAAATAAATGTAGGTGAAATTCCCGATTTGATCAAGTCAGAGAGAGTGTCGATGAAGTTATAGCTTTCCGTCGAAAAGTCCGTACGCAAGTAACAACCCAAGAAGAACAGTATGAAAGTCACTCCGATCAGCCACGACGAAACTAGCAGACGACAAGTAATGTGCGGCAGAAAAGCAGGAATCGCTATAAAACATAATTATCCTACTCGCTTTAGGTCTCATTAAATCACCGGCCATCTTTCGTTATTAAAGGGAGGGTGAAGTAGAAAATCAAGTGATTTTTTATCGATTCTTCTCTTAATTATAAGACCAGTCTGCATGGTCGAACATTCAGGAAATACTTCCGAATGATTTTAAAATTCAAATTTGGCTCAGATTTTAAGGATAACTTTAAAGAAGGTCCTACGACCAATCGCGTAAAGCCCGGCCTTTTTGTTAACAAAATTCTCGTGGCACGCTCCATGTCTCGCGCCACGATTATCACGTCGCGCGCGAATTTTATCAAATCTCGTGATAAATTTACGAGAATTTTGTTAATAAAAAGGCAGGTCGTTACGCGATTGGTCGGAGGACCTTCTTTAAAATTATCCTTAAAATCTGAGCCAAATTTGAATTTTAAAATCATTCGGAAGTATTTCCTGAATGTTCGACCATGCAGACTGGTCTTATAATTAAGAGAAGAATCGATAAAAAATCACTTGATTTTCTACTTCACCCTCCCTTTAAGGGGGTTAATTATGTCTGCTATACGAAGTTGAATTATTTCTAAATATTAGGTAAGACGTAATTGCTTACGTTCGGCGCACAAGAGTGACGCGTGCTCCCAAACATTTTCAAGGGCTTCTTGGGTCACTTTCTTGACAACTTTCTTGGTGGGCACCGCTTTATATTTGTTGGTTACGATGGAGTGAATGACGAGTAAAATTGATAGAAGGACCAAGGTTAAAATTATTAAAATCACCACCTGAATTAACAAAGAAGAAAAACTCAATGAATTCGGTATCAAGTAGATTGTTATTGAGAAACATTTACTTCGGTGTCCGTATTTAAGAAGGACCAGAAAGTGGACGTGACTGTCACTTTGGGGCTGGACACGATAATCAGCTTTTTTATTCCAACGGGCGGGGACGGATAGAAATGGTCCAATCGAGTACGGAAAAATGAACTTGACTCTGTAATAGCGATAACCTGAGATTTCTAAAACCGGCGTAAGTGTTAATTGCTTTATAAATAGTTTCGGAGTTTTTCAATATTAGCCGTAAAATCGAGGTAAAATCGCATACCTTGAATAAATTTGGATTTTTGTATACATTATGACGGTCATTATAAATATTTTTTTCGAAATCCAGTCTATAAGTCATCAACAAAATTTAATTACAATGGTATGTTAACATTGGTTTATAGCAGTCTCTAAGCTGAGACAGGAACTGATATCTAGTTTATTAGGAAGAAGTTATAAGATGCCTAAGTATTCGCGCGCCATAGTCCCAATCCCCCTTTCAAAATACAAGGGGTGACGTAAAAGGAGGCCAGGCTATTTCGCCTCTCCTCAGTCGGAAAATTCGTAATTTTCGTCATTCGCGTCCCGCTGTCGTGAGTTTTCAAGACCAATGAGATGCTGGTTGTAATTTAGAGGCGGGGATTAACTCCGGACCTATATGTTTGGACTGGAGATAAAGCTGGAAATGTGGCGAATTTATACCTTCTCCCTATTAAACTACATATCACTTCTTGGCTGAGATTCGTTTCTGAGGGTTCTTTGACGTTGCGTAGTGAACTCGGGAAAACGTTGTCGTAAACTTCAGTTACCAAACAATGAATTTGGCGGGGGTGTGCGAATAGTTGGTTTCGCCATTAGTAATATATCCAGACACGGTCGATACAGAACCTTTCCGGGACATACGTCACTCGGAGAGGTGAAAATCTCAAACAATCGTTTGTACGATTATTATTAACTATAAGAATTCGAGTTTTTCAACTTTCGCACACCCATTTGCTCGAAGGAGACAGCGAGGGTTTGAGCATTAAGTCTATTTGGTTCAAATTATAGTGAATCTAAATCCAAATGTGAAATTTACTTTATGTTGAGGAATCGTTTTAAATATTCTGCCATGAAATTTATTGGTTCCATATCGAACCCACGCTTTTGACAAGAAATAAAAGATTATTTGACACTGAAAACTCGCTTCAACAACGCCAATGATTTTGATAAACCCAAGTTGGTATCGAACAATTAATAGTTGTCTCATTTGCGTACCTTTAATAATAAATTATTTTTCAAATCAACGAAAGCATTTAGGATTTGAAAACTTAAGATGTACCTGTATTTAAAATATCGATCATTTCCAACAAATTCAATATCGTTCAATGCCATCCTAGCATGGACAAGTAAAGAGTTGGTGAGAGAAAATGGTTCTTCAGTAACAGAGAGAGTGAGACTAGACGATAGAGTTTGAGTTGAAGTAGAGAGCTGCACGGAACGGAATTTTTTCCGTTTTACGCGGAGTCCGTTCCGTTCCGCCGGCTTAAAACGGAATCGGAAGAAAGAAAGATCTATATAAGGGAAACGGATCGGAAACGGAAGAGCTAATGAAGGAGTTGTGGAAACGGAACGGAAACGGAAAAGCTAATGAACGTTTTTATGGAAACGGAACGGAAGCGGAAAATCTAATGAACGATTTTGTGGAAACGGATCGGAAACGGAAGAGCTAATGAAGGATTTGTGGAAACGGAACGGAAACGGATGAGCTAATGAACGATTTTATGGAAACAGGAAAAAAATGTGTTATGGTTAAGGCAGGGATAAAGAATACCCGTGAGGAGTTTTCACTCTACAGGATACGCAACTCCCTATATCGAACGACAGCTTATTCTGTATATACTCTATTACAGCATCGGTTTTCAGCAAACGCAAAGCTAGGTCTCTATGTAACCTAACTCTGTATGTGATGTCACGAGACGAAAAACTTCAGGATTTAATGTATCCGCGAGTTTTTTTAGCGCGAGTATAAGGACCTCAAGGCCTTAGTTTTCGATGCGTGTGAAATTGCCTACAGCCAACTGCACGTATTTGAATCTAAGGCCTGAGGTTTTTCGTCTCTTGTCAGCGCGCACAAAGCTAGGTTACATAGAGACCTAGCAATGCGCGTGATGATAACCGATCTTGTAACAGCGTATGTACAGAATAAGCTGTCCTTCGAGATAGGGAGTTGCCTATCCTATAGCGTGAAAAGAAATTTCCTCACGCACATTTTTTATACACGGTTAAGGAATTGAATAGGATCGGACACAGATCTTTTGTTCTCTGCAGCTCTCTTGTGAGCTGCACCGAAAGGAATTTTTTCCGTTTTCCGCGGAGTCCGTTCCGTTCCGCCGGATTAAAACGGAAACAGAACGGAAACGGAAAAGCTAATGAACGATTTTATGGAAACGGAACGGAAAAGGAAAAGCTAATGAACGATTTTATGGAAACGGAAAAGCTAATGAACGATTTTATGGAAACGGAACGGAAACGGAAAAGCTAATGAACGATTTTATGGAAACGGAACGGAAACGGAAAAGCTAATGAACGATTTTATGGAAACGGAACGGAAACGGAAAAGCTTATGAACGATTTTGTGGAAACGGAACGGAAACGGAATACCTAATGAAGGAGTTTCGGAAACGGAACGGAAAAAGGAAAAAAATATCTTATGGCTACGGAATTGAAACGGATCGGACACAGATATTTTGTTCTCTGCAGCTCTCTAAGTTGAAGCAAGTTCAAATCTCTGACTTGAAACAAGACTATCTAAACTGAAACATAATTAAAGCACAAGTGTAAGTTTTTGCTTTCCTTTTAATCCTGGTAAGCTGTCAGTAATTTAAAAGCTTGATTTTCAGCTAGTTTACGATAATTGGCCGGAATCGAAGCTTTAGATTTGATACGTTGCACATTGGAAAGTTTTCGGGTTAAATTAAAAAGCAACCTTGGAATTCCTATAACCAATAAATGGACCGAATTATTCAATCAAATCACTACAATTTTTTAATCTAGTATTTTTTCAGTATTAACGCGCAATAATCACCCCAAACGGACATTGGATGACGCGTCTGTACGCATCCCGTGACCTGCGCTGTCTTAATCTGCTTTCTAAAACTGCAGTGGATTGGGTCAATTTAAAGAAATCATGAAGCTTGGCGCAAGAACGAAAGTTAAATGGAGTTCTATACTTATTCTTTAGCGGCGAATAAAACCCGGAGAATCTGATCAATAATTTTGCTAAGCAACATAAGAAGAGTTGGACATGCGATAAATTAACACAGGAAAAAGTCGGTTTTCTACGAGAATATTTACCCTTTCTGAGATTGAATGCTACTATAGTTAGCTTCGTATTATTTAACGTTTAAAAACCATTAGGTCGTCGGTGTTTCAGTAAAACTTAATGTAATTATAGTTCATGGAAAATAATAGACTTGCTTTTATTTGATAAACTTTTAAGTGTTTCTAACAAAACATTGCGAATAAAATTCGATATCCGGAAGCAAAACTTACTTCGTTCGTGTGCTTCAATCTAAGCTTTTAGGAAACGTTCTCATTTAAATCTACTTTTTATTGTAAAATGTTATAATGCAACGACGCAATTCCGTTTGGTCAGTCTGTAAAATCCTTTGCATAAAACTTGTATATTTTATCTATTTTTTATCTATGTAAAAAATTGAAAACATTTGTACCCAAAAATAACCTTAACAAAAAATAACCTAACCAACAAAAAATAACCTGTATACAGTGTGGAAGAGATCAGAGCAACACCTACCTTTGTGGAAAACCCCCAAAACCCCTGACGGACTACTTCCCTGCAGTACATTTTCGAGCTCGTATACAGGGTGTGACATGTGTCATTGTATGCAAATGAGAACGTGCAACAAGTATCATAGTGAATATCGTTTAATGATACGCACTTTGAAACGTTAAAGACCTACGATTAAGCTTAGTAACTAAGGCATCACACTACAAATTAAAGGGCTGTTTGGTAAACCCATCAGCGTAAATGTTCGATGTGCCTACCGTCGTGGTGTAGGCACTCTTCAAGACGATTTCCATGCCTTGTATTACGTTTTCTAGCATTTGAGGAGTGATTCGTTCAATTGCGCTTTGAATTCTGGCCTTCAAGTCGTCTACATTTAAAGG
This sequence comes from Phalangium opilio, assembly GCF_054372755.1. NCBI lineage: Eukaryota > Metazoa > Arthropoda > Arachnida > Opiliones > Phalangiidae > Phalangium > Phalangium opilio. The sequence continues at coordinate 4,146,512 of NW_028324161.1, read as the reverse complement.
TTCTGTTGCAAACACCTTCCCCATAAGAAGAAATCAAGTGGGGTTAGGTCAGGGGATCTTGCTGGCCACGGAATTGGTCCACCTCTACCGATACAACGGTTTGGAAAGTGCTCAGTTAGCCATTGGCGAACATTGACCGCCCAATGTGGTGGCGCTCCATCCTGCTGGAACAACAGGTCCCGCATCACTGCCAATGGTAATGCGTCTATCGCATCACTAAACTCGTGGCGCAGGAAGTGCAAATACCTGTCACCAGTAATGTTGTCCTCGAAGAAGAAAGGTCCGATGATTCTGTTCCCCAGAATGCCACACCAAACATTTATCTTCCATCGAATTTGATGGTAATGTTGCCGTAACCAGTATGGATTTCGTTGGGTCCAGTAATGTAAGTTATGTCGGTTTACCGTACCATCCCTGTGAAATGTCGCCTCATCAGAAAAAAGAACCTTTCTTAAGAACAATGGATCGGCTTCAATTTTCTCGCGCATGGTAAGACAGAAGTCTTGACGTCTTAGGTAGTCATCGTCCGTTAAGGCTTGATGGAGGTGGATATGATAGGGCCGGTAGTGATGCCGATGTAAAATGGCAAGAACGGTTGAATGGCTTAGACCAACCTCTTCTCCGACCGCTCTACTACTAGTATGACGATTGGCTTCAAAACGTGCTAGAATGTCGACTTCCCTATCATGATTACCAATTATACGGTCTCTTCTACGTTGACGGTCGTGCACGACGAAACTCCCGAAATCTCGTAGGTTGTCTCTAATGTTCGTGAAGGTTCTTCGAACCGGCCTTCGTCGGTTTGGGAAGCGTTCGGCATAAAGCAATGCCGCTTGTTGAACGTTACCGCGACATTCACCCAAAATAAACGTCATGTCCAATTTTTCTCGGTTGGAGTAGGCTGCCATTCGTCTACGACACAGGACTTACAACGTTTATACGAACTAAGCTGCTAGTAACGACGCGTACGTTTGATTGAATAATGTGCCGAATTCTCAGTGCCGCGGAAAATTCTGACCTTCGTAACCTCGTATGGATTCCTTATCTAAGTAGGCTAAAGCCACGAATTTAGTGATGCGATAGACGCATTACCATTAGCAGTGATGCGGGACCTGTGGTTCTAGCAGGATGGTGCGCCACCACATTGGGCGGTCAATGTTCGCCAATGGCTAACTGAGCACTTTCCAAACCGTTGGATCGGTAGAGGTGGACCAATTCCGTGGCCAGCAAGATCCCCTGACCTAACCCCACTTGATTTCTTCTTATGGGGAAGGTGTTTGCAACAGAACCTTTAAATGTAGACCAGAAGGCCAGAATTCAAAGCGCAATTGAGCGAATCACTCCTCAAATGCTAGAAAACGTAATACAAGGCATGGAAATCGTCTTGAAGAGTGCCTACACCACGACGGTAGGCACATCGAACATTTACGCTGATGGGTTTACCAAACAGCCCTTTAATTTGTAGTGTGATGCCTTAGTCCCTAAGCTTAATCGTAGGTCTTTAACGTTTCAAAGTGCGTATCATTAAACGATATTCACTATGATACTTGTTGCACGTTCTCATTTGTATACAATGACACATGTCACATCCTGTATACGAGCTCGAAAATGTACTGCAGTGAAGTAGTCCGTCAGGGGTTTTGGGGGTTTTCCACAAAGGTAGGTGTTGCTCTGATCTCTTCCACACTGTAGAAAAAAACCACCTGCAAAATATCTCCTTCAAAATCAACAAAAGCTTAAAAACCTAACATTCAATACCTTGTCAATACTCAAAAAAGAACAAATTGTAAAACCGAAAACCGTGAAAACACGCCCAACTAAATTCCCTCCGAGAGCAAAAACTTTAACCCTTGACCTGACCTAATCCTAAACGAGGAACATGCTGACCAAGGGGGAAGGAAGTTGGGGGCGGATTCATGAATTTCACGTTATCAGAATCAATGTAAAAAAGAGTCACTTCGCTTCGCAACAGACCATTCCATTATTGACATGGCTGAAGAGAACTTAACAGGGGCTAGAGGTGTTTTAAGAAGCACTGCTAGAGGCAGAGCGAGTTGCCTAGCCTCCCGCGTTTAGTGAACTGTGGCTCCATCTGGCGTTGCCTCTTAGCGAGTCGGAAGACACCTCTCCGCCCCTGCACGTTTGTTTCTCTACAAGTACTTACACAACCTTAAACTCTGTCCCTCCCTGACACAGAGCTACCGAACCGACCAATGAAACTATAAGCATTAAAATAAACCTTTTTATTAGTTGTTTAACTTAGTAGTTTAATTAACAATCACGCGCTCACGATTCACACGAATTAGGAATTTAGATAACTTTTTAAAACCAACTCATTTCAATGAACAAAATATTCAGTCTAACAAAATAACGGATAAACGGGGATCCTTAAAAAATAAACTCTTAAACCCCCCGCAAGAAATAACACAGTCCAAACCAATGAAGCCCATTTATAGCTTCCAGAAGTTGGCTTGGTTGGCCTCTACCGTTCAACCTTGCGACATAACTTCAATTATTTATGAAATTGTTCAAATGAACCAAGATATTCTCAAAATTTCAAATATTTATTTTCTATGGGTGTTCGGGTGGAGATTTTTGGATAATCTAATATCTGCTCGTAGGGTATCAGGGGGGAGGAGGGGGTACTCAATTGATTTTCGGGTATCCGGGTAATAAGACTTAGCCAAAAAATAGTTGTCAGGTACCAATAGAGTATTTAAAGTTAGAAGAATATTTATCGGGCAAAGTGATTATAGAGCTATTTCATTGGGGGAAAAATTTCGTCTGCTACGAAAATTGGGCCTGCCTTTGAGTGTAGAGGGCGGCCATTTTGTGAGGGTTTCTCTATGGGCAAATAGCATTGGTGACGTAGCCATTACCCCCTCTGAAATAGCTCTATAATGGGCTTTATTGAATATTGATTACATTGGGGGAGAAAATTGGAGATTGTGTTTTTAAAATTGAAAAGGGTGACCTTTTATATGGAATTCGAGAGGAGCACGCTCGATTTTTTTGTTAGTTGCGGCCAATCATCCATGGACTCTCTTAGGTATTTGTGAAAGCATGACGCGAGTTTGAAGTCGAGCCTGCCACTCCCTCTTATTTTCTAAGAACTTGATAGAAGCACATGTGTTTACAGCATATATTTTGCTTTTCTTAACAATTGTAAGGTTAAAGTTTTATTGAATGTTTTTATGAACTATATTTTTCTGAATTTGGTTCTGAATTTTTTTAGGCAAATTTTCTCGAATTTTAGATTTTAGAATATTCAAGGCCTATTTTTAACTAGAATTTTAAGGTAAGGTTACTTTTAATTTTACTAGAAACATTAGAGTAATTCTAGTTAAATTTTAGAATTTTAAAAGTGGATTTACAATTATGTTTTATTACATTATAAATATTTATGTTCATTAAAAGTTTAGTGTCAAAATAGTTATAGTTCAATGTAAATATTTAAGTTCAATAAAGGGGTAGTGTCAAAGTAATTATAATACACAACATATTATTATGTTCAACAAAGGGGTAGCGTCAAAATAGTTATAGTACACAACATATTATTATGTTCAATAAAGGGGTAGTATCAAAATAGTTATGATACACTATAAATATTTATGTTCAATAAAGGGGTATTGTCAAAACAGTTATAGTTCACAACATATATTTATGATCAATAAAGGAGCAGTGTCGAAATAGTTATGGTACACAATATATATGTTTCTTTTTGTTCAATAAAGGGGTAGTGTCAATATAGTTATAGTACACAATAAATATTATGTTCAATAAATCGACAATGTCTTGAACTTACGTTTAGTAACAGTTTTTACACTTAGTCAAATTGAAAATACACATAGTACAATCTTCTTGAGCCGGAAAATGCTACCTAAACTACAATTGTAACAATTTTATCCATAGTACAATTTTTAGTCTACATGAACATGCCAGAAATAACCATTTATTAAACATAAGTAACATTTCGCAACAAAAAGTATGTCACTATATGGGAGAGGTTAACGAAGGTCCATGTTTCTGAGTGCAACATCATTTCCACCAAAGCGATGGTTTTTTTTTGTCAAACACTGTCGTAGAAGTGATCACTGGTAAGGCAAAACCAGTTGGTACAAACACCAAGTATAATATGGTTTTAGAGATACCTGGAACTTTCTTATTCTGTTTCCATGTAAATCCCCTTAAGATTAAGCATTGCGGATATTTGAAATGTTATACTTATTGTGATTATGTTACATATTTTTACGAAATTTCTCCTAACTCATGATCGTTAGATCAAACGCAACACAGACTAAAGAAGGAAACACAGAAAAAAAAGTGTTTAGGTTTGCAACATCTGAACATGTTACAAAGTTAAACATTGGTGTGAGGTAATGTTTATTTCATCAATGTTGATGTCTAATTACATCTCTGTTTCTCTAAGGATCCTTAAAATGTGTTCCAAATAGAAACACTTCCTATTTTATCACGTTTAAGAGGTAAACACAGAATAATCTTAACACTAAGCTAAACATCAACGCTCTCCAGGTGTTATTTAATGTAACATGTTTTTAATACGTTGGTGTATGGTTTCAATTTTTTAAATCTTTATTTTATTAAGAATAATAATATTTTAGAAAAACAATGAAAACGTGGAGGTATATTTTACCACAAGGTGAAAAATCTAACACCTTGTGGCTATATTCATAATGTAAGCCACAATGACTTTCATTTTATATTGAGAAAAGGACTTCCTTTACTTAAATTTTGAGCAAAATATATGTTTAAAGTGATGGTTTGACATGAAGAATAAATAAGCTTTCTTGGCTTTCATAATAGAACAACATTTCCAACAGGTCGGCTAGATTTGTTTAAATAGGAATATTCCCATTGCGCAGAATTCCATTAGACCGAATCCCGCCAAAGTTTGTAATGAATTTAGCCCAACCGCGGGTTTGGTATTTACAATTCAAACGACGCAATTTGTCGAATTAAGCGACCCCAAAAGTGCTAGCGTTTTCAATACAAACATGAAGAATAAATAAGCTTTCTTGGCCTTCATAATAGAACAACATTTCCAACAGGTCGGCTAGATTTGTTTAAATAGGAATATTCCCATTGCGCAGAATTCCATTAGACCGAATCCCGCCAAAGTTTCTAATGAATTTAGCCCAACCGCGGCTTTAGTATTTACAATTGAAACGACGCTATTTGTCGAATTAAGCGACCCCAAAAAAGCTAGCGCTTTCAATACATTCGTACTGCCTTGGAAGTGCCACTATTTGACGACTATGCAACAAGATGATAATAAAAAAGGACCTCGGTAATTTTCAACACCGTGTGATACACAAAAAGTGAAAATTGGACTTGGGTTAAGCATTAAACAAAAGCACTTTCGTCCAATAAAGCCTTTTTGTTCAAAATCAGGTTAGGTTAGTAATATTTTATAAATCATTTAACATTGTTACGCCTTTTCCAAAATATTGATGTTTATCTTCATTGACTTCTCAAATAATATGCCTTTTCCAAAAAGTTGCTGTTCGGTTAGGCTTGGTTTGGTTAGGAGGACGTCTCGTCCTCTTTGGGGCGGTTATACACTTCAAGTACAGTAAAACGGCTGGCTTTAAGTATTTTCATAATGAATATAACATAAAAAATAAATAAATATTAGCAATTGATTTTATTATGTCATATATTGCTGATTTATTACTATTTTGTTCTTATAATCCTTAGTTCTAAAATAATAATTTTGAAAATGTTTGGATCTAGTGTTCATTTTACGTAGGCCGTAAATTATTTTAAGTTAATTTAATTTACATTCCAATTGGGAAAACCCCGAAGTGCCGGTTTTTCGGTGCATTGAAATTGTCCCATTGGACAGCATCGTAAATCCGCCAAAGTGAGGGTTTTTCGGTCAAATAGGGTTGGTTCGGTTGTATGGGATTTGGCGTAATGCAACTGGAGCATTTAAATAAAGCTAAGTTGATATTAGACGGATATTTTGTTTTCCCACGAGAAGCGGCACGCGTTTTTCTAAAAACAATGTATCTTATTTCGCAGGAATTATTTAAACCGACGCACGTCGTAACACCATTCAAATTATTTCAAGATAAACCTGCAAACATCTTTAAAACTAATCTTATAAACCCTTAAACACGATCTACTCGCAAATGAACCAAAGAATTAAAGACGCTATAGACGGGTCCTATAGTGTTAAAGAGAGCGCGTTGAAAAATCGTAACTTCCCCCTTTTCATTCCCTCCTTCCCTAGTTTATCACCAACGTTGAAAACTTCCGCGCAGGCGCGCTGTAGCAGAGGCGGTAGAGAGCGGATCTAAACAGTGTATCCCTCTCTCTGCTTGCGCGCCAATATTGCGCAGACCAGTAATCGCGTTACAGCTAGTGCCGAGAGGAGAGTTTTCCCACGTGACCCTACATTTCGCGTAGCCGTCTGCCTATTCACCTCGCCATTCCATACCCTTCTTCTTCCATGATGAGACCTGTCCCATTGCGGTCCGTGCGGGGATGTACGTATTTCGCGGAACGGGTTACAGCTCATAACCGGTTTCGCGCGAATTGCACATATCTCACGCCCGAATATTCGGTGGCCGAATATTCGGTGCTTCGGCCGAGAGCATGGCCGAATATTCGGTATTCGGTATTCGGCAAAATCAATATTCGCGGCAACACTAGTATAAATACTTTAATATGTGCCGAACAATTTGATTTAAACCAGTTGTGAACGTACTTGTCATGGACAAGGCTTAGCAGTGGTGGAGGATAGAAATTAACTTTTCAATGAAGCTTTGATCGAATTAGTTAAACAATTTCCATTTTTATATGATTCGAATCACCCAAAATACCAAAATAAACGCTTGAAGCAAGGACACTGGATTTTTCAATGTGAAGGCCAATTTTTGTTTTTTATTTTTGAGATAGCAGACGATCGGGAGACGCGAGGAAAATTAAATGGACGCACGATTTTTCAAACGATGAAAATACGGCCCTATTTGGATACGCGACGTTACGTTAACGATACGGTTTCGCAAGGCTTAGTGGACTACTTGCTTAAGGGACCTGCTTTTGTTTAATAAGCGTTTCTTAAAAAATGTTTTGAAGAAATTTCCTTCCCAATTATGTGAATATGAAATTTATCGTTTGTAAATTAGAAAAATTTTTCCAAATTTTCGCGCCCACAGTCAAAAATATTTTAGCAAAGTAATTTACTTCGGAGTCCAGTTTTTCCCCAATTTCCCATTAGAAGCACCTGAACAAGGTATTAAGTACTAGCAATTTAACCTGGTTCACTACCAACGAGATATACAAGGCCCATGCGGGCGCCAATTTTTTTATTTTTTTCCGGACCTTTTAAATCGCCACTCTTCTCCGCTAGAGGCACGTTTAAGTCTAAAAAAATTACGTAAACCTCACGTGGCGATCTGTCTGCTCTAAGTTTCGAGCCTCGAGCGAGGGAGCGCGAGGCGGGATTTCATGTGCATCAGTAAGTGTATTAAAGAGACTAAGAAACGCCATCTATCAACCACACAAGTCAAATATATATATATATATGATTAAGGGACCCCCTTTCGAAGTGAGCGTGCATGGGCCTTGTACATCTCGTTGGTAGTGCCTGGTTTAATAGACTATATAGGCTATACATAGCGTGCACGCCTGGGCGGAGCTTAGGGTGACCCCCTATTTTAACGGGGGGGTCGTAAATTCAAACTGTTTACCGCGTAGCAACGAAAGAGGTCGCCATATTTTTGGTCAAGTATAGCTTTGTTTACCTTTATAGTTGGTACGTTTACGCCATAATTAAAATTTAAAGGCTAAATTTTATTAATTAATCGATAATGGGCCGTAAGAAAAGCCCCGATAAAATTTTTAACCCGGGTTATATCGGCAAATTAACAAGCGAAGACAAATTAACTTATCAAAGTAAGTTAGAAAAGTTTGTTGCGCTAGGCCTTGGTGCTGATCCCTTTCTATGAGTGAAAATTTTTAACCACGCCGATCTACGCTGCTGAGACAGGGCCTTGGTTCTTTGACACTGGTTTGTAATTACCTTTGGTATCGCGTAAAAAGATATTTTCTCTCCCACTTTTCTACCAGGCAGTTAACCATATTTAAACTTAGAATTAACCTTTTAGCTAATTAAATATACAAGTTGCAAGAGCGACGCAGTTAAGCCGTGCCAGTCTGCCAGAAATGCAGAAGGATTTTGGCCACACTAACGGCGGCCTCTATTTTCTATTCTCGCAATACTATATATTAATACTTGTTAGCTCTATCTATCCTTGTCGAAACGTCATCGATGACGTAGGGGCGCACACTATGTATACAGAAAATAAATTACCATAAGTTACCGACAGAACGGTATCATTTGAGGGGTGGCCATTCATGATATCCCCAACGCTACCCGCAAAATCCAACTTAAGAAATCCGAAATCAATAACAGAATCCGAAATCAGGAAAGAAATCAAACGTATTTTTGCTGATTTCAAAATCCCATAAAAAATCCGAAATCAGTCAAAAAAATCAAAAAATCAGTAAAAAAAATCACAAAATCAGTAAAAAATCACAAATCAGTGAAGCAATCACGAAATCCATTATAAAATTCACGAAATAAAAAACCAGAAAAATCGCAAAATCCGAGGAAATCACGAGAAATACCTTAAAATTCAACGAAATAAATTGAAATATCGCAAAATCCGTTGAAAAATCTCAAAATTGACCAAATCCATTGGATTTTCTCGAATTCTGAGATCAAAGTCCGTCGAAATCAAATAAAATCCAACGAAATCCACAGTAATCAAATTGGATTTCGAAATACCGTACACTTTTTCCAAATCGTCCAAATCCTCGGTAATATTATATTTCCCACAATTTTAATCTAGAATTTACCAGGTAATTCAACGGTAACTTACAGGAAATTTATCGGGTAGTTCATCAGCAATTTATAGGTAATTTACCAGGTAGATTACCGGTTTTAGCCTCTTCTCTAATCCATAAGCTATAATCATTGAGCAGAATTATATAAGAAAATTGGGTGCTGGCCTTTCATTCCAATTATTTAATCCAGATTTTCTTTAGTTGTAAGTCGCAGTTATGCGTATAACCAGAAGTGGTATGAGACTATACTACTTCTGGTATAACGCGACTAACGCATCCCGTGATCTGCGCTTTCTGTTAACCACTCTCCACTTTCATAAATTATGTATAATGTTGCAATATAAACAAATAAGAAAGATTGACTTAATTATATAACCTAAAGAGAGTTACATATTTATTCTTGAGCGGCAAATTAAACCCGGAGAACCAGATCAATAATTTTGCTACCCAACATTAAAAGAGTTAGTCACTAGAAAGTTTGACCAGGGAAAAAATCGGTTTTCTACGAGAATGTTTACCCTTTCTGAGGTTGAATTCTTTACTATAGTTAACCTCATATTACAAAGCATATAAAGATCGTTATGTTTGGTTGGTTTTTCGGTAAAAGTTTGTTTAGCTTAAGGCAATTTGTTCACGTAATTATAAAGTTAAAATGGCGTGCAGAATAATTCTTACAAAACTTTGCGAAGAAAACTCGATATCAGAAGACAAAACTTATTATCGTTTGTGTGCTTCAATTTATGGTTTTATGAAACTTATTGGCCGTTGCTTATTTATATCTACTTTTACTATATAAATCAAAAATTAAAAATACCGACATAATTTTTCTGTCTGCCCAAAACCAAAGACGTTAGACGCTCATTTTAGCTTCCATTAATGTCACATTAAAATCCTCGTAGGCACCTACCGTCCTTATCCATGAACACTATGTGACTGCAAGGATTTATGAAATGATTCAAATTATCTAAGTTATTCTCAAAATTTCAAATATTTCTTTATAATATTATTGGATTTTGAATTGGGTTCGAGTAAACAAATATTGCTTGTCGGGTATCCGAGGGTAGGGGTGTGCCCAAACTGTTTCCGGGTTGTCGGATACAAGTAGAGTATTAAGTTAGAAGAAATATCGATCGGGTAAAATCAAGAACGGATTCATGCTCATAAGAACATAGGGCACGAGATATTCTGTCCCCGTCCTAGCATACTTGGTGTAGGTTCGCGTCACTTTATTCCGCCATCTATGACGGTCTGCCGCAACTATATAGATTATATAAAAAAGACTTGGTTTGCCCAAGCCTTAAAAACAAAACGATAAGGGTTTTTCCAGTTGTCTGAAGCGCGGATATTTTTTTTCCTATTGAATTTTAAAGACAATCCGTATTTTACTACTCTTTAGAATTTAATTCAATCACCTGATTTTACTGCTAATGGATTAGTTTCCTATAAATTAATTGAAATAAAAAATTACTTATCTCAGATTTTTCAAGAACAATTCCATTTTCCTGAAACATTTTATCATGAAATCTTTTGTTTTCAATGGAGAACGTACTTTAACTTTCAAATAATACTCTCATTAATAATGTATTATATGCGGTCTTTTCGAATACAAAAGGGGGCTGTTATCACCTTTCTTATATTTGATAAAGGTGTTCGTTTCTTCTTTAAGCACAATCACAATTATTGAACCGTGCATATCAGTACTTGTGGGGAAAATTTTAGAAGTATTGGTTTAGTTGCTATTTAGTTGACAACATTATGAAAACTTGATGTGTTTAAAACCTTTTGAAAGGAAAATTCTCGGAAATTAAAATAGAAACAGCTAATTTGATTAAATTTACACGATATCCCTCAAAATAATAAATGCATGATAAAATGTTTCAGGAAAATGGAATTGTTGTTGAAAAATCTGAGATAAGTAATTTTTCATTTCAATTAATTTATAGGAAACTAACCCATTAGCAGTAAAATCAGGTGATCTGGGTGCACGGCAGTGCACCCGCCAAGTTGTCGTGCACTACCAGCAATCCTTTACCCGAAACATTTCAGCCTCATTTTGACCCCCTCTTAACTCGGTACTGGGGAATAGTACACCACTCATATTTGCACCTCAAGGGCACAGTGTTAATCCTAGGAAGTCCTCCAACTTCCAGCTTTCTAACTCATTTCGTTTCTGTGATAATCCTATGTGAAAATGACACATTATGAGACTGACTGACTGACTGACTGACTGACTGACTGACACATCATCAAAACCTCTAGGGCATTTCCGGTGGTGCTAGAATGATGAAATTTGGCATACTTATACCACTAAGCATACAAGCAAAGGGAAAAGTCCCAAAAGCGGGAGTTTCCCCCTTTTAGCCCCTGAAATGGGGGTTTAAAATTAGAGTCATCATCTAAACCTCTAGGGCATTTTCGGTGGTGCTAGAATGATGAAATTTGGCATACTTGTACCACTAAGCATACAAGCAAAGGGAAAAGTCCCAAAAGCGGGAGTTTCCCCCTTTTAGCCCCTGAAATGGGGGTTTGAAATTAGAGTCATCATCTAAACCTCCAGGGCATTTCCGGTGGTGCTAGAATGATGAAATTTGGCATACTTGTACCACTAAGCATACAAGCAAAGGGAAAAGTCCCAAAAGCGGGAGTTTCCGCCTTTTAGCCCCTGAAATGGGGGTTTAAAATTAGAGTCATCATCTAAACCTCTAGGGCACTTCCGGTGTTGCGGGAATGATAAAATTTGGCATACAAGTAGGACTTAGCATACAAAGAAAGGAAAAAGTCCCAAAAGCGGGAATTTTCCCCTGTTAGCCCCTGAAATGGGGGTTTTATAATTTATATCCCCTCGTAATAGGACATTATAATTTAATTTTTTCGTCTCTTAATATTAATATTTTTTACTAATATGATTCTTTCGTATTATTGCAAAATTTATATTTTTTGCATAATGTTTTAGTAATTAAATTTTTTACTCATTTCCTTTTCATTTCGTCTGAAATGGTTCTAAGCGTTTTTTGATTCATTTAGTTTTTCTTAAATCTATTCTGTTGATTAAAAGTGTTACTTGCCACAATATTGTGTTCTTCGAATAGAAATACGGTTAACAATTATCACAGCCTGAGAAAAAAAAAGAAAGTTGAATGCAAAAAAGTTGAAAAAGGCAAAGCCAAGTAAAACTCTTGGAAAGAACAAATTAAAATCTAAAAGTACAAATTTTTATTTCACTTCATAACCCTACTTCTATAAATCTACAAGAACATGCACGTACAAAAAGGAGTGAAATCTCACCAAAAACATCTCTGTAAAAATATGCCAAGTTGTTTGGCCGTAAAAAGAAGTGAGATCTAAAATACGGCCAAGTTATTATCTCCAGGTGAACCAACATTTTATTCGACTTAAGTTAAAACTTCTCAAGAATATTTTTCTGACTTGGCCATTAGCATTCCAAACTTGCATCCTTCTTCTTTGCACCCGTGAAGGTTAATAACGGAAATTACAAGTTTAACCACAAAGGCTTATCAAGAATATTTAACCAATTTGATTTAATATTTTAATTTCGATGCATATCTGGAATTAAACGAATCCTTGATATGCAAATGGCCAAGTCAGAAAAACATTCTTGAGAAGTTTTAACTTAAGTCGAATAAAATGTTGGTTCACCTGGAGATAATAACTTGGCCGTATTTTAGATCTCACTTCTTTTTACGGCCAAACAACTTGGCATATTTTTACAGAGATGTTTTTGGTGAGATTGAATTAAATTCTAAAGAGTAGTAAAAAACGGATTGTCTTTAAAATTCAATAGGAAAAAAATATCCGCGCTTCATACAACTGGAAAAACCCTTATCGTTTTGTTTTTAAGGCTTGGGCAAACCAAGACTTTTTTATATAATATTAATTAATTCACCATAGATAGGCGGGTGGTAACTTATTTCATATAAAAGGCGGTTGGTGACTCAATTAAGTTTAGTTGACCTTTTTGTATAGATTTAGAAAAAAAGTTATTTCTAAACTACGCGCCAGCACGGGCACATTTCATTGAAAGTTTGTTGTTAGAGAGTATAGACGCCAGTATACCGAACTAAGTTCGGTATACAGGCGTCAGCTATATGGTGGTACTGTGAGGAGGAGGGGGGTCATTTCTCCCCCCTTTTCGTTCTTCTCTCTAGTCGTGCCTGGGGGGGTTGCAAGGGGGAATTGATGACGTCACGTGATGTTGTTGGCGGGAAATTTGAATTTATAGGGTTTTTTTTATCGTGTATTGGTATGACGTCACGTAATTTATTGGTGTTGAAGGCATTCAGTGTCCATAGTGTTATTAATTTGGTGTATCTTTAGGATATTGTGTACATTTAGGGGATGATTTATTGGTAATTCTATAGGTTCTGTAGACCCTTTCTATACCAACCCTGCCGGTAATGTTATTCTTTGTTTGTATGTATGCTTATGTTATTCTTATATTAAAGAACTAGTTTTAATTGAGATATGGTTTACATTGCAAAAGGTACAAACTAAACTATGGTGATGTTCTAGGTGTACTCATGTTTTGTATTGTTATTATCTGGGTGTATCTTTAGGATATTGTGTACATTTAGGGTATGATTTATTGGTAATTCTATAGGTTCAGTAGACCCTTTCTAAACGCACCCCTCCCGTAAAGTTATTATTATTAAGGTATCTCCATGTATGATTATGTTATATTAAAGAACTATAGATTTAAGTGATATAGGGTTTGCATTGCAAAAGATACCAATTAAGCTACGACGAAGGTCTAGGTGTACTCATGTTTTGTATTGTTATTATTAGGTTTATCTTTAGGATATTACGTTCATTTAGGGCATGATTTATATATGTTCAGTAGGCCCTTTCTACACCCGCCCTTCTAGTAGTGTTGTTCTTTGTACGATTTTGAGATCTCTCCATGTAGGCTTATGTTATACTAAAGAACCGGTTTTAAATGAGATATGGTTTACATTGAAAAAGGGTACAAAGTACACGCGGATCTAAGTGTTCTCCTGTTTTGTGTATTGGTTATCAAGTTACTATGTTAAAACAATAGTACACTTTAGTATCATAAAGGGAAATTACGGCAGTTTTTGCACCGTTTGGTAGTTGATTAGAAGTTAAAATGAAGCAGTACTGCTAAAAAACTCAGAACATAAGGATTACATTAGTTTTAATACGAATTTGGACAATAAGTACAATTACTGGAGTTAAAATGCGAAATATTACTAAAAATCTCAGAACATAAGGATTACATAGAATACATGGTAAATAAGCACAATACTAGTTATTAAATTAAAAATCCTCATAGGATTGACTGAAAAATATATATTTTCCTACGCGCTAAAATATTTATACACGTAATCATTGCTAAAAAACATCATTAGAAAATACGAATTACAATGGTTTTGATATCAAACAAATTCACTAAAATGCAAAATTAATACTACTTCAAAAAAAATGGTAGTACAGCATGATGAATCACATATAGTTGCATAAGCATATGCCATCATCGAAAGTACAGCAATATTACTGCATGCGAGATTATTAAGTACCTTCATAGAAAATATAGCAATACTACTTTTTAATATGATTTAAAGTCTACAATGGTTATTATACGATTTTAGAACAAATATTAGGCTAATTATTAAACTAAAATGTTCACAGGATTGACGAAAAAATATATTTTTTCTGACGCGTTATACACGCTAAAAACGTTACTATAATTATCATCAAAAAACAAAAATTACACTTATACAAATTCAATACTAGTTTTTAAACTAAAGTGTTAATATATACTAATTAAAAAAAGCTCACTAAATGCAAAAAATATTACCAAAAAAAGCTCCGTATTCGTTAAAATATTGTTACATGTTGCTAGTTGAAATACGTTAATATTACTATAAATAATGCTTGAGATACTAATTAAAATACTGATACTGGGTATCTAAAATAAATACGAGTAACTTATGTGGAAAATGTCAAGGATTCTAGTTAATATAACCGTATGGGGTAGTTTTATAGTCAGATATCATTCTAACTTTATACGACCTGATATGTTTTGGTCTGGTTGATCGTGATCAGAGTGTGATCTTGTAGACGTCTGATTTGAGGGCCAATAGGGACTTGAACCGAGTTCTGTATAGGTTCACCTTCATTGTTTACGCCTAGTATGTTCTTCATTGTTTCAAAATTTATATATTTTTCAGTAGAGGCATTTAAATAAAATCCTTTAACTTTGATAATGTTAGTTTTAGTGCCTGTTTTAGGGTCGAGAATGTCCATAGAATAGTTCTTTGGTCCAGCACTCCCCCATTCACAAATATAGGCATCTGGTCCATAGGATTCTAATTCATTTTTGAGCTCCCCTAAATAATCGCCTGTGGGTAGCAAATGAGCGCCGTCTGGCGAAAGGTACACTAAACTATCCGTGTCATAATAAAAACAAAGGTCACCGACCTTTTCAAGATGTTTTAGTAAATGTAATCGCGCCATAGCTGTTGTGTAACAAGCGATAACTACGTTTGTGTGTTTGTGCACAATCTCGTTTTCTAGAATGTGTTCGTACTTTACTAGTATGGTGTTTTCGTTGATTGTTAGTAAACTTTTCACCTCCAAGTCGGGATTTAATATTAATCCATACAATTTGTTGACATCTTTGATTATTTCGGTAGAGGTGTGCCTTGTTTTCTGGCCAAATTTGCCCCAAAAAGAGTTGAGCATAAGTTTGCTAAGACATCTGAGACCTTCATTTTTCTCTACTTTAGTGCTATCCAGTTCTACACCCTCTTCGTCCTTGAAACTTTTGACATAGTTCTCCTTATCTTCTTGAGTCTGGCAATCTGCTGGAAAGCCGCTAGCTAGGGTTTTATACTCTAAAAAGGTATTAACATAATCTTTAAACAGTCCTCCCTGTTTTGTTTTGGGGTCGTATTGAGTCACTTTGTATGACCAAGCCTCGTACATTCGTGTGATTGTGTAACCATTCTCTACTGCATGACGTAACTCGTCGACTACCCATGTACCTCTCAATTCTCTTTTTTTCAGGAGTATGTTCACAATCACCTTGAAACGGGGTTTTACAACAGGTGTAGCATAATGGAAATGTTAATTTTCCATTAATACGAGCGGGCAGAACGGGATGAACTAGGTTTTGGGCCGGTAATACGTCGCATTTTAGAAGACCATCGAACGAAAATATGTCTGGAAAGTTGTCTAATATGATTTCAGGATGTCCTATAGGTATCTTGGAGGTTTTGTTAATGAAAGGGTATAAACTTGTGAAATCAACGTAATGAATTCGCTCTGATCCTGTTGTTTTATGATATAGTTTTGTTGCGCAACATCTTCCACCGAAGAATGCATCACGGGGGTCTAATCTTTTTACTATTTTAGGCTTAATATCATTATATTTTAAAAACTCTATTATTTCTGGTTTATTTACTTTTTCCTTCTACCATTCACACTCCCATTTGACATTTACTTTATAGTTGAGTGATTCTAGCTTGGTCAACACGTTCATGCTACTAATATATCTAGAATTCAAAGTTTGCGCAGGGTCTCCATGCAAAGGCTTGTTTCTGTTTAAGGGAAAGTGTATTTTACACCCATGATAGAAACACCCCCAATACTCGAATATTTCCTTGTTGATTTCACAAAATCCGTCTACTCTAAGTTTTTGGATTCTGGTTTCTTTCCCTCTAAAGGAGGATTCGATAGATATATTTCGTTTGTGCGCGGTCCACTCAAGCCACTCTATAGCCCCTATTGACTGATTTTCACTAAGTCTACAATAATTTGCCGGTATGATACCTATAGTATCGGGTTTAAGATAATTTCGGCGAAACACGTGAGAGCACACGCCAGGAAGAGTAATTGCGCCGCAATTAAATGGATCAACGTCTGTTGCTTTTAGCAGTAGTGTACGAAACGTTATACATCCTAGGAATAGTAAAATTGTGTCGTTCTCACAATAATAATTGAGTTCCTTCACAAAGTCGAAACCTTTACCTTTACTATCTTCAGAGCTATGCCATTTTAAGAAGGCATCTAAATTTTTCCTTGTAAAATATTGACAACCATAAGCTTCGATAGGGGGCAGATTAGTTTCTATAACATAGTTGGTTTCATTCTGTCTATTTACATCAAAATTATGCTCTATTACATTGAATAAAAAATGTGGAAAATACCCTTTGGCTGCGTCGGGTATACCAAAAGTAGCGGGAAACTTTGCTAAAGCTACAGGGATGAAATTATAAGAATCCAGAAATAGCAAATTAAACAATTTCATTTCTAAAATTCGAGTTCCGTTAATTTTCAAAGACGGAACGAATTTTTCATCTCTATTAATGATTTCTCGAATTAGTAACTGATTATCATAATTACTACCAAAATGTGACAGTATGACGACGTTCCTAACGGCATGCAATTTCATTAAATAATCTAAAAATAAAGCTATTGGATTTCCGCCTGAAAATTGTTGTTTACGCTTACCAAACTGACTACACATAATACAGTTAAAATTTAGGGACGTTTCATCTATACAATGCTCACTGACGGTTATACTGACTAACAGGATAGCCTGGTGTTCGTAAGCACCCGACTTTTCCTGACACACCTTAGTTTGTATACATTCTACGTCAAAGAAAATGTACATGAGGTTAGGCTGATTAGGTCTAAGTTTCTTAACGGAGGGAACTTTCAGCGGTTTGTCTGTGATAACCTGGATATAACACACGTGTTTGCTCGGCTGATATTTCTTACAGACCTGACAATAAATCTCATCACACTTATGCATTTCGGTTCTTCGAGAAAAATCAATAATATTTAAACAGTCTTTACAGTGAAAAAGACGTTCACATAGCGGTTTTTTACTGCTGGAAGATGCTAAGTGGCTTTGATAGCAGTCATCGCCTAAGAATTTTCGTAAACAAAACCCACAAGCTATCTTGGGACCTTGGCATATAGTGGGTCTCATGCAACTAAAACAAAAGTCATTACATTTATGCGATTGTATTCGCCAATAGGGTACGAGACATTTTTCACAGAATCGGTCGTGGTTGAAGAGGGGTTTTAAATTTGTAATAACGTTATAATGGTTATTTTCATTCAATAAAAAGAGGCGAGGCCTAGTATCATAGGGATCGTTTTCGCCTAAAATCAAAACAGGGATGCTATTTTCGAATTTGTACACGAAAATCGAATATTGATTTAAATAAATTTTGAACTTTTGAAAAGACTCAGCCGTCCCACACTCACTAACCCTTACTACTGCCTTAAGACATAGTTCTAAAGCCTCATTTCTTTGTAGTGTGCCCTTTGGATCTATTTTAGATATAGTTGCATATCGCGTTTTTAGCGTCGTGTCACCCGATGTATCGTCGGCGTAAGCTCGATGCGATATAGCAACGCAAATGCATCTGGCTAAACACAGGTTATCTGAATTGACTATACGTACAATACCTCGCCTATCTTTACAGAATTCTAGAGGGCCGGTAGGCCCTTCTAGATAAGAACCCACACCCTCCCGTAATGTTAAAGAAATAATTCACAGATTTTAGGCTTAGCGTCCCATAGAAAAAGCATGGGATTTTTGGTGGTCCACTCCATCGAATAACTCAGAAACTACTGCGAAGTTAAGGTTCGGAACACTTTTGAATTATTAAGCAACTATTGAATGTTGAACTTCTGAAGTTTGATTAAGAACAATTAAGTCTAAGTATTTTATTTTAATTAATTTATAAATCATGGTAAAACCGTTACATATATTACACTGTTTGCATAGCATTTTGTTCAGCCCTTATCGGGTTTGTGGCGCATGGGATAACGCGTCTGCCTATGGAGCAGAAGATTGCAGGTTCGAGTCCTGGCAAGATCGGTGTTTGTTTTTACAGATCTTTTATTCAACATAAATGAAATAATCCTATAAATACAATGCTTGGATAATTTTATTGTTACGAAGTACGGGCTTGTTTCGTAATGGATAACGCGTTTCCATTCGAAGCAAAACATTGCAGGTTCGAGTCTTGGAAAGCTCGTCTATTTTTGATGAAGAATCTTAGTATATATAAGGGAAAATTCTTATATATCAAACTTTCAATGAAATGTGGGCGTGCTGGAGCGTGGTTTAGAAATAACTTTTTTTAAATCTATACAAAAAGGTCAACTAAACTTAATTGATTCACCAACCGCCAATCTATGGTGAATTAATTTATCACCCGCCTACCAATTGTAAATTAATTTACCACTCCCCTGCCAAATAATTTAAAATTTTAATCTTTCCCATAAAATAATAATGAGAGACACTTGGAGTGAGCCAATATGCTCACGAACATCTTACTGGAACATCGAATTAATGACGTTTGACAAGCATATTATTATTTTTATAATAGATTAATACAAATTAAGGCTGAAGGAACAGATATTATATAAAAAAGACTTGGTGTGCCCAAGCCTTAAAAACAAAACGATAAGAGTTTTTCCAGTTGTCTGAAGCGCGGATATTATTTTTTTTCTATTGAATTTTAAAGACAATCCGTATTTTACTACTCTTTAGAATTTAATTCAATCACCTGATTTTACTGCTAATGGATTAGTTTCCTATAAATTAATTGAAATAAAAAATTACTTATCTCAGATTTTTCAACAACATTTCCATTTTCCTGAAACATTTTATCATGCCTTTATTATTTTGAGGGATATCGTGTAAATTTAATCAAATTGACTTTCTTTTTTAATTTCCGAGAATTTTCCTTCCAAAAGGTTTTAAACACATCAAGTTTTCATAATGTTGTCAACTAAATAGCAACACAACCAACACTTCTAAAATCTTCCCCACAAGTACTGATATACACAGTTCAATAATTGTGACTGTGCTTAAAGAGGAAACGAACCCCTTTATCAAATATAAGAAAGGTGATAACAGCCCCCTTTTGTATTCGAAAAGACCGCATATAATAATACATTATTAATGAGAGTATTATTTGAAAATTAAAGTACGTTCTTCATTGAAAAGAAAAAATTCATGATAAAATGTTTCATCAAATTAAATTCTTGTTGAAAAATCTGAGATAAGTAATTTTTTATTTCAATTAATTTATAGGAAACTAATCCATTAGCAGTAAAATCAGGTGATTGAATTAAATTCTAAAGAGTAGTAAAATACGGATTGTCTTTAAAATTCAATAGAAAAAAAATAATATCCGCGCTTCAGACAACTGGAAAAACTCTTATCGTTTTGTTTTTAAGGCTTGGGCACACCAAGTCTTTTTTATATATAGATTAAAAGGTTTAATCCCTCGGGCTACAGAACGCCCTTGGCCCTCAGGCATTCGTACAATGCTAAATATAATTTTAACAGGACCTAGGAAAAATGATTCCATTTCGTCATCATAAAGCATAACACTAAGCTGGTCAAAAAGAATATTAGGGTCGACTTGATCTGCTCTTCTAAAGGATAATTCTAGTTCGGATCTGCAAATATTTCCGGCACTCTTTAAAGTAATTTGGATGTAATCTGTAGGCCTGTACTTACTAAGGACGCATTTCGTTACGGTACATACACTAGCGACGGGATCCTCAGTAACTCTAAGAACTACCTCTCGACCATACATGTTAAAATGTTCGTAAAATCTCTCACTTTGACCTAGTATCTCGCAAGAAGGTACGTTTTCAATAGGTGTGGACGGGTCCGTTTCTCCTCCTCCCCATTGTACACCAATTTCACCGTCAAAAATAGTCTCTTCAGATCCGTGCTCCCTCGGTAAGGTTTCGTTCAATAGTGTCTTCTCTGCGGGTTGTCCTTGATCTTTTCCGTCTAAAAATGCGGCTATCTCTTTGTCATATTGTGAGTTGTTGAAGTCGACGATTTGAGCATCCTCTTCCCGTATACCACGCTCAATTTCTTCAAATCGTTTCGCTAGGCGATCTACGTATTCCGTTCTTAAGGGACTAGGAATTAGATTCCTTAGGTTTTCCAATTCTTCTAGGGTATTACAGTCCTCTGGTACTCGTGCAACTGTTTTCATATAATCGAGTAAGTCGAGGCAAGCTCGAATAGCATTTAAGCCACCTTGTACTACGATTGGCGGTAGAGTCTGAGGTCCGTACAACGGATCTATTCGCAGATAGGCGCACAGGAAGAAATAAAACTCGTATATTGACCGTAACGGCCAAGGTCTATTTATAGTCAGTTCGTTCAAAGTTGTACGGAGAGTTTCAGGATCCATGTTTATCTTTCGATGTTTGAAGATCGACTGTGTATTTTGATCATTTCCTAAGCCGCTTTTATACTAAATTTCTTAATAGACACGCCCACATTCCTCAATAATTTAACAATAGCCTGATTTATTGCCTCCTCAGTCACCAAATGTTTTCTCACAATGCATTTCTGACACACGCCTGTTAATAGTTTAGATCAAAAGAACGTTGGATTTGCCTTATGTCAAATAAATTGTCAACAAAAGAGTGGCCTATAAATAGAATTTTGTTATAAACACCGCAAATAAGGGACAATTTTATTGGGGTAATAAATGAAAAACATGGTGTGTAAAACGTTTCTAGAGATTCTCGATTGTGACAATATCCTTAGATATCTTAAAGTCTGTTAAAAGTATCTTTTGTTCCTAATTTCTCTAATAGGTCATAAAAACCATTGTACATTTTTCAAAAAAATGCTACCTTGAGCTAACGAAATTTCTTAATAGACACGCCCATATTCCTCAATCGTTTAACAATAGCCTGATTTATTACCTGATCCTATCAGTCACCAGATGTTTTCACACAATGCATTTCGGACCCATGCCTGTTAATAGTTTACCTATTTTATAACAAAATAACGATGGATTTTTTTATGTCAAAAAAATTGTCAACAAAAGAGTGGCCTATAAATAGAATTTTGGTATAAAATAGGTAAACTATTAAAAAACAGGGTGCGTAAAGCGTTTCTAGAGATTCTCAATTGTCAAAATATCCTTTGATATCTTCACATTGTACACTTTTCAAAATGTTACTTTCAACTCTACCTTAAGCTAACCTATGACCAGATAGTTTCTCACGGTCATGAATTACACTATGATTGTGTAGAAGAGAAGTAGGCCTACGTAAAGCAATGAATCACAAAATAAATTCCAATGATAACAAATGCTTCGACCACCCACCCAAGACCTTGCCTGAACGTAATAGGTAATAAAATATTTTTAATCAACCCGACAGCAACTAGGCATTTAAATATAACATAATTAACTCCTTAAGAGGGCAAATTTCGAAACTTTTAAAGAAGAGACAGTGCCAACTGAGCTAGTATTCGTTATGCAAAGGTTTATCAACGGAATGAAATTCTCAAAACAAGTCGATTAGCTAACATTATGCGTCTTTCGTAGGATTAGAACAAAAGACCTTTCTCCACCGATGTGTATATACTGCATAACAAAAGGCGTAAATGTGTATAATAATTGAGATTGATTGGGATGATTTCAGAGTACAAAGATAATTTTAGCTACTGGCTAGTGTAGTGATAGACTGTAGTACCTTTAAAAGGGACACAATTGATTGTGAAAGGTTTGTAAATAAAGAAAGCTAAACCCAGAGCAATTTGGTCCTATATGGACAAAGAATTCTAGTGCTCCAAAATGAAAATATGGATCTGTCTGAAAAGGGATTAAGACTTTGAAGCACCGAATTTTTCAAAATATTAGCGCATATTAACTCGTATCATGTGGACGTATAGTTTATCATTCTGTGATAAAAACAGCACAGAACAACGTTTCTTCTTCTAATGTTTATTTGTAATCCCTAATTGAATACACCTGTTAATCCCACTAAAAAGTATAAAGACTTTGTGAGAAACAAAAGGATTTGAGCACGATTTTTCTGCAAAATCAATCTCAATCTCATGAAAGTTCTGTATAGGCGTAAATATCTAACCCCCAACTATTTAATATCGGCTTAAGAGACTTCATCGAGCGGGAAAATCACAATATATTGTATGGTTTGCGATAAAAGGTTAAAAAACGTACTGTTTTTTAACAAATGTTTTGATTAATCCTAGATTGATACAGCGTTTACTTGTAAACACTGAAAGTTTTTGATTTAGCTGCCAGATTAAAGGTAAAATGGCGGATATTTAGGATAGCTTTGTTAGTTCATTTGTACGTTTCTGTTTGTAATATTCCCCGTTTGTATATACTCTCGTATTGTATCTAGACTCTTGTGCCATGGAGGGGGGGGGGTCGTACCCAAGTCCTGGCGGCTTCACGGCCCTTTCCCTCGAGCCTTATTAAATAAATAAATAAATTGCAACGATAAGAGTAAAGCTAGTTTTGAGGTATAGAAAATTAAATCCCTTAAGTCTGCAACACCATCTAGTTACGTATTGAAATTAATGATTCTGAAATAAATGAAAATATGCTTTTCATCGAATCATTTTGATAAATATTGCGAAAATCATCGCAACGTTTTTAGTCATATGAACTGTTTTTCAAATGACTCGTTTCGTCATTTTAAGGCAACTAAAGAAACAAAGTGAGTTGGATTAACTGAAGTCAGTACTTTTTAAATTTTGTATGCAATTCTTTGGGGAATTTAGGAAACCCAAATAAGCATTTTTATATGTTAGAAACATGTTGCGTACAATATTTCCTTCTATTGCTAGAAATCCACGATTCATGCACTGACATTAGCTAAATGACACTCTGTGTTGTACTTTGACCTTTTCGCTGGTCGTATATTCTGTTTTAGTATATAGGGATGTATGTCTTTTCTAAAGGTGTTAGCTAGAATCTGTGTTTTTCCCTAGAACAGTGTAAATAGCAGTGAAATTCTAGTGTGAAACTATGTAAATGGTTCGGCATTGTAAACATATACTTATTTTTAATTCTCGTGCTCGAATTGATTGACGTTTCCCTAGAAATATTTTGGTTAATTAGCTTAGTCTTTGTTATAGTAAAAGATTGTTATACTAGTTTCTGCAAAGAGGGGGGGTCAAGAGGTAATAAATTTTTATTTAAATAGAAAAAAATTGGTGAAATTTTGCTAAATCAAAATTGTTTTTGGTGAAACAGAGTAGTTTTGATAAATTTAGCTAAAATTTATCGAAACGTTTTTAATCATTTAAAATGTTTTTCAAATGACTCGTTTCGTGTTGCTAAATTGCCACGTACATGAATGATTTTGTTTCGATGGTTTGTTCATTTTCCTATGTATTCCTATGGGATTTTAGGAATTTTAAATGATCAAATTCGTTTCGAAAAAATGTAACGTAGTTGATCAAAAACGTTTCGATTGTTTTTTACTTCTAACACGAAATGCGTTGTGAATTATGCTTCTTTCGTTACCGTTTTATGTTTTCCACAAATTTTTGATTACGTTGCCGATAATTTTGATAAATATAGTACGTAATAGGTTAATGCTTCGGTTTAAAGATATATTGCCTTTCTGTTAACGCTATAAAAACATAACTTGTTGAGACTTGTCCTGATAATGCCCTCAGGGCAAACACCTGGAATCAATTAAATGTTTGAACCCCATTGTAGGATGTGTCACCGCTCCCCCCCTCAATGACATAAACTGGGACATAGCACATTTGTGTGTGTTATAAATCACTCTAAATATAAATTCCATTGATTCAATACAAATGGTTCGACCCCCCCCCCCCCCAAAGCCATCGCGGCTTAGCGTGGTTACGTATAAATAAAAAATAGATGAGGATAAAGGTTCACTACCTTTTAATATCATAAAACATGGTGGGTGGTCCAATTAAAGAAAAATAAATTACATTGATAGCAATGCAAGGAATCTAATGGCACTGCCACCCCCCCCCAAAGCCCTTTAGATACGTTTGAACGTGTTTACGTATAAATAAAAACAGCTCTGGAGAGAAAGGTTGGTGACAAGGCTAGTAAGAAATCATGTGTTACGGTATATGTAATTCCTTTTTGGTTAAAATGTGTGCTAATTAGAAAATATGTGAAACAGTCAAGCTATATTCGAGTATACTTTACTCGGAAATATTAAATGTTAGGATCAGGATTTTATGATATTTTATAGTAACATTTGTTCATTTTAACTAATTACCAGCTACCAAGTTGTGTAAAAACTACCTTATTTCTTCTTTTTTGATACTAAAATGTACTATTGTTTTAACCCAGTGTCTCGTTTACTAACCAATACAATATTTGCGTAGACCTAGAACCGCATCGTAGCTTAATTGGTACCTTTTGCAATGTAAACCTTATCTCAATTAAAATTGGTTCTTTGGTATAACATAAGCATACATGGAGAGACCTCTAAACCATATTAATCAAAAATGTCTTGATTAGAATCAAGACCTAAAAAGTATCGATAAGACTGAGGTTATCACTTGTCTGAATGATCAGATATTAATTTTTCTTTTTAATTGAAACTTAAATGCATGCTTAAGAAAAAGCAACGTTCCATTACCATTTCCGTTGAAATAAATTATTTTACTGGTAATCAATTTCAAAAATTTACTTATCTCGGCTTTTCGACCACAATTCCATTCCCCGAAAACATTTTATCATTACATTAATTACATTTGGGAGAGTACGTGTATGGGTTTGCGTTTTAAAAGGTTCCTAAAGACGTTACATCCCCATTCGTGACCGGCACGCTTCGCAGTGGAACATTTTAATTATTCTAAAACCAATGGCGCCAAATCCAATAGGGACAGTAAGATTTTTACTCGCAGTTTTGCAAAATGATGTAATATCAAGTGTACTTTAGTAAACCGTCGCATTGTTCTTTCTCATAGCTCAGGGCATGATCAGTGTTACTGCCCAATTTCTCTCTCTCTAGTTTCTAACAATGGTTAGAGACTATTTTGATATGGCACGGCACAACATTACATACATTTTAAAATTCTGAGTAGCACAAAAGGAAAAAGAATCCATTTTTTTATATTTTGGTTTGAAATAAATAAACTCATGATAGTAGTAGGGAATGGCACCGGTAATGAGCAGCAGAAAGGGTGGAAAGGTTGCTTCAAGTTAGCAGAGGGACATAGTAGTGAAAATAGTAATCTTGAATTTTGTTCATTCAAACCTTATTATATCATGAAAAATTCAAGTGAGGAGGCGGCACTACCTAGAAAGATTGATTTTGGCAGATAACAGCGAAAAAATTATGTTCTACACACATTGGGACTATGGGAGAGTTTCAGGGCCGCAGGTCGCACATGATGAAATTTCAACTCCAGATTACATCAATTCTATCTGGTCGTACTAGTCGCAGGTTAAGCTATAGTTTGCTCAGGTCAAGTTAGTCTCGAAAGGGTTATATAGTGCTTGCAACTTTTAAAAGGTTGTTATCATGGCTAAACAGACCGCTATTACAGTTTTTTATTCTTTAATAGACAATTTTGGCACGTTATCTCTCAAAACTAATTAATGTAATGATAAAATATTTTCGGGGAATGGAATTGTGGTCGAAAAGCCGAGATAAGTAAATTTTTGAAATTGATTACCAGAAAAATAATTTATTTCAACGGAAAACGGTAATGGAACGCTGTTTTTTCTTAAGCATGCATTTAAGTTTCAATTAAAAAGAAAAATTAATATCTGATCATTCAGACAAGTGATAACCTCAGTCTTATCGATACTTTTTAGGTCTTGATTCTAATCAAGACATTTTTGATTAATATCTGTTCCTTCAGTCTTCATTTTAATTAAGAATGTTAAGAAACGGTTTTACATTTTCAAAATCTGCACTAAGCAGAAACATATATAAAGGGGACCATAACTTTAGCTCAATCAGATATTTATTTATAATGATACTTCAAAAATAAAACGTAAATCATTAAAAGTTTGTATTCTTATTGTAATTAGAATAATACATTTTTTGCAATCATTTATTGAAACGCGAGGCGCCCCCTTAAAAAATTTCAGAAATAGGACCAAATTGACAATTTTAGAAAATTTTTAAAAATGCTGATTTATGTCCGTTTAACATTTAGCTCAAAATTGTCATAAGTCTAAAATGAAATTCGGATATCCTTAAAACTTCACAAAGACGATCCGAGATTGTCAATTTCAAACTTTTTTGTAGCATAAACTAGCGTCTTTTTGATTTTAAGCTTAAAATCTTAAACAAAATATAGTCAGGGCTACCCTAAAAGTTCACAAAGATGATCCAAGATTGTTAATGCGCCTAAAAAGTGCCATCTTCAAAATATGTAGCTGGGGAAAAGAGAGCGTGATCGAGTGGGCTATGCTAGTGGTTGGAAGTCGCGGGGGTTGGGACAGGGATAAGGGAGTTGAGATGGATTGGAAATGATATGATGGGCGACCTGCGGCACCGTATCTCTCCCAATGTACCTCGCGCACGCCCCTACTCTTCGGTAGGCGATTGCTAAGTGCTGCCGTGTAGCCCCATTTTATTTGTATGAGAACTAGCTTCTATTTTTAAGATAGAGGGAGAGCCCTTTACAATTTCGTCCAGTACGCTGAGGATGCTGAGAGGACTATGGTGCCGTAGGTGGGGGTACACAGGCAACGCTATAGGTATGGGGGTTTCCACTCCATTCCTCTCTCCTTCAAGGTTGGGACTCCAGGCATAGCCGACTCCACGCACTCGACAACGCAAAGCAACTCGCGCCAGCGTGGGAAATAAGGCGGTGACACAGGGCAAATGACCAGTTTAAAAATTGTCTGGTCCAGTTCAAAAATTAAATCGGAGAGGGGGTTAGTGGTCCACGAGACTACTAACAAAGTTCAAGGGTAACCAGACCCCACACATTAAAATTCTAATATTTTAATTCTCCACTTGTTTAGTTTAGCAGACGACGTGCTCTGGTCAATGGTCATGGACCAGTTTATTTATTCCAAGTCAGGAAAATCGCTGGCCTAATCTCCAGTTTAAAAAATCCTTATTTGGTCACGGTCCAGAAAACTCACGTAAACGCGACGCGAATGACAAAAACTACGTATTTTCCGACTGAGGAGAGGCGAAATAGCTTAGCCTTTTTTTACGTCCCCCCTTGTATTTTGAAAGTGGGACTGGGACTATGGCGCGCGAATACTTAGGCATCTTATACCTTCTCCCTAGTAAACTAGATATCGCTTCTTGGTAAAGCTTTATATAACTAAAACCATAAGTTTATAAGATATGTTCCATAACAAGGTTCATACAACTTTTGGAAAACAAATTTCCCTCAGATTTCCAGGCTTTTCCCCATATACTTCCCTGAGTTTTCCAGGTTTTTCCCGTATATGGGGTATCCTATGGAACAAATGCACTGTTAGAAAAAAAGGTGTTTCATGGGTGTTCGAAAATACCTTGAGGTGTTTATATACTCTTTTTAGAGTGTTTTTTAACTGAGATGGTGTTTTCTCCGTAAAAAGGTGCTAGTTGACTCTTTTTAGGTATTTTTTAAGGAAATGGTGATTCACTGGTACGCATAAACACCTTTAGGTGTTAATTGACCCTAATCAATTTTTTTTTAAAAACGGAAATAGTGTTTTTAATATAAATCTGTTGGAATGGTGCGAATAAACACCTTTGGGCTTTACTTAACACTTTTTAGCTGATATGGTGCTTTTTAAGTGAAAGGTTTTTGATATGACTTTAGAGGGAAATCACCTATTAATTCTACCTGCATAGTGAATCATCCTAAAAATATCCCAAAGGTTTAAAAAATTGCTTTGGACTACCTTATACCAAATATTTGAAGGAATTCATACTTATTTTGATTTTTCAATCATTGGAAAATAATTCTCGAAGAGTTCAATATGCTGGAATGCCTTGGAATTAGAGTAATTCATAAAAAATACTTTAATTTCCTCTTGACACAGGTTTTTATCTCTCCGAGTGACGATGACGTCACGGAAAGGTATTACACTGGACGTATCTGTGTGTCTGAGATGAAACAGAACTTTATAGCTACAGAACTACTAAAAGAATCGTAATGCCGAAAAATATTTAAAATATTTCCATTTAATATTCTGCAAAAAAAATGTTATCGTTTTGTAAGATATCTTCTCATCCTACTCGCTTTATATTAACTCTGCTATGTGTAGCGTTTTGATTCAGATGCAATCTTCATTACTCGTTCTATATAAACTCTCACTTTTGTCACTCCAAAGAAAAAAGTTGATCTTAAATAATTAAATAAATATAAGTGATATTAATTATTTTAATAGTCAGAATTTTACGTTAATTATAGTTAAGTTGGTTTAAGAAACTTAATTCCTAAAATAATTTTAAACATAGCTATCTTTAACGTTATACTTCTAGGGAACACCTATATCAGAACTTTTGTAAATTATGGGTATAAAAGGTGAATGATTCACACTAAGAGGTAAGAAAATGCGCAATTGCGTGAACCTTTGGTGGAAGCTCTGCCATTGGGAGGCTATACGTTTCTCGTAACCCTAGCCGCTCGCCGCGTATGGCGTATGTGGTGTACACGGAAGACTATCGCATGGTGTTGTTGTTAGAAGCCATTAAATACCGGTTGGCATTGGGTGAAACAATTAGTGGTTAGACAGTAGATGAAGGTGTAACGGATAATTAATGATTGACCTTAAATAAGTTGGATATAGCAACGAAGTAACATTTTTCGAATTTCTGTATACTGCAAACGCGGTCCGGAAATTGCGAACGCGTTTGCTTCGATTTGCCAACTGCGAACACGGTGACAGACAGACACACAGATATATCCAGTGCAATACCTCTCCGTGACGTCATCGTCACTCGGAGAGGTAAAAATTCTACTTCATTACGCAATCTCCACACTTGTTTTTCTAATGGTATATACGACATACACGTTTATCTGTACATTTTGGCTTCAAACAACACCATCATATAGTCTTCTGTGTTTACCACATACACGCCAATCTGAAACATTGGCTTCTACTCCATTATCATCGTTGAGATTAAGATCAAGGGGGGCCCATACGCGCTTTTCGCGCGTCGAGTTTTCGATTTTCCAGACAACCAGCGCGTTGGTTTACAATGCTAGCACGGAGGGGCTTATAAAATATCTTACGTATGTCTGTCAGCCATCCAGTCTTTTCAGAAACAGCGTTATAGTGCAAATGTTGTACAAATAATTTTTGTGCGAGTATTTTTTAATTATGAATTTTAGTTGATCGGTTAATGTGTTTATAAGAGTAAAAATAAATATAAATATAGGCACAGTAAATTTCATAAAATCCATTTATTTCACAGACTGTTTAATTACTTTGGAAGTTGGAATAAAGTTTTATTTCAGGTGCCTGCACATGGTACAAAATAACAATAACTATTCTAGTATATTAATTAGTGCAAACTATTGAATATAATAATTATAATTGATTATTATTAATATTATAATTATTCTATCTCGTGAAACATGACAAGCTGAATCGACCGGTGCCCAAGCCCCAAGCCGAAACCGAGGCTTACCGGATATTTTAATACGTGACAAATTATAGTCAAAACAAAATCACTGGCCGTTAGCTTCAAAGCCAAAAATAATATTAATGGTAGTCTTAAATAACTATTTAATTTATCTTGAGATTTTCGTGTATATTTACCCGGAACAGCTTTTACCGACCAGGGCCGTGAGCCCGTGACTCACTCGAATGTAGGACATAATACCCCCTGGACATAATCCCCCGGACATAATACCCCCATTTGAGAAAAAAAGGACATAATCCCCTCAGGTAGGAGACAAAATCCCCCGGACAATTTCCCCCCGAATGGATGCCGAAGACAAAATACCCCCAGCCCCAGGACAAATTCCCCCCAGCCCCAGGACAAATTCCCCCCAGCCCCGGGACAAATTCCCCCCAAACTATGTTCTTCGGAAGAAAATAAATGTAAAAAATAATATTTTGGAAAAGGCGTACCATTGTTACAATATTTCCAAAATATTACGAACCGAACCTAACCCAACCTAACCCAACCTAACCTAACCCAACCCAACCCAGCCCAACCCAACCTAACCTAACATAACCGGGGATTATGACCGGGGAATTTTGCCTAGAGCGTAAAGGGATTTTGTCTACAGAGTGGGGGGATTTTGTCTTGATAGTGGGGGTATTTTGTCTTGATAGTGGGGGTATTTTGTACTCTTAACTTGGATTGGGGAAAATGACCGGGGGATTTTGTCTTGAGAGAGGGGGGATTTTGTACGTTTTTAAAAATGGGGGGATTATGACCGGGGGTCTTTTGTCTTGGGGGTATTTAGTCCGTATACCGACTCACTCGCCCGACTCCCGAAGTATGTTGTCGGAGCCTCGGACTCTAGATCTCGCGGAGGATATTTGCCGTTTCGCGCCCAAACCCCAAAAGTATCGGCCAGGAACCGTTAACCGTTTAGCGAAAGATTTCTCTCTCCCCACTTTCATCACACGTGACACTTCGCCCTCTCAATCCTCAAGCGGTACGCGTCGCCTTGTTTCGTATGTTTTGAGATATTTCTACCTCTCGCGCCTAGCTCCGAAAAACCGAGATTTTTTGGGTCTGTACGAGCCAACCTAATAGTGCAATTTTTTGCGCATATACAGACCTTGGATTAAGATGTACGCGCGATCGGCTTAAGTTACGAGAAACGACTAGCCTCCCAATGGCAGGGCCTCGACCAAACGTTCACGCAACAGCGCTTATTCCTACCATTTGCCAATCAATCGCCTTATATACCCTAAATTTCCAAAATTTGTGAAAACGGTTTACGCTAGAAGTCAAACGTCAACAATAGCTATATTTAAAATCATTTTAAGAATAATGTTTTTTAAATCACTTAACTAGAATTAAGGTAAAATACTGACGATTAAAAAAAATTAATATCATTTATATTTATTTAATTATTTAAGATAATCTTCTTTCTTGGGAACGACACAAGTGAAAGTTTATATAGAACGAGAAATGAAGATTGCATCTGAATCGAAAAACTATGCGCATATCAAAGTTAATATAAAGCGAGTAAAATGAAATTATCTCTTACAAAACCATAACATTTTCTTATTGTAGAATATTAAATGAAAATATTTAGTATGTTTCGGCATTACGATTCTTTTTGTAGTTTTGTAGCTAAAAAGCTCTGTTTCATTTCAATATTCCAAGAACATCTTTTATATTAATATTTCAAATTTGTTGTTTACTTTTTAATTCAGCTTTACTACATTTATATACAGTGTAAACGTGAAATTAAACTTTCCTAGTTACACTGAATGCTACTTTAAAAGATTTTAGTAAGCGTTGTTCGGTTTGGTTCCATGAGTTCGTGTGTCTTTGAAGAGGTCTTGACGGTTCACAGTGAGCCGAAAATTAAATACACTTTTGAAGGATATAAATCAGGTCCTTCAATATAACTGTTGAGGATATACAGTAAAGGTTAAACGTAACCATTTCGCACGCGTATCAATTCTTACACGGTTGAATAAGGCTTACAGCAGAAAAAACGTTTACCCTTGATCCACTGGATTTGAGCAGCTATTTTGAAAGACTAATCTATGGTAACTCATGTGTTTTGAAAAACAATTATTTCAAAAAACACCTTTTACAGAGTCTATAGACACCTTTCTGGTATAATTATAAACCTCTATAAAGGGTGTTGTTTTAAACCTAACAGGAATTAAAAAGCACCAACGTCAATGGAATTTAAAAACACCAAATTAGTCTAAGAAAGACCTTTTTTTAAAGGGTTTATAAACACTTTTTCTGGTATTAATATACACCTCTATTCAAAGTGATTAAAACACCTAACAGGATTTAAAAAGCACCTTCAGAGAAGGTATTATTTCGCACCGTTTAGAAAGGTGCGCATTGACATCCTCTCGAATGGTGCTTTTAAACACCAATAGAGGTGCTACTGGGGATGCATTAGGAAACACCTCTAAAGGTGTCAAACAGTTCCATTTTTTTAACAGTGTGTTAACGAAGGAAGGAAGGAGCAAATTGGACTATTACATAGTCAAAGGATATCCCCGTATCTCTAATATAACCGGAGTTACGAGCTTGCAAAATTTAGTGTAATGTTAATCCTTCGGAAGAGGCAAAGTATCTATAAGTACCCGGGGCTAGTACCTTCAAGCATTCACAAGCACCTACAAGTACCCGGGGCAAGTACCTACAAGTACCTACAAGCACCCACAAGTACCTTTAAACACCCACAAGTACCCACAAGCACCCACAAGTACCTACAAGCACCCACAAGTACCTGAAAACACCCACAAGCACCCACAAGAACCCACAAGTACCTACAAGCACCCACAAGTACCCACAAGAACCCACAAGTACCTACAAGCACCCACAAGTTCCCACAAGCACCTACAAGTACCCACAAGCACCAACAAGCACCCACAAGCACCTACAAGTACCCGGGCAAAGCACCTACCCACAAGCACCTACAAGCACCCGGGCAATGCACCTACCCAAAAGTACCCACAAGTACCTACAAGCACCCACAAGTACCTACAAGCACCCACAAGCACCCACAAGTACCTACTAGTACCCACAAGTACCTACAAGCACCCACAAGTATCTACAAGCACCCACAAGTACCTACAAGCACCCACAAGTACTACAAGCACCCACAAGTACCTACAAATACCCAAAATACCCACAAGCACCCAGAAGTACCTACAAGCACCCACAAGTACCTACAAGTACTCGGGGCAAGCACCCACAAGTACCCGGGGCAAGCCCCCACAAGTACCCGGGCCAAGCCCCCACAAGTACCCGGGGCAAGCCCCCACAAGTACCCGGGGCAAGAACCCACAAGTACCCGGGGCAAGAACCCACAAGTACCCGGGGCAAGAACCCACAAGTACCCGGGGCAAGAACCCACAAGTACCCGGGGCAAGCACCCACAAGTACCCGGGGCAAGCACCCACAAGTACCCGGGAAAAGCCCCACAAGTACCCGGGCCAAGCCCCCACAAGTACCCGGGGCAAGCACCCACAAGTACCCGGGGCTAGAACCCACAAGTACCCGGGCCAAGCCCCCACAAGTACCCGGGGCAAGCACCCACAAGTACCCGGGGCAAGCACCCACAAGTACCCGGGGCAAGAACCCACAAGTACCCGGGCCAAGCCCCCACAAGTACCCGGGGCAAGCACCCACAAGTACCCGGGGCAAGCACCCACAAGTACCTACAAGCACCCACAAGTACCTACAAGCACTCACAAGTACCCACAAGTACCTACAAGTACTTAAAAACACCCACAAGTACCTACAAGTACCTACAAGCAACCACAAGTCCCTACAAGTACCTACAAACAACCACAAGTACCAACAAGCACCCACAAGTACCCGGGGCAAGCACCCACAAGTACCTACAAGCACTCACAAGTACCCACAAGTACCTACAAGTACTTAAAAACACCCACAAGTACCTACAAGTACCTACAAACAACCACAAGTACCTACAAGCACCCACAAGTACCTACAAGCACCCACAAGTACCTACAAGCACCCACAATTACCTACAAACACCCACAAGCACCAACAAACACCCACAAGTACCTACAAGTACTCGGGGCAAGCACCCACAAGTACCCGGGGAAAGCCCCCACAAGTACCCGGGGTAAGCACCCACAAGTACCCGGGGCAAGCACCCACAAGTACCCGGGGCAAGCACCCACAAGTACCTACAAGCACCCACAAGTACCCGGGGCAAGCACCCACAAGTACCCGGGGCAAGCACCCACAAGTACCTACAAGCACCCACAAGTACCTACAAGCACTCACAAGTACCCACAAGTACCTACAAGTACTTAAAAACACCCACAAGTACCTACAAGTACCTACAAACAACCACAAGTACCTACAAACAACCACAAGTACCTACAAGTACCTACAAACAACCACAAGTACCTACAAGCACCCACAAGTACCCGGGGCAAGCACCCACAAGTACCTACAAGCACTCACAAGTACCCACAAGTACCTACAAGTACTTAAAAACACCCACAAGTACCTACAAACAACCAAAAGTACCTACAAGCACCCACAAGTACCTACAAGCACCCACAAGTACCTACAAGCACCCACAATTACCTACAAACACCCACAAGCACCAACAAACACCCACAAGCACCAACAAACACCCACAAGTACCTACAAGTACTCGGGGCAAGCACCCACAAGTACCCGGGGAAAGCCCCCACAAGTACCCGGGGTAAGCACCCACAAGTACCCGGGGCAAGCACCCACAAGTACCTACAAGCACCCACAAGTACCCGGGGCAAGCACCCACAAGTACCTACAAGCACCCACAAGTACCTACAAGCACTCACAAGTACCCACAAGTACCTACAAGTACTTAAAAACACCCACAAGTACCTACAAGTACCTACAAACAACCACAAGTACCTACAAACAACCACAAGTACCTACAAGCACCCACAAGTACCCGGGGCAAGCACCCACAAGTACCTACAAGCACTCACAGGTACCCACAAGTACCTACAAGTACTTAAAAACACCCACAAGTACCTACAAGTACCTACAAACAACCACAAGTACCTACAAGCACCCACAAGTACCTACAAGCACCCACAAGTACCTACAAGCACCCACAATTACCTACAAACACCCACAAGCACCAACAAACACCCACAAGTACCTACAAGTACTCGGGGCAAGCACCCACAAGTACCCGGGGAAAGCCCCCACAAGTACCCGGGGTAAGCACCCACAAGTACCCGGGGCAAGCACCCACAAGTACCTACAAGCACCCACAAGTACCCACAAGTACCTACAAGCACCCACAAGTACCTACAAG
This sequence comes from Phalangium opilio, assembly GCF_054372755.1. Classification (NCBI taxonomy): domain Eukaryota; kingdom Metazoa; phylum Arthropoda; class Arachnida; order Opiliones; family Phalangiidae; genus Phalangium; species Phalangium opilio. The sequence goes on along the minus strand of NW_028324161.1, from coordinate 4,110,910 downwards.
CACCCACAAGTACCTACAAGCACCCACAAGTACCTACAAGCACCCACAAGTACCTACAAGCACCCACAAGTACCCACAAGAACCCACAAGTACCCACAAGTACCTACAAGTACCTACAAGCACCCACAAGTACCCACAAGAACCTACAAGCACCCACAAGTACCCACAAGTACCTACAAGCACCCACAAGCACCTACAAGTACCCACAAGCACCTACAAGTACCCACAAGCACCTACAAGTACCCATAAGCACCTAAAAGTACCCACAAGCACCAACAAGCACCTACAAGTACCGACAAGCACCCACAAGTACCTACAAGTACCCACAAGGTAATCAAGTTTAAATAGCTTTAACCTAAGCAGAGAAAAGATAAAATGTCCATTAAGCTGGATTTTTGTTCTAAGAATTTGACTATAACCGCGGTAAAACGACCTAACTCGCTTCATACACTACATAACTCATGCTAAAAAGTCGCAGGTTCCATAGTTTCAGGGTAAACCACGTAAGTCGGAGCATGTAATTAAAACTATGAAAAACAGTACTTAAACTTAATTTTTCTTGATGAAAAAAAATAGGCGCCAACTATGGTTATGGGGCTTTCAATTAAGACCGTTTTCCAATCTATCTGACGTATAGTTATTTTTGTAATGGTATGGACAAAATTTGTAACTTTGGAAAATTTCCCATGTTATTTCTATGGGAAATTTCCAGTTTTTCGTCAAAATCTGTGATTAATTTTATGGAAATGAAAACCACCCTTAGCAACTTTATTTTTTATAAAATAAACTAATTGATGGATCTTTTTGAAAATTTAAACATATATTTAGGGCACGAATTGTAGTTCTGTGGAAGTTTTTCAAAACAGTTAATACAATACCAATAAAATTACATCCAAACAAAAAACCCTCCTTATACATTAAAAGCAGTATGAAGTCTTATCTAAGAGAGCTACCGCTCTCATAGAATAAAGAATAATAGCAAGGGAAGGGTAGGTGTAGAAAGGGCCTACAGAACCTATAGAATTACCATTAAATCATACCATAAATGTACACACTATCCTAAGGATACACCCAAATAATAACAATACAAAGCATACACCCTTACTGTAGAACGTAATCGCTGCTTAATTTTCAATAAACTACGTAAACTTAATCTAGTTCTTTAGTAATGATTGCGCATTTTAACTGTATATAAATATTTTAGCGCGTAGGAAAATATATATTTTTCAGTCAATCCTATGAGGATTTTTAATTTAATAACTAGTATTGTGCTTATTTACCATGTATTCTATGTAACCCGTATTTTCTGATGTTTTTTTTAGTAATATTTCGCATTTTAACTCAAGTAATTGTACTTATTCTCCAAATTCGTATTAAAACTAATGTAATCCTTATGTTCTGAGTTTTTTAGCAGTACTGCTTCATTTTAACTTCTAATCAACTATCCAACTGTGCAAAAACTGCCGTAATTTCCCTTTATGATACTAAAGTGTACTATTGTTTTAACATAGTAACTTGATAACCAATACACAAAACAGGAGAACACTTCGATCAGCGTGTAATTTGTACCCTTTTTCAATGTAAACCATATCTCATTTAAAACCGGTTCTTTAGTATAACATAAGCCTACATGGAGAGATCTCAAAATCGTACAAAGAACAACACTACTAGAAGGGCGGGTGTAGAAAGGGCCTACTGAACATATATAAATCATGCCCTAAATGAACGTAATATCCTAAAGATAAACCTAATAATAACAATACAAAACATGAGTACAACTAGACCTTCGTCGTAGCTTAATTGGTATCTTTTGCAATGCAAACCCTTTATCACTTAAATCTAGTTCTTTAATATAACATAATCATACATGGAGATACCTTAATAATAATAACATTACGGGAGGGGTGCGTTTAGAAAGGGTCTACTGAACCTATAGAATTACCAATAAATCATACCCTAAATGTACACAATATCCTAAAGATACACCCAGATAATAACAATACAAAACATGAGTACACCTAGAACATCACCATAGTTTAGTTTGTACCTTTTGCAATGTAAACCATATCTCAATTAAAACTAGTTCTTTAATATAAGAACAACATAAGCATACATACAAACAAAGAATAACATTACCGGCAGGGTTGTTATAGAAAGGGTCTACAGAACCTATAGAATTACCAATAAATCATCCCCTAAATGTACACAATATCCTAAAGATACACCAAATTAATAACACTATGGACACTGAATGCCTTCAACACCAATAAATTACGTGACGTCATACGATAAAAAAACCCCTATAAATTCAAATTTCCCGCCAACAACATCACGTGACGTCATCAATTCCCCCTTGCAACCCCCTCCCCCAGGCACGACTAGAGAGAAGAACGAAAAGGGGGGAGAAATGACCCCCCTCCTCCTCACAGTACCACCATATAGCTGACGCCTGTATACCGAACTTAGTTCGGTATACTGGCGTCTATACTCTCTGTTGTTTAAGAATTTTCCTTTATTCTAGAGGGCCGGTAGGCCCTTCTAGATAAGAACCCACACCCTCCCGTAATGTTAAAGAAATAATTCACAGATTTTAGGCTTAGCGTCCCATAGAAAAAGCATGGGATTTTTGGTGTTCCACTCCATCGAATAACTCAGAAACTACTGCGAAGTTAAGGTTCGGAACACTTTTGAATTATCAAGCAACTATGGAATGTTGAACTTCTGAAGTTTGATTAAGATCAATTAAGTCTAAGTATTTTATTTTAATTAATTTATAAATCATGGTAAAACCGTTATATATATTACACTGTTTGCATAGCATTTATTCTGCCTCCAACGGGTTTGTGGCGAATAAGATAACGCTTCTGCCTACGGAGCAGAAGATTGCAGGTTCGAGTCCTGGCAAGCTCGGCGTTTATTTTTACAGATCATTTATACATAATAAAAGAAATAATCCTATAAATACAATGTTTGGATAATTTTTTTTTTGTTCTTACAAACACGGGCATGTGGCGTAATGGATAACGCGTTTGCATTCGAGGCAAAACATTGCAGGTTCGAGTATTGGAACGCTCGTTGTCAATGTTTGATGAAGATTCTTAGTATATAGAAGGGAAAATTCTTAAATAACAAACTTTCAATGAAATGTGCGCGTGCTGGCGCGTGGTTTAGAAATAACTTTTTTTAAAACCTATACAAAATGGTTAACTAAACTTTTCACTGAGAGATGTGCCTTTGCTAATCTATTGCTGTAAAGTTTTGTTGTGAAAAAAGTGCACCCCCTTGGTTGCGAAACCTTGGATCTAACTCTGAAAATTCTTTTCACGTCGTAATGTTAAGCGCCGTAAAGATTAACAATAAGAGTTAGGATTGAGAATAAATAGAAAATCCCTGACGTGATGTTCTAATTCATGGGTCATTTTTATTGGACAAAGTTCAGTGTGCTGTTTTTATTTCCGGCCCAGGTCAGGATAGGTGAAACTATCTCAGGGCCGTAAATAAGCACAGGACACTGGACATTGTCCAATAAATATTTAAAATATTCCATAATTTTTATTTAAAACTAAAGGGGTCACCGGACGGTTGACCATAAATTTTTCCGAAGTTTTGATGGCTTGACCCTTGATAAAGGATGCGCGTGAAAAACTTTCGTCACACTATATTATGTGCAACTCCCTATACTAAAAAGTAGACAAGTAGATACTAGCGCCACCTGGCTACCAGTGCTGGAAAGCATAGCGTGAAAAATAAAATGTATTTAATACAAATTAAGGCTGAAGGAACAGATATTATATAAAAAAGACTTCGTTTGCCCAAGTCTTAAAAACAAAACGATAAGAGTTTTTCCAGTTGACTGAAGCGTGGATATTATTTTTTTTCTATTGAATTTTAAAGACAATCCGTATTTTACTTCTCTATAGAATTTAATTCAATCACCTGGTTTTACTGCTAATGGATTAGTTTCCTATAAATTAATTGAAATAAAAAATTACTTATCTCAGATTTTTCAACAACAATTCCATTTTTCTGAAACATTTTATCGTGCAGCTATTATTTTGAGGGATATCGTGTAAATTTAATCAAATTGACACTTAATTTTTTAAATACCGGGAATATTCCTTTCAAAAGGTTTTAAACACATCAAGTTTTCATAATTTTGTCAACTAAACAGCAACTCAACCAACACTCCCAAAATCTTCCCCACAAGTACTGATATAACAGTTCAATAATTGTCACTGTGCTTAAAGAAACGGACCCCTTTACTAAATACTGTATAAGAAAGGTGATAACAGCCCCCTTTTGTATTCGAAAAGACCGAATATAATACATTATTAATGAGAGTATTATTTGAAAATTAAAGTACGTTCTCCCTTGAAAAGAGAACATTTCAGGAAAATGGAATTTTTGTTGAAAAATCTGAGATAAGTGATTTTTCATTTCAATTAATTTATAGGAAACTAATCCATTAGCAGTAAAATCAGGTGATTGAATTAAATTCTATAGAGAAGTAAAATACGGATTGTCTTTAAAATTCAATAGAAAAAAAATAATATCCACGCTTCAGTCAACTGGAAAAACTCTTATCGTTTTGTTTTTAAGACTTGGGCAAACGAAGTCTTTTTTATATAATATATACTAAGATTCTTCATCAAAATAGACAACGAACTTTCCAAGACTCGAACCTGCAATGTTTTGCCTCGAATGCAAACGCGTTATCCATTACGCCACAAGCCCGTACTTCGTAACAAAAAAATTATCCAAACATTGTATTTATAGGATTATTTCATTTATGTTGAATAAAAGATCTGTAAAAATAAACACAGAGCTTGCCAGGACTCGAACCGGCAATCTTCAGCTCTATAGGCAGACGCGTTATCCTATGCGCCACAAACCCGATGGAGGCTAACAAAATGCTATGATAACAGTGTAATATATGTAACGGTTTTACCATGATTTATAAATTAATTAAAATAAAATACTTAGAATTAATTGTTCTTAATCAAACTTCAGACGTTCAACATTCAATAGTTGCTTGATAATTCAAAAGTGTTCCGAACCTTAACTTCGCAGTAGTTTCTGAGGTATTCGAAGGAGTGGACCACCAAAAATCCCATGCTTTTTCTATGGGACGCTAAGCCTAAAATCTGTGAATTATTTCTTTAACATTACGGGAGGGTGTGGGTTCTTATCTAGAAGGGCCAACCGGCCCTCTAGAATTATAGAAATGTATGCTTTTAGACACGTGACTTAAATATTAGCAGACGAGTCTTCTCAACCAAGTATGCGAGGATGGCAGAGGATAAAGCTATTGCCCTATGTTCTTATCAGCATGAATCCGTTCTTGGTAAAATGATTATAATGGACATCTGCCAAGTAGAGAAAGTTACACAAGGGCATTTAAATAGTATTCACTGGATGTTTTTTGAATACTTCAGAGTTGGTTTTTCCCGGTTTTTCTTGCTTTTTTAAAGTTTTGGTTTCTGTTCATTTAAGATAGGTCCATCCTGCATCCACAGGAATATACCTTGCGCAGGTATTGTTTAATCATGTTGAATTGAAGATTATGATTTCATCATTAAATTTGGTATTGGGATCAAATAAGTGCGCGGACGGGTCCTGCAAAAACTGTTTAATTGTGGCGTGTTAATTTGGCTTTAACTTACACTGAGCCTTCATGATAACTGGAATAATTGAATCAGATTTTACTTTAACCTTAAAAGCAAACTAACATAATTTAACAAAATCTCGCAGATAAGTATTGAACTTTATTGAATATTGATTACATCGATGGAGAAAATTGGAGATTGTGTTTTCAAAATTGAAAAGGTGATCTTTTATATTGAATTCAAGAGGGGCACGCTCGATTTTTTAGTTAATTTTGGCCAATCATCGATGGACTTTCTTAGGTATTTGTGAAAGCAAGGCGCTCGATGGCGCTAGTCTCGGGCCTGCCTCTCCCTCTTAATACCTAAGAAACATATGTTATTATAGTATATATTTTTCCTTTCTTAATAATTATTGGGTTAAAGTTTAATTGTGTGTTTTTATGAACAATATATTTTTCTCGAAATTTATGCTTAAGAATATTCGAGGCCTATTTTTAACTAGAATTTTAAGGTAAGGTTACATTTAATTTTACTAGAAATATTAGAGTGATTCTAGTTAAATATTATAATTTAAGGACGCTTTGTGAACATATTTAAAAGTGGATTTACAATTTTTTTATATTACACCAGAAGGGAATAAGAGAGAAGGGAGACATTAGAGCTTGCTATGGTAACGGGAGTCCGACCAACCTCAAGAAAACCGCGAAAACTATGCGCAAGTACACAGCTTTTAACCAATTTACTGCAAATATAGTTCTTTAAGTTCTCCGCGGACAATGACCGCGGTATCAGGCGGCCTATTTGTCTGCTAGATTTTCATTCTCCAAAGGCTAGGGCTGTCGATGTTTCGTTCATGTTTAATTATAACCTCAAGTATGTATTTTATTGAAAATAATTTTGATTTTTTAATATTAATTCAGAATAATTAGTTTTCATCTATTTATTACCTTCAAATTATCTGATTTTGGTATGTTCTATCAATCTAGGGTCTTCATTAAGAATTCCGACGTAATCACATCATGCACTAATATTATCATAAGTAACTGTAAACAAAACTACTTTTTATAGTCAACCGAGACGTCACCTTCTTATCTGACGTCACAGCTACGACAGATGTTAGATAGCCAATCAGTGAAGGGTAGTTGATTTGAGGTTAGAAAGACTGTTGTTACGAGTGTAAAGCATTATGGAGATATAAAATGTGTCCCTTCTCGCTTATTCCCATCTGATTACACTATAAATATTTATGTTCATTAAATGGTTAGTGTCAAAATACTTATAGTTGACAAGAACTATTTATGTTCATTAAAGGGGTAGTGCCAAAATAGTTATAGTTCAAAATAAATATTTATGTTCATTAAAGGGTTAGTGCCAAAATAGTTATAGTTCACAAGAAATATTTATGTTCAATAAAGGGGTAGTGTCAAAATAGTTATACAATAAATATTATGTTTAAAAATGGGACAAAGCTTTACGTTTAGTAACAGGTTTTACACTTAATCAAATTGAAAATATTGTTAGTATAAAATTCACGAGCTGGGAAAATGTTATCTAAACTACAATTGTAACAATTTTATGCATAGTACAATTTTTAGTCCACATGAATATGCCAGAATCAACCGATAATTAACCATAAGCAACATTTCGCAACAAAAAGTATGTCACTAAATGAGAAGGTCTGTTTCTGAGTGCAACATCATTTCCGCCAAAGCAATGTTTATTTTTTTTGTCAAACACTGTCGTAGAAGCGACCATTATTAAGGCGCCATGGAGAGTAAAGCTTAGAGTTTCCTGGAACTTTCGTATTCTGTTTCCATTTAGAATTGGATATTTTTGAAATGTTATACTCATTGTGATTATGTTACTGTTGTATATAGACATTAGTTTTTACGAAGCCTATTTTTTGCTATAAAAAATCTATCGCCATGTGTTAGTAAAAAAACAACATTATTGTATAAAAGCCGATTACTCCTTATCTCTGGAAGCAGTCCGACCCGCGCTCTTGACGATGTAATATTTACTAATTTTAGACTGTTAATAAAGTTACCAATTTTAATGAACTAGTCGAATAAGTCTCAATCTCTCAAGGCCCACGAACATAACAGTTACTTTTGATCTACGTAACTTCTCCTAACTCATGATCGTTAGATCAAACGCAACACAGACTAAAGAAGGAAAGGTAGCAAGACCTAGGCTAGTCTAGGCAATAAAAAACAGAAAATGCTGTGGATAACCCGACCTCAAGCCAAAACAGAAATGTATCAATATAGAGATTGTTACAACAGAATGAGCGGTTCATCCTCACCTTGAATGTAACGTGGACAATAATAAGAACGAAATTGAAAAGCTAAGATTACAGGGTTGAGACGGTGACCCTAGAAATTGTAACGTTCGTTCTTCGTACGTGTTTCTGATAGCCATGGACTGTAAAATACACTAATCTACATGTGTTCGTCGTACTAGATTGTCGAATTATGTTTGTGCTCATCATTCTTCATATAGCCAATGATTTATAACCACTGTTTTATCTACACAGAAAAAAAAAAGTGTTTAGAAACTAAACACTTGCCTAAACACGACAATGCAACAGATATTTTATCACGTTTAAAAACACTCATGTTTAAGTAAGAATGGTGTTTAGGTTTGCAACACCTTATGTTTAGGTTCAAAATGTGTTGATCGCTTACATGTTTAAGGTGGTATATGTCATGTTATTATATTATAATGCTTAGGAACAAGACGTGTTTACACGATTATATGCCTAGTTGTATAACATGTTTTCAGGATTATATGTTTAGGTTTGAAACATGACTAAAGGTTTATAAGCTTGGCTTTTTTCAGGATTTATATGTTTAGGTTTGAAAATGACTAAAGGTTTATAAGCTTAGCTTCCTATAATGTTTAAGGGTTTATAAGCTTAGTTTTAAAGATATTTGCAGGTTTATCTTGAAATAATTTGAATGGTGTTACGACGTGCGTCGGTTTAAATAATTCCTGTTAAATAAGATACATTGTTTTTAGAAAAACGCGTGCCGCTTCTCGCGGGAAAACAAAATATCCGTCTAATATCAACTTAGCTTTATTTAAATGCTCCAGTTGCATTACGCCAAATCCCATACAACCGAACCAACCCTATTTGACCGAAAAACCCTCACTTTGGCGGATTTACGATGCTGTCCAATGGGACAATTTCAATGCACCGAAAAAATGGCACTTCGGATTTTTCCCAATTGGAATGTAAATTAAATTAACTTAGAATAATTTACGGCCTACGTAAAATGAACACTAGATCCAAACATTTTCTAAATTATTATTTTACAACTAAGGATTATAAGAACAAAATAACAATAAATCAGCAATATATGACATAATAAAATCAATTGCTAATATTGATTTATTTTTTATGTTATATTCATTATGAAAATACTTTAAGCCAGCCGATTTACTGTACTTGAAGTGTATAACTGCCCCAAAGAGGAAGAGACGTCCTTCTAACCAAACCAAACCAAACCAAACCTAACCGAATAGTAACATTTTTTAAAAGGCTTTTTGTTTGAGAAGTCATTGAAGATAAACATCAATATTTTGGAAAAGGTGTAACAATGTTAAATTATTTATAAAATATTACTAACCTAACCTGGTTTTGAACAAAAACGTTTTATTGTACGAAAGTGTTTTTGTTTAATGCTTAACCCAAGTCCAATTTTCACTTTTTGTGTATCACACGGTGTTGAAAAATTACCGAGGTCCTTTTTTACCTCTCCGAGTGACGTATGTCACGGAGAGGTATTACACCGGCCGTGTCTGTGTGTCTGTCTGTGTGTCTGTCAGACCCCACGTGACCGCGTTCGCAGTTTGCGTATTGGAGCAAACAAATACCCGATTTCCGGAACGCGTTCGCGGTTCACGGAAATTCGGCCATTCATCTACCAACACAAGTCTTTACTAACTGGCTTCTAAGAACCACAATCTGCTAGTCTTTGTCCATCCCACATGGACACTAGTCTGTACTTGCTAGCTTCCAAGCACCACCATCTTCTGTTCTTCGTCAATTTCACCTTGACACCAGCTTCTATGCACCACCATCTTCTGTTCTTCGTCAATTCCACATTGACACCAGGTTCTATGCACCACCATCTTCTGTTCTTCGTCAATTCCACATTGACACCAGCTTCAATGCACCACCATCTTCAGGTCTTTTGTCCATTCCACATGGACGCCAGTCAGTACATTCTGGCTTCTTTTCCTCCGTCATCGTTTGGTTCCAAGATATACGCGGCGATCGGCTAGGGTTACGAGAAACGTCTAGCCTCCCAATGGCAGGGCTTCCACCATCGGTTCACGCAAATGCGTTTTTATCTATTATTTGGTTTTAAGATACACGCGGCGATCGGCTAGGGTTACGAGAAACGTCTAGCCTCCCAATGGCAGGGCTTCCACCAAAGGTTCACGCGAATGCGTTTTTATCTATTATTATAATGGAAACGAAACGTATATATACCCCAAAATTTGAAAAAAGCGGGCAAGAGGGGTACCCTTCACTTTAAACGTCAATATTAGCAAAGTTTCGAAAGATAATAGGAACAACTTTATTTTAAACGATTTAACTATTTTTAAAGTTATTTACTGGCGATTAAAATAATTAAAAATAATTATATTTATTTAAATATTAAAGATAAACCCAAGTACCGAAGTCGTTAAATCATTGCCTCCTATATCTATCAAGGCCCGTGCATTGCGTTATATTTCGTACATTGTCTCTTATATCTTTTTAGGCCCGTGCATTGCGTTATATTTCCTACATTGCCTCCTGTATCCATAATAATTTATTTTCTTTGTTATATGAAATGAAAATATGGATAATATTTTCGGCAATTCGATTTGAATGGCTCTTTCTGATGTATCATTCTCTCAGCACTGTTCATAATGGACAGGAACGTAGAGATTCGAGACACTTGGAATTACGATAGTGTTTCAAATCCTCTGTAATGAGGGCTTAACGACTTGGAGTGACTGGAAAGATAGATACACATCCTATTTTTTAGTTGTACCATGCGTACCACAATGTTGCCAGGCGTTTATTGAAGGATGCTTGGGTACTTGGTACAGACTGTTACGTCTACCAAGTTTCCTAGCATCCAACAATATATAGGATTCATAGAAGCCAGTGTTATGGGCATGTCATGGGTCAAGTCGTTAAATATATCGACGCAGTTAAATAGCTGATGGCATTATTTTATCCACTTTCTCATTGCGTTTCGAGTGGAAGTTCAACTTTGGCACGGACGACAGATGGCGCTCTTAACCTTCTACCCCCAAAAATCGCTGTTGTCTGCTCGTTTTCCCCTTCGCGTTTTTTCGTTATAAACTTATGATTTAACGAACTGTTAAGATAAAATTTCATATTTCCTAAGACAGATAAGCTTCTACTCCTTTCATCTTACTCCCAGTTAGATTTAACCTTGTTAAAACATAATCAGATGAATTTGAGTTATAATGTCGTAAAATCCTGTGCATACAGTTACCTAGGAGTGATAGAGACATTTTTACCGATGTCTAGAGATGTTAAGCTTAAGCGAAATTGTTTTACGTTTGAATAAAAATACCGCTTCTAGTAGTGGGTTTATAGTACTCCTTGTTTGTGTAAGATTAGTGTAGCTGTAGAGCGTTGTTGCTGTTTAGTTTATACGCCCCCTAGGCCTATTTGTGAAAGACCTTTTTTACGTACTTTTATCATTCTTTATTTGAAAAAAGTGTTGGCAATGTATATTTTTTAAATATGACGGAATTGCTGTTGGTATGATAGCGCCCTATTTGCGAAAAAAACCTTTTTTTAAACAGTTGATTCATTCTTTGATAGAATTTCGAAGGCAGAAGTTAAGTGTTAGATTTGCTCGATTAATTTTGTTCGGCAAATAATATAATTAAGCCTTACGTATTACTGAAGGAGATTGATTTTGCCAACCTGTGTGAGTATTTAAGGAGATTGATTTTGCCAACGTTTGTGAGTATTTAACTGATTAATAAGTAAATGGAGGAAGATAATAATTTAAGTAAAGAGGAAATCAGAAAACGAAAGGCAAGGGAAAGAATGAGGGCAAAAAGGTTAGATCCTGAATTTAGGAAACGAGAAAATGAAAGGAGAAGAGTGTTAGCAGCTGAAAAAAAGGCTGTTTCGGGAACAGGTTCTAGCACACCCAATGTTGGTCCTACCGCGAGGCCAGTTGGCCATGATTCTGCGAAAGATGACGCATTAAATAAAAGCTCTATTGAAAGTACCGTAAGCGTAGGCATATCTATTAATGAGGAACCCAATAATGTACAAAATGATAATGCTAATATTAGTGAAATAATCGAAGGCTATGAACAAGTACCTTGTACGTCCCATGGTAATGTCTATCCCTTAGAAAGATTAAGAATCTTGAGACAAAATGAAGAATGCAGTAAGAGGGAGTCGCTAGGTAAGGGGAAAAAGCGAGAGAATGAGTCAAATTGTGAAATTGAAAATCAGGGTGGAATATTTACCAAGAAATTAAAAAGGGTTGATGAATGGTATAAAGCAAGCGAACGTGTAAGAAATCAGATAAGTAAGGCTACTGAACGCCAAGATCCAAATTATAGGGAAAGAGAACGTGTCAGAAACCAATTGTATAAGTCGGCTAAACGCCAAGATACCGAGTTTAGAGATGTTGAACGTGCTAGAAACCAGACAGGTATGGCGGCTAAACGCCAAGATCCCGAGTATAGAGATGTTGAACGTGCTAGAAACCAGACGGGTAAGGCGGCTAAACGCCAAGATCCCGAGTTTAGAGATGTTGAACGTGCTAGAAACCAGACAGGTATGGCGGCTAAACGCCAAGATCCCGAGTATAGAGATGTTGAACGTGCTAGAAACCAGACGGGTAAGGCGGCTAAACGCCAAGATCCCGAGTATAGAGATGTGGAACGTGATAGAAACCAGGCTTGTAAGGCTGCTAAACGCCAAGATCCCGAGTTTAGAGATGTTGAACGTGCTAGAAACCAGACTGGTATGGCGGCTAAACGCCAAGATCCCGAGTATAGAGATGTTGAACGTGCTAGACAAAGATCTTCAGCCGCAGATAGGCGAGCAAACCCCTCGCTTATAGAGCAGACCTATTTTGATAGCATAAAAGATGGCCCAACGTGGCCGTGTGAAGGATGTTCAAATCTTTTTTTTAAGTCATCTGGCACCATTGTAAAGTCCATAGATTTTTTGTCAGTCCCTGGTATTGAACAAAGAGAGTTGAATGATGAAATATTTTTGTGTAGTACTTGTAATAAAAGCGTTAAGAGAAAGCAAATTCCAAAATTTTCAAGGGAAAATGGATTTGTGTTTCCTGAAATACCTGCGCAATTAAGTAACATAAGTAATTTAGAAGAAAGAATGATATCACCACGAATACCATTCATGCAAATACGAAGGTTAGGGTGTGACCAACAACGTGGTATTAAAGGAAATGTGGTTAACGTTCCTATAAATGTAGAGTCCACCGCCTCGGTTTTACCCAGGTTACCTCGAGACACGGATACTATTCAAATTGAGTTTATGAGAAGAATGCAGTATAACACACCCTATTTGTACGAAACTGTGAGACCCAAAGTCATTTTAGAGGCCCTTAACGTTCTGGTAAAAACGCCTTTGTATGTTAAACATGGAATTACAGTTAAGAGTGACATATTAGACCCCATTCCTGAAGAACTTGAATTTATTGTGGACGAAAATGACCGTCAGGTAAATCAAGTTGATGTATCAGGAGATAATCCAGTAGCGCCAATAAACGCAGAGAATGATAGCGATGATATGTGGAATGAACCCAACGAAAGTAGTTCGTTAACAGTTGGGAATCAAGACACATTATTAGTTTCTTTAAGTAATTTCTTGCCAAGTAATACCATGCATGTTAAGTTTGCTCCCGGTGAAGGTCAAACCCCAATGTCTTTACTCTTTGACGAGGATGCGGAAGAATTGTCATTCCCGAGCGTTTACGTAGGTCAAAAAATGAATCTTAAGGTTAAGGGAAGTTTTGGTGATATTTTTAAATGGGAGCTTCGTAATATTGATAGGCGCTGTGCTAAAAATCCTTCGAAATTGTTTTACTCTTTTGTCAAATTAGAAACCTTGAAAGTTAGTCAATCTATACAGGTTTGCATGAGGAAAACTAAAAGAACAGATGGGTCGAATTATACTGCTGGACTTTTAGCTTCTGCAGGTTCTCTTGATGCTTTAATTAAGCAGGATGATGGTTTTAGGGTTTTAGAAAGACTACAGAGCTCGCCTTCTTATTGGCAACACAGACAAAAGGAATTGATGGGTATGATTAGACAGCTTGGTACGGCTACCTTTTTCATAACGTTTTCGGCTGCCGAAAGTAAATGGCCTGAGCTACTGAATATTTTGAGACTAACCTCTGGGCAGGAGAGTTTACCTAACGATGATATTAATAATTTAAGTTTTTCGGAAAGGGCAAAACTGATTCAGGATGATCCTGTTACTTGCGCTAGATATTTTGACCACCGTTTTCGGGCTTTGCTTAAGGCTTTACAGAAATTAGGTCCTCTTGGCGTTATAGAAGACTATTATTTTAGAGTTGAAATACAGCAAAGAGGTTCGCCCCACCAACATGGTTTGATTTGGATAAAAGATGCTCCAAAACTTAAAAATGATCTCTCAAATGTTAAGGAAGTAGAGGAATTTATTGATAATGTTATTTCTTGTGCTGCTGAGCACAATGACGAACATTTAGATTTGTTAACACGATTACAAATTCACAAACACACAACGACTTGTAGAAAGAAGGTCGATAATAATTCCGTTTGTCGTTTTGGAATCCCGTTTCCACCTATGCCCAGAACCATAATTTACGACCCTAGTTTAAGAGAGCCTGGTAGCGTACAGGAAGAACTCAGATCTAAGGAAAGGTCAAAGAAATTGTATGAGATGTTGCAATCGAAAGAAAAAGAGTTTTGGGTAGATAGTTTTGAGGAGTTGCTAGCTAAGTTGCGTATAACTGAAGACGAGTATATTTCTGCCGTTACTTATGACCTCAAAAGGAAAACAGTTTTGTTGAAAAGACACCCCAAAGATACTAGAGTTAATCCTTACAATCCGTGCGCTTTGCGTCTTTGGCAGGCGAATATGGACATTCAATTCGTTCTTGATGCTTACGCACTGGTTATGTATATTGTATCATATATAGGAAAGTCTCAAAGAGGGATGTCTTTGCTTCTGCGCGAAGCTTCTAAACAGGCAAAAAATGATAAATGTTCAGTAAAACAGAAGTTGAAACTAATTGCTAATCAGTTCTTGAATGCCCACGAGGTAAGCGCTCAGGAAGCGGCTTACTGTGGTTTACAAATTCCTGTGTCCAGGTGCAGTCGCGCCTGTGTTTTTATAAACACCAATGCCCCTGAAAATCGTGTACACATTCTTAAGAGTCAATCTGAACTTGAAGAACTACCAGCAGACAGTAATGACGTTTTTGCCTCTGGGATGCTAGAACATTATGTTCAAAGGCCAGAGGAACTAGAGGCAATAACGTTAGCTCAATTTGGTGCCTGGTACGAATATTCCAAAGCCCGTAGAGTGACTAAAGCCGCCCACGATCATGTTGATGAGGGAGAGAGCAATGAAGTTGAAACTTGTGGTAAATGGCTGAAACTTAAAGATGAATCAGGGTTTATTAGGAAACGTGGCCGTGCTAAAATTATTAGGTACAGAAGATTCAATTTAGAAAAAGATCCCGATAACTTTTATCGTGAACAATTAATGTTGTTTAAGCCTTGGCGCGATGAAAGTAATGATATTTTGACAAAGGATATGAAATCAGAATATGAGCTTTGTCGCGAAACTATTAATGAAGTTAGGAAAGAATTTCACAATGAAATTGACGAAGAAGCTGTAGAACAGGCTGTAGCAGATTTTGAAAATGGAGAAATTCAAGTGGATGTTACTAATATCCAGCCTGAATTAGAACATAGAAATGAAGTTGATAGATCTTTAGCTATGGATGATTCCGATTTTTTAATTAATACGGTTCAAGAACCTGTAGGAAATATTAATAGAGATATTATTGATGGCAATGCCGAAAATACTGTTGCTCCGTCAATTACCTTAATTAATGACTCTGAGTACAACGCCCTTCTTAGAAAATTGAATTCCAAACAAAGAGAGATATATTACCATGTTTTGTATCATGTAAAAAGCAAAGAAACTCCGTTGCGTCTCTTTGTTACAGGGGGCGCTGGTGTGGGGAAAAGTCTTTTGATTAGTGCTATATTTGAATCTGTGTCAAGGTTTTACAACAAACAACCTGGGAGTAATCCATCGGAAGCGAAAGTAATCCGTTGCGCACCTACTGGCAAGGCTGCCTTTAACATAGGTGGGGCAACTTTGCACAGTACTTTTAGTTTACCCGTTAGCCAATTTGGTGGAAATATATCGAGATTGGAAAGTGAAACACTTCATAAATGCAGGTTACTCTATGGTCAAGTGAAACTAGTAATAATTGACGAAATTTCAATGGTTGGAGCGAAGGTGTTTAATCGGGTAAACGCTAGGTTACAAGAGATTATGGGTTGTCCTGATTATTTTGGTGGTGTGTCTGTCGTTCTAGTTGGAGACTTTAACCAATTGAGACCAGTTTGCGATTATTTCGCATTTCAAGGTCAAAGTGAGAAAGATAATCCTTACGCGTCGTTAATTGGTAACCCAATATGGGAGCAATTTGAATTTGCCGAACTTGAGGAAATTATGAGACAGAGGGATGATAAAATATTTGCTGAAGCTTTAAATAGAATGGCTGTGGGAAGTATGACTCAAAATGATATTGATTTCTTTAGTAGTCTGGAGGTAACGCCTGAGCGTGTACCCCCAAAAGAAGCGATACATCTTTTCGCCACTAACGCGGAAGTAAACCAATTCAATCAAAATAAGCTTTTAAACATGAATACGGAAAAGGCTGTTTCGGTTTCAGTAGATGTTGTCAATGGTGATCTTAGTAGTGAAGTTAAAAATAACATACTTTCCCAAGTTGAAAAGTTAGCAACGTCTGATACGTATGGTCTGCCCAAACAATTGACTCTTGCGTGTGGCGCGAGATATATGATGACCAACAATGTTGACACCTCTGACGGACTAACTAATGGCGCGACAGGTTGGTTAAGAAAGATAGAGTACGGCACAAATAGGGTCGGGGATAAAATCCCGTTCAGGGTATGGATGGAGTTTGACGATCCCAAAGTTGGGAAAATGTTGAGGCAAAAATGTCATGGTTTATATTTGAATAGTGATATTAACGCTTCGTGGACGCCTGTTGAAAAGGTCATCAAGTCGTTTAATAGAAAATGGAGACAAAATAATGCCTCAGTTTCTAGGAAACAATTGCCTTTGGTTGTTTCTGAGGCCATTACGATACATAAAAGTCAGGGTGATACTTACTCCTCGGTAGTGGTTCATTGTAAGGCTACAAAAAAAATTGAAAGAGCGCATTTATATGTGGCTTGTAGTAGAGCGAAAACCGCTTCCGGTTTATATATTGATGGAAAATTTAAAGTTCCTAATTCACCCAAAAACAACCTAGTAGAATTGGAACTTAAGAGGTTGCGAGACACAAAAAGCATCGAACTACCTTTCTTGCATGATCCCCTTTACATTTATGTACATAACGTGCAGTCTTTAAATGCTCATTTAGAAGATGTTTTAGCAGACAATGTAATAATGAAAAGTCAAATGTTATGTTTTGTTGAAACGTGGAAAAAAGAGACGGACGATTTTAGAGTGCCATCTTTTAAGGAAGTAGGTGGTATTTACTTGCCAAGTACGGCACGCAGAGTTGCTTTTGGTTCGTCCATATATTTAAGAGACACGCCTAAAAACGAAGTTAAAGAGATAGATACTAGAGTTTTACGAAGCGACATTCCTGTTAGAAATTCTCACGTGGAACGTTGCTGGTTAGATGTTTACATAGAAGGAGAACTTATATCTGTGGTATTGTTGTACAAATCTCCCTTAGGAAGTTTGAGAACTGTGTTTGAGGACTTTAACCCTTTGTTTGACATGAAATATGATTCGTCTATTCCAACAGTTGTGGTTGGAGATTTCAATATTAACTTTTTAAAGAGCCAAACGGCACTGAGAATGTTCTTTGATTCACATGGAATATCTCTTTTGCCGGGTCTAGAACAAAAGTATTCGACTGACTATCATTGTCAATTAGATTTGGCGTTTGGTAACAAACTTTTTCGAGACCGATACGATGCATGTTATAGAGAGTCTTATTATTCTTACCACAAGGGTATTTGCATTTTTAAAAGAACATAGTTTGAAATGGAAAAATTTATTTAAAGCAAGGTGGAGCTCCAGTGCGCCCCTTATTGACGACCTTTCTATTGTACATTGGGTTTAGCTTGTTAGGATAATTTTCAGATCCTCCCTAATGCATTAAGTTTCATTGTTACCTACCTACGGCAAGGTAAAATTATTATGTATATACAAGGTTAGGCATCATGGTAGGGGCGCCAATGGAGCCGCATGTTGCTTTAAGGGTCTAAACTACGAGAAATAGGCTTGGGATCCTTGGCTAAGAAACCCACATATGGCTTGGGATCCTGTACTAAGAAACCTAAAATTAGGCTTGGGATCCTGTACTAAGATACCTAAAATTAGGCTTGGGATCCTGTACTAAGAAACCTAAAATTAGGCTTGGGATCCTGTACTAAGAAACCTAAAATTAGGCTTGGGATCCTGTACCAAGAGACCCACTTAAGGCTTGGGATCCTTGACTAAGAGACCCACACAAGGCTTGGGATCCTTGACTAAAGAACCCACATCTGACTTCAAGATTTGAAAAAAAAATGGTAAGTATCATTATTGGAATTGACGGTCATATAAGTTTGGTATTAATCCATTTAAAAATATGGTATATTTTATGAGTAACCTGGAGGATTGGCGTAGTTCATGAGTAGCCTAGAGGATTTGCGTAGTTCATGAATAACCTAGAGGTTATGCGTAGTTCATGAATACCCTAGAGGTTATGCGTAGTTCATGAATACCCTAGAGGATATGCGTAGTTCATGAATACCCTACAGCATTGGTTTAGTTCATGGGTAACCATGGAGGACAAGGCCAACGAAATTGTAAACAAGGTATGTAATAGTGATAATTAGTTAATGGGGATAATCGTTGAGGTGATTTATTGTGGTTCTTCAGAAAATACGTCGGGAAATATATCTCAAGGCTTATCCTTAGGCTTAATAAAGGTGAAATACAACTCTCAAAACGTTAAAATGGTTGCGTCAGATGACTGAGATCTGGAGCGGCAACTGTGGGTTCATGTAAAGGCGAACCACTGAACAAAGTGTAAGTGTTGCACCAAGTTTCATAGGTTTGTTGAAGAATGGAGCAATTTTGTATAGCGTACTTTAAAAATGTTTTAGGTATGGCGAAGCGGAAATGGCTGAATAATCGGCGACAATTCAATAGTCCTAGTCGAAAATCCCCTTTTTTCGGCAAAACGCGGCCGAGGTGATTTTGAAAATGTTCCTGGCTGCGTTTTCTGCCGTTGGTAACACTGCAGCGTCCTCAAAAGTTGGCCAACGCTCAAAGCGGAAGTTGGACTTCGCCGCAATTGATCGACTAGAACTATAGTTCTAGCACGTTCAATGTTATGGGAGCAGCAAGTAGAGCAATACAAGGGCGGGCTGCATAGCGGTCTAGCAGTGGAAATACAGAAAGGAGAAAAACTTAACGCCAAGAGGCAGAGTTTTCCTATTTTGTGGAACTGGAGTCGTCTTGGTCTTTGTTATCTGAAACGTACAGCGCCAATACACCTATGTAATAGTTTCGAAAAAACGAAACTTTATGAACTACGCCTCATCTACTAGGTTATTGCTTTCTTTCGGACGCTATCCACCAAACATTCATCCTTAAACAGTCTGAAGAAGTTTTTAATATTAATAGTCCTAATTTGATTGTGGTTTTTTCCCAAATGGGTTTTCCCAGAGCCTTTTTTCCCACATGCGCTGTGGGTTTTTATGGTTCGAATTAGCTTGTATTATGACATGAATATTTGACATCCATTGCATCGTTTGTTAATGCTATTAATCAATTTATTCGTGGATAGCTCAGACGTCAGAGTGGAAAATCAATAATTTAAAAATAAGTGTTTTAATATTAATAATTCAACTGTGATTATGGTTTTTTCCCAAATGGGTTTTCCCAGAACCTTTTTTCCCATATGCGCTGTGGGTTTTTATGGTTCGAATTAGCTTGTATTATGACATGAATATTTGACATCCATTGCATCGTTTGTTAATGCTATTAATCAATTTATTCGTGGATAGCTCAGAAGTCAGAGTGGAAAATAAATAATTTAAAAATAAGTGTTTTAATATTAATAATTCAACTGTGATTATGGTTTTTTCCCAAATGGGTTTTCCCAGAACCTTTTTTCCCATATGCGCTGTGGGTTTTTATGGTTCGAATTAGCTTGTATTATGACATGAATATTTGACATCCATTGCATCGTTTGTTAATGCTATTAATCAATTTATTCGTGGATAGCTCAGACGTCAGAGTGGAAAATCAATAATTTAAAAATAAGTGTTTTAATATTAATAATTCAACTGTGATTATGGTTTTTTCCCAAATGGGTTTTCCCAGAACCTTTTTTCCCATATGCGCTCTGGGTTTTTATGGTTCGAATTAGCTTGTATTATGACATGAATATTTGACATCCATTGCATCGTTTGTTAATGCTATTAATCAATTTATTCGTGGATAGCTCAGACGTCAGAGTGGAAAATCAATAATTTAAAAATAAGTGTTTCAATATTAATAATTCAACTGTGATTATGGTTTTTTCCCAAATGGATTTTCCCAGAACCTTTTTTCCCATATGCGCTGTGGGTTTTTATGGTTCGAATTTGCTAAATGTTAAATTATACTGAAGGTTCCAATATATAATGTTAAATAACTATTCATTGTTGTATATAGATAGAAACGTTGAAGTATTATAAATACTGTTCTGTTAATGGTTTTTCAAGAACCTTTTGTTCCCATATGTATTGTGGGTTTTATGGTTTTAATTAGGTTATATTTAACTTTTACTGTACAGTTTAATGTATTATGTTATTTATTTCTTTGTATATATTGAAGTATTGTTGAAGTGTTATAAATACTGTCTTCTGAGCCTAATGTAATATTATAAATACTGTCTTCTGAGCCTAATGTACTTTCAGAATGTTATGGTCTTGAATTAAATGAAAAGTAAATAAAGTGAACGTTAAAATATATGACATCGTCCCTATATTATGTAAGATGAACCTCGTTCGGCCGTCGAATGTAATTTAAGACAAGTAATGATGATAATATACAAGTATGAAGTCGATAAGTTTTATAATATAGGGGTAATTAAGTGACTATTTTAAAATTCAATTCCTGCACTTGCAAAGAATTAAAAAAAGCGATAGATGCATATATTTAGGTTGTTTAAGGGGTAGTGATAGTCATCTCCACTCGGAGAGGTAATATTTTGGCTTTCCCAACTTGTTATTATCATCTTCTTGCACAGTCGTCAAATAGTCGCGCTTCCAAGACAGTACGAATGTATTGAAAACGCTAGCACTTTTGGGGTCGCTTAATTCGACAAATAGCGTCGTTTGAATTGTAAATACAAAACGCGAGGTTGGGCTAAATTCATTAGAAACTTTGGCGGGATTCGGTCTAATGGAATTCTGCGCAATGGGAATATTCCTATTTAAACAAATCTAGCCGACCTGTTGGAAATGTTGTTCTATTATGAAAGCCAAGAAAGCTTATTTATTCTTCATGTCAAACCATGACTTTAAACATATATTTTGCTCAAAATTTGAGTAAAGGAAGTCCTTTTCTCAATATAAAATGAAAGTCATTGCGGCTTACATTATGAATATAGCCACAAGGTGTTAGATTATTCACCTTGTGGTAAAATATACCTCCACGTTTTCATTGTTTTTCTAAAATATTATAATTCTTAAAAAAATAAAGATTTAAAAAATTTAAACCATATACCAACGTATTAAAAACATGTTACATTAAGAAACACCTGGAAAGCGTTGATGTTTAGCTTAGTGCTAAGATTATTCTGTGTTTACCTCTTAAACGTGATAAAATAAGAAGTGTTTCTATTTGGAACACATTTTAAGGATCCTTAGACAAACAGAGATGTAATTAGACATCAAAATTGAAGAAATAAACATAACCTCACACCAATGTTTAACTTTATAACATGTTCAGATGTTGCAAACCAAAACTCTTTTTTTATGTATGCATATTCCTAGACATTTTAAACTTTACCTGAATATCCATGCTTTGCGACTGATAATTTCACCGAAATATTAATATGACTGTTTTGTTATGTTAATCAAATTCATATCTTAATTGTTTAATTATCACGAATATCACCTATATGTTAAAGTGTGGTTTCTAAATGACGTAACACTCGGTGATTTCATTTGTTAAGTACAGTTCGAAGAAATGTTTTTTTTTTCGTGTTTGGGAATTCCATTTCACGTTCCAATCTAATAGTCAGCGTTTTAGGGATTTAGTAGAAGATTATTTCGGTAATGAAAACGGCTACTGTTCCTGACAACAGCATGAGAAGAAAATAGAAAGGAACGCTGACGCTACTGAGGTCCAAGGCTTCAGTGCTTTTCAATGGTCTCTTCCACATGAACTGTTCAATTAAGTAATTTGACTCTAGGTACTTATACTTGAAAACTTGCTTTCCGAACAACGGTTCCACCCTGCAATAAAATAGAAGTTAAGGATGTTAATCATATGATGAAATTGTTACTGACATCAGTTGGGCATTCAATTGTGGTATGCTTCTTATCCAAGTGGTGTTGAAAATGTAGTGATAGTAGTTGAGTTTAAGAACTTGTTGCGAAAAGTAAAAACCTCCTTTTCTGACGATGAGATCTTTCATCTCGGGATAATCCCAGAAAGATCCCAAGATCGAAGTAATAAAGTACGTGTTTGTGATCACAGCTTTTTCCCCCGATAAAATAATGTCAAGACTATCAAGCACTGGATTTTTGAAGAACTTGCGCAATTTTTCCTCATCGAATGCGTCTAGCCATCCCTTAACAACTGGGTCTCGGGCCGCCTGATACAAACCAATGACGTCAGAAGAATAGAGGACTTAACAGGAATAACAATATTCACCCAATCTTTAATGTATTTGAGATCTTTGTCGAAAAAAAATGCCGGCTCAATTCCCGACTTGATCAAGTCCGAGAGAGTGTCAATGCAGGTGTAGCTTTCCGTTGAGAAGTTCGTGCGCAAGTAACAACCCAAGAAGAACAGAATGAAAGTCACTCCGATAAGCCAGGAAGAAGCGAGCAGACGACAAGTAATGTGCGGCAGAACAGCAGGAATCGCTATAAAACATAATTATTCTATTCGATTTAGGTCTAAATAAAGCGCTGGCCTACTTTCGTATAATTAAGGGGTTAATTGTACCTCCATTACGAAGTAGAATTCTTTTCAAACGTTAATGATGACATAATTTCTTACGTTCGGCGCATAAAAGTGAGGCGTTTTCCCAGACATTTTCCAGGGTTTCTTGGACCATTTTCTTGACAACTTTCTTGGTGGGTACCGATTTGTATTTGTTGGTTACGATGGAGTGAATGACGAGTAAAATTGACAGAAGGACCAAGGTTAACACTATAGAAATCACCACCTGAATGAACCAATAAGTTAAACTCAATTATTTAGGTATTAACAGGAGTTCATAATAACCCGAAGTACGAAACTGGTTAAAAAACCCGTAACAACAAAGTTTCGCCGTAAAGCTCAGCGGATTCATACACCGCTTAACTCCCAAAGAAATAGTTACCACATTTGTTAGCGCCCACGCGCATTAACTTACACACTTCCGGTTTAGCACTATTTTTATCTTGTGATTTTGGGAGCGAAAATGGCTCACGTCTGCTTCTGTCGGAACGGTGTAAATTAAGCCTTGGCTAAGAAGTTGGCTTTTAGTCGGGGTTTCTAGTTTTCTACAAAACATTTAAACGTTCGTCAATAATGTTTTGTTTTGATATGTGTGAGTGAGAATTCCGTGGTTAAATTAAAACGGTTTGGACAAATTTATTCGCAGTATCTTTAATATAAGAATTGCAACGTGTTTCTACGACCACCATATCGCCATTTTTCTTTTCGACGGAGATCCCAGCCAACGGAAGTTTTGGAACGAAAACCAAGGAGCATAGATACCACTACGATATACTGTAAGGTTGTATGTCCATAAACTGGCTAATCCTTTCTATGCGCAACGACAGAATCTTGTTGTTCGCGATTTTTACCATTAGCTCTATGGCCAGTTTCATACTTCCCCCCCGAAGGGGGGTTATTATGAACTCCTGGTATTAACTACATTGTTATAGAAAAAAATCTACTTCGGTTTGCATATTTAAGAAGCTCCAGGAAGTCGATGTGACTGTCACTTTGGGGCTGGACACGATAATCAGCTTGCTTATTCCGACGGGCGGAGACGGATTGAAATGGTCCAATCGACTGCGGAAAAATGAGCTTCGCTCGCAATTCGCCATAACATGAGATTTCTAAAACCGGCGAAGGGGGTAATTAATTTGTTTTTCGATAATCAGATTATTTCAATATTAGCCGTAAAATCGCATACCTTGAAAAAATTTGGCGCAACTTGTGTTTTATAAAGGCCATCAAAATCAATATCGTCCCCTTCTAAATCCAGCCTAAATAACGTCGAGAAAATTTAATTGAAATATAAAGATAACATTTGTTTATAACAGTCCGTTGCATTTATACCAAGAAGAAATATACTTATAAGAAGGCTTAAATTAAGCTGCTACTCTTACGATGGTGTGGGGGAACAAGTAAGCCCAACCCCATTTATGTCCTTTTTAGCTAACCCCAAAAACCGGAGTAAAAAGAAAATATTTCAATTTCAAACGCTTTCCAATAAATCGGCTTCGATACAGTCGTCCATCAAATTAAACCTAGACTTGAGGGTTCCTGCAATCTCACCGTATGAATTCTTTGACGATGCCGATCTTATTTCTTTCCCAATACTTCCAAGAGCCGGAAGAGGATCTTTTCTTAACAAGGGTCCTGACAACTTGTTTTTACTCATGCCATTGAAATAATGTAGTTCCTTTCGCAATTCTTTCACATTACGAGCTGTAAGGTGGTAGTGTATCTTCCTTTAATCGGTGTCTATCCACGCTTGTTTTTCTTGTGTTCGGGGCCACACACACACACACCCTGCACCCCACACCATCGCAATGGTAGGACTGGTTACATAACCACAGCTAGCAAAATTTTTGCAAACCTATTTGCTCAAAGGAGACAGCGAGGTATAGGGCATTAAGTCTAATTAAAAGTCGAATCGAACTCCAAGTGTGAAATTTACTTTATGTTAAGGGATCCTCTTAAATATTCTGCCATGAACTTCATGTGTTCCGAAAAATACCACGAATTCTGATAAAAATTGAAAGTTTAATTGTCGTCAAAATGCAATCTTAATTTCGAGACACTGAAGACTCGCTTCAACAACAACAACACCAGCTCACCTCAAAAAGCTTATCTTTCGAACAATTAATAGTTGTCTCTTGCGTGTACCTTTAATAATAATTTAATCATGTAATCAATTTGTTTCGGACTTAATAATTGAAGTTCTACCTGTATTTAAAATATCGATCATTTCCTACAAATTCAATTTCGTCCAATGACATTTTGTAGTTCACTTAACGCCTAGAATGGACAATCCAAAAACTTCAAAGCCTGCAAAGAGTTGTTGAGAGTAATTTCATGGTTCTTCAGTAACAGTCGAAGAATAGAGTTTGCTTTGAAGCAAGATAAATCTGGGAAGATCAAAAAGATTTCATAAACGGAAACATTTTTTTTTGCAAGCTTTTATTTCCTAGCAAGCTGTCAGCATTCTAAAGGCATGGGTTTAATCTAGTTTACAATTATTGGTAGCAATCAAAGCTTTCAATTGATAAGTTGCATATGAATATTATAAATATTCAGGGTCTATTCATTATGGTTAAGTCCAAAAACCAGCCTGTTACTTGGGAGTTTCTCAAATTCATAAGCGATAAAAAATGAACCGACTTATATGGAAATTTGATACTGGCCTTAATACTTCATTTTTTATTCGAGTATTTCTCGGGATTTAACGCGCAATTACCCCATACGGACATTGGCCATCGCGTCTTTACGCATCCTGTGAACAGCGCTTTCTGTTAACCACTCTCCACTTTCTTAAACTATAATGGATTTTAGAGTATTATGGGGCAATTTAAAGAAATCACGAAGCTTGACGCAATTATAGAAATTAAAATGGAGTTTTATACCTATTATTTAGCAGCGACTTAAACCCGTAGAGTCTGATCAATAATTTTGCTAACTAACATTAAAAGAGTTGGACACGCTATGGAAAAAAATCGGGTTTCTACGAGAATACTTACCTTTTCTGAGGTTGAATTCTACTATACTTATCCTGATATTATAAACCATTTAAGAACCATTACGTTTGGTTGGTTTTTCAGTAAACGTTTGTTTAGCTTAAGGTAATTGTTCTCGTAATAATAGTTAAAATGGCATGCAGAATAATAGACTCGCTTTATTTAATAATCTTATAAGCATTTCTTACAAAACTTTGCGAAGAAAATTCGATATCAGAAACCAAAGCTTATTTAAGCCTGGTTTTCACTGCACAAAATTTCACGGAACAGTAAAAAAAATCCGCAATATTTTGCGGAAAATTCCTTAAAAAAACGGGGGCAAATCGTTTTCACTAAAACTTGTAATATCATGAAAGAAAGAGTGCGACTGTGCAAGCTCGTGGAGACCAAGGCTTACCAGTTATGTTGAAAATGCACCAATAGCAACCAATCGATTTTCTTAGATTTTTTTGTCTTCGTAAAAACGTTCATTTTTATCATATAACTAGCGATTAAGACAAACGTCTTTAACAAATCGTTAACTATACATTTTTAGAAATTTAACTCGACAACACAAACGCCTTCAATTAAAAAAATGGCGTCGAAAAACATCGCGAGCTGACCAAAAACAATCCTATGCGGTCACGCATTCGTCGATTCCTATTGGCCACCGCTTACCTTTCCGTAATGCGGAAAAATAGAAAACCAATTCCGTGCTTGCCGCCCAGAAAACGCGAAATTTTGCGGAAAGTTACCTCTGAAAAAACGGCGAGGAACCCTGTTTTTCCTGCGTTTTGGGCCAGTGAAAACCAGGCTTTAGTTTGCGTGCTACAATTTAAGGTCCCAGGAAACATTCTGGCCGCTTCTCATTTAAATCTACCTTTTCTTTTAAAATGGTGAAAATGTACTGTTGAAATTTTTCCGTCTGGGCCTTTCAGCCCAAAACCAAGGAAGCACATTTAGAGCTTTCAGTATTACCGGATAAAAATCAAAGCTACCCCGGGCCCTACCGTCCCTCTAGTCAGGATGAATGCAATGAATTATGAAATGATTTAAAACATTCGACTTAAATAATGTCCGTTGTATCTAGGTGTGATTGGGGATGAGGAGGGCGTGCTAGTTTCGTATGTTCTAATGTAGTATTCATGTTTCCTAACTCGGTACTTAAGGTATAATATTCGAGATGGCCAACAGTTGGGTTACATTAAGTTCCTACCACACCTGGCTAAAAAATTATTTTCGTCATTCTAAAGAAACATTTTCTCCTATATACGTTTTCTAATCAATCGTCTTGATAGAGTCGTCCATCAAATTAACCCAAAACTTGAGGGTTGCCGCAATCTAATCTTACCAAACGGTTGAATTAAAAACTATTCCAAATTGTTAGCAAATAATCGAAAAATATTTCTAGTAGGCCAAGCAAGTTTCAAATGGGTAAATATTCAAGATGATATAATTCAGTCTGGAAATATTTATGGCTTAATATGAACTTAAAATTTCTTAATAACTTATTCTTCTATTCTTAAATTGTTTATTCTTATTTTCCCACTTTGTGCTTTTGAGTTTTTCTTAGCATTTGTAATAATAAGTTTTACCCTGTCGACAAACTCAATAATTTACTAGAGGTTTTTTTAATCGATTAATCGTTTTAATAGATGATTAATCGAATTTCGTTTCGATTATTCAACCAAAAATATTTCATTTTTCGAATTTTCGAATTAGGTTACGAACGGGTATGAAAACGTTTGGTAAGGTCTGATACGCGAGTAACAATGAGAATAAACACGATGAATAAAAATTGCACCGTGAAAGTAATTGTCCTAGCAGCTCAATTGGTGGAAAGCTGTCTCGGGGCGTTAAGTTAATATCTGTGTTCCGGACTAAAACAAAATAATGGTACTTAATTGAGTTTAATAATAATTGTGGCGTGTTAATTTGGCTTTAATTTACACTGAGCCTTAAAGATAACTGGAATAAGTGATGAAAGTTTTGATTATAAAGATATGTAAAAGCAAACTAACTTTATTTCATAAAAACTCGCAAAGATAAGTTTTGAGCTTTATTGAATATTGATTACATCGGTGTAGAAAATTGGAGGTTGTGTTTTTATAAACTATATTTTTCTATATTTGACTCTGAATTTTTTTAGGCTAATTTTCTCCACTTTTAGTCTTAATTATTACTAGAATATTTAAGGCCTATTTTTAGCTAAAATGTTAAGGTAAAGCCTGCAAAGAGTTGTTGAGAGTAATTTCATGGTTCTTCAGTAACAGTCGAAGAATAGAGTTTGCTTTGAAGCAAGATAAATCTGGGAAGATCAAAAAGATTTCATAAACGGAAACATTTTTTTTTTGCAAGCTTTTATTTCCTAGCAAGCTGTCAGCATTCTAAAGGCATGGGTTTAATCTAGTTTACAATTATTGGTAGCAATCAAAGCTTTCAATTGATAAGTTGCATATGAATATTATAAATATTCAGGGTCTATTCATTATGGTTAAGTCCAAAAACCAGCCTGTTACTTGGGAGTTTCTCAAATTCATAAGCGATAAAAAATGAACCGACTTATATGGAAATTTGATACTGGCCTTAATACTTCATTTTTTATTCGAGTATTTCTCGGGATTTAACGCGCAATTACCCCATACGGACATTGGCCATCGCGTCTTTACGCATCCTGTGAACAGCGCTTTCTGTTAACCACTCTCCACTTTCTTAAACTATAATGGATTTTAGAGTATTATGGGGCAATTTAAAGAAATCACGAAGCTTGACGCAATTATAGAAATTAAAATGGAGTTTTATACCTATTATTTAGCAGCGACTTAAACCCGTAGAGTCTGATCAATAATTTTTCTAACTAACATTAAAAGAGTTGGACACGCTATGGAAAAAAATCGGGTTTCTACGAGAATACTTACCCTTTCTGAGGTTGAATTCTACTATACTTATCCTGATATTATAAACCATTTAAGAACCATTACGTTTGGTTGGTTTTTCAGTAAACGTTTGTTTAGCTTAAGGTAATTGTTCTCGTAATAATAGTTAAAATGGCATGCAGAATAATAGACTCGCTTTATTTAATAATCTTATAAGCATTTCTTACAAAACTTTGCGAAGAAAATTCGATATCAGAAACCAAAGCTTATTTAAGCCTGGTTTTCACTGCCCAAAATTTCACGGAACAGTAAAAAAATCCGCAATATTTTGCGGAAAATTCCTTAAAAAAAACGGGGGCAAATCGTTTTCACTAAAACTTGTAATATCATGAAAGAAAGAGTGCGACTGTGCAAGCTCGTGGAGACCAAGGCTTACCAGTTATGTTGAAAATGCACCAATAGCAACCAATCGATTTTCTTAGATTTTTTTGTCTTCGTAAAAACGTTCATTTTTATCATATAACTAGCGATTAAGACAAACGTCTTTAACAAATCGTTAACTATACATTTTTAGAAATTTAACTCGACAACACAAACGCCTTCAATTAAAAAAATGGCGTCGAAAAACATCGCGAGCTGACCAAAAACAATCCTATGCGGTCACGCATTCGTCGATTCCTATTGGCCACCGCCTTCCTTTCCGTAATGCGGAAAAATAGAAAACCAATTCCGTGCTTGCCGCCCAGAAAACGCGAAATTTTGCGGAAAGTTACCTCTGAAAAAACGGCGAGGAACCCTGTTTTTCCTGCGTTTTGGGCCAGTGAAAACCAGGCTTTAGTTTGCGTGCTACAATTTAAGGTCCCAGGAAACATTCTGGCCGCTTCTCATTTAAATCTACCTTTTCTTTTAAAATGGTGAAAATGTACTGTTGAAATTTTTCCGTCTGGGCCTTTCAGCCCAAAACCAAGGAAGCACATTTAGAGCTTTCAGTATTACCGGATAAAAATCAAAGCTACCCCGGGCCCTACCGTCCCTCTAGTCAGGATGAATGCAATGAATTATGAAATGATTTAAAACATTCGACTTAAATAATGTCCGTTGTATCTAGGTGTGATTGGGGATGGGGAGGGCGTGCTAGTTTCGTATGTTCTAATGTAGTATTCATGTTTCCTAACTCGGTACTTAAGGTATAATATTCGAGATGGCCAACAGTTGGGTTACATTAAGTTCCTACCACACCTGGCTAAAAAATTATTTTCGTCATTCTAAAGAAACATTTTCTCCTATATACGTTTTCTAATCAATCGTCTTGATAGAGTCGTCCATCAAATTAACCCAAAACTTGAGGGTTGCCGCAATCTAATCTTACCAAACGGTTGAATTAAAAACTATTCCAAATTGTTAGCAAATAATCGAAAAATATTTCTAGTAGGCCAAGCAAGTTTCAAATGGGTAAATATTCAAGATGATATAATTCAGTCTGGAAATATTTATGGCTTTATATGAACTTAAAATTTCTTAATAACTTATTCTTCTATTCTTAAATTGTTTATTCTTATTTTCCCACTTTGTGCTTTTGAGTTTTTCTTAGCATTTGTAATAATAAGTTTTACCCTGTCGACAAACTCAATAATTTACTAGAGGTTTTTTTAATCGATTAATCGTTTTAATAGATGATTAATCGAATTTCGTTTCGATTATTCAACCAAAAATATTTCATTTTTCGAATTTTCGAATTAGGTTACGAACGGGTATGAAAACGTTTGGTAAGGTCTGATACGCGAGTAACAATGAGAATAAACACGATGAATAAAAATTGCACCGTGAAAGTAATTGTCCTAGCAGCTCAATTGGTGGAAAGCTGTCTCGGGGCGTTAAGTTAATATCTGTGTTCCGGACTAAAACAAAATAATGGTACTTAATTGAGTTTAATAATAATTGTGGCGTGTTAATTTGGCTTTAATTTACACTGAGCCTTAAAGATAACTGGAATAATTGATGAAAGTTTTGATTATAAAGATATGTAAAAGCAAACTAACTTTATTTCATACAAACTCGCAAAGATAAGTTTTGAGCTTTATTGAATATTGATTACATCGGTGTAGAAAATTGGAGGTTGTGTTTTTATAAACTATATTTTTCTATATTTGACTCTGAATTTTTAGGCTAATTTTCTCCACTTTTAGTCTTAATTATTACTAGAATATTTAAGGCCTATTTTTAGCTAAAATGTTAAGGTAAGTTTACATTCAATTTTACTAGTAATATTAGAGTAATGCTTGTAAAATTTTCGATTTTTAAGGACTCTTTGTGTACATATTCTACAGGGCCGGTAGGCCCTTGTAGATATGACTTGACACCCTTTTGTAACGTTAAAGCAAAATTCACATGCTTTTACTAAATTTCCTATGGAGATTAACATGGCGTTTTTCGTGATTTACCCCCACCGCGAACAGAAAAACTACAGCGAAGTTACTTTTCGGAATACTCTTGAATTAACAATTAAGTATTCAAGGTGTGCTATCGGCTAGTTTAATTTAAATAAATTAACTCTAAGTATGTTAATTTTAGTTAATTCTGAAAGTACGTCAAAAATTACTTTTGGGTCAGACTATCTAGCAGTAGACGCTGACAAATTACTTTGGTATTTCATCCGAGCTTGAGCACCTTTATATGTATTTTCTAATTAACTGTAGCACCCTTAATAAGAAATACGTCGTTATCAGGTCGAATTTTCGTCTAGAAAAGTAATTCAGGTAAATAATTACAGTTAACAGAGGTTTTTATATCATTTAAAGTAAGTTTTTGAACGTTCTTTACGGCCAAGGCTTAAGTTGTATTTTAGTTTGTCTATGTAATATAGTCTTTATACTTATAGTGTCTTTCCCAGGCTAGGAAATAAGACAGGTTTACAGGTCAAAAACCAGTTTATTAATAGCTTGGACCACTTTTTTTATTCAAAACGTGAGGGTCACTGGTCCCAATGACTAGTTTATTAATTCCTACTTTTATTAAAAATTGATATGGGGACCTCTTAAATTAATTTCATTTTAACATAAATTTCGACTCCATGAGTCCAGTTGTGTATACAACCCTAAGCCGAGAGAGATTTTTTTAGAATAGAGAACGACCACAAGTCCTGGGACCAGTAGAAAAATAATTAGGGGAAGGGTCACTGGCCCCGGGACCAGTTTCATATTTAAGACATCAGGGGTCACTGGTCCGGAGGACTAGTTCAGAAATAAACCTTATTTCCAAGCCTGGTTTCCCCTTTAAAGATAAAAAAGCTAATTTCCAGCTCTGTATTTCAAAAATACGCAGTCTGCTTCGTTTTCTGCTACCAACAAATATAGGAGGTATACAGGGTTTCACTATTTGTTAATCTCACTAAAATGCTACTAATTGTGAAGATGTGTGATATATTTCCTTAAACTAAACCAATGTAGAGGAATTTCCATGTTTACATCTGCACAGATTCTCTCAACGTAACCACGTTGGAAACGGAGGGTTACGTATGAGGTATACAGGGTTTCATTATTTGTTAATCTCACTAAAATGGTACTAATACGCGCCGAGCGAGCCGCCGCGTTCGCCATCTAGCGGATTTTAGAAGGACAAATTGGCGGGAAAATGATCGCGTCTTTAAATGAAGCCATAGGGTTGTTGTGTAGTTACTTGTAGGAATTATTACTGAAATTCGCCAGAAGGGGTGAAATTTTACCCGTTTTCAAAGTTCTAGAATTCATTGCATTTAAAGAAATGAATGAATTAACGCGCTTAAAGAGAAAAAGTAAGTTTTTAGACTTTATCTTATCTAATCCCAATACCCAAATTAAATGTACAGGTATAGTTAACCTCAAAAATGTGTCTGTCTGGAAGCACTTGCAATTTAATTTAATTAACTTACAATATAAACATATTTATTTAATTCGAACACTTACATAGATGGTAATATCATAAATTTGCTTAGTTACAGAGGTTTCCCCTGATACACTCTCCAGAGACTACGGTATTAACTTCGTTTGGTTGAAAATGTGTTTAGTTTTTAATAGATTTTATACTTTTTGACGAGTAGAATCCCTAAAATAATTTTGTAAACCTTTTTATGCAAAAAACGCGACGTATTTTATAATTGTAGCGCTCCCCATTTATTAAACTGCCAATCTACCATTGGCGAAATTCCCGCCAAGAGTTTTCCATTCAGTCCGCTAGAGGCGCTGCGTGTTAGTTAACCTCTCAATCCTCGGCGCGTATTGTGAAGGTGTGTAATATATTTCCTTAAACTGAACCAATGTAGAGGAATTTCCATGTTTACACCAGCACAGATTCTCTCAACGTAACCACGTTGGAAACGATTCGTTAAAACAATTTTTTTCCTGGTGAAACAGTCCGTATATGATATTACGTTTTATAAATTATTTGTTACCAAGAGTTGATTGTTTAATTTAGAAATATAAGTAACAGTGGTGCTGGTTAATCCAGGAGAACATTGTCTTTACGTAATTAGTCAAATAAATTCCATGTGCAGATTTTTTCAACGTAACCACGTGGGAAACAGAGTCTTACGTACGCTATTTCCACAGTCCTTATTGCCGTTTGTTTATATGTCAGAATTGCTATGAATTGTTTAGGTGTTTGATTTAATTACTGGTATTTAAGCGAATCTATGGAATCACATCATTCATTAACATTGTAACCTTTGTACCCCGGTACAACATATTTAATTGTTAATCTTCACGTTACCGCAAATTTAGTACGGGGCATGATAAAAATTGAACGCAATGTGTTGGAACTAATCAAAAACTCATCTAAACATTAAAATTAAGGTTAATAATTTTTTGAAGCTCAATTTATAAGCTAAATCAATACTGCCAAACCACAATCCTTCATTAATTTCAACATAATTAAGTATAATTAGGGTGAATTTAAACATAAAATTGTAACGGCCATATCGCAAACGCGAAATGGCGTTACCCCTGGTAGGCCGTTGCTCCTCATAACGTTAAAATTAGCGAGCTTGGGTAGCAGCGGAACGAGCATACGCTTGTAAAACTATCAGGGGGGTCTAAGAAAGTCCTATTGCACCGCGCAACTGTCCTCGTCGGAATCCCGACAGAGACTTAACCCCTTGACCAAAAATCAAAGGGGGTAGGAACCCTTAGACCCGACTCGAGACCCTGTGTCTATAAAAGGAGGGACCGAGGGGACGAGAGATATCTTTTTGGCTCCAGCGACGATGGAGGAAGGCCCGAGCACCTTTTTGTTTATTTTACTTTAAAAGTTTTTACATTGTAATATTTTTGAGAGATGGCTGGGTGAGTCGAAAATAAAGTTTCATTAGAAAAGTACTTGTATTACTCTAGGGTAAGCCTACCAGTTTTGTAGGGCTTACAAAATATACCTATTTTGGATAAAAACTCGAATAAATTTTAAATGGACTACTTGATTAATATTTAAACTGTATAGCTGTTGATAAAGCCTCGTATTTCTATTTCACACTTAATCAAGATAAACCTTTAAATTAAACTTAATCAGGATAAACCTTTAAATTATACTTAATTAGGATAAACCTTTAATTAAACTTAATCCGGATAAACCTTTAAATTAAACTTAATCCGGATAAACCTTTAATTAAGCTTAATCCGGTTAAACCTTTAATTAAACTTAATCCGGATAAACCTTTAATTAAACTTAATCCGGTTAAACCTTTAATTAAACTTAATCCGGATAAACCTTTAATTAAACTAAATCCGGATAAACCTTTAATTAAACTTAATCCGGATAAACCTTTAAATTAAACTTAATCCGGATAAACCTTTAAATTAAACTTAATCCGGATAAACCATTAATTAAACTTAATTGAGATAAACCTTTAAATTAAACTTAATCGAGATAAACCTTTAAATTAAACTTAATCGAGATAAACCTTTAAATTAAACTTAATCGAGATAAACCTTTAAATTAAACTTAATCGATATAAACCTTTAAACTAAACTTAATCGAGATAAACCATTAAACTAAACTTAATCGAGATAAACCTTTAAACTAAACTTAATCGAGATAAACCTTTAAACCAAACTTAATCGAGATAAGCCTTTAAACTAAACTTAATCGAGATACGCCTTTAAACTAAACTTAATCGAGATAAGCCTTTAAACTAAACTTAATCGAGATAAGCCTTTAAATTAGACTTAATCGAGATAAGCCTTTAAATTAGACTTAATCGAGATAAGCCTTTAAATTAGACTTAATCGAGATAAGCCTTTAAATTAGACTTAATCGAGATAAGCCTTTAAATTAGACTTAATCGATATAAGCCTTTAAATTAGACTTAATCGATATAAGCCTTTAAATTAGACTTAATCGATATAAGCCTTTAAATTAGACTTAATCGAGATAAGCCTTTAAATTAGACTTAATCGATATAAGCCTTTAAATTAGACTTAATCGATATAAGCCTTTAAATTAGACTTAATCGAGATAAGCCTTTAAATTAGACTTAATCGATATAAGCCTTTAAATTAGACTTAATCGAGATAAGCCTTTAAATTAGACTTAATCGAGATAAGCCTTTAAACTAAATTTTTATGGAGATAAACCTTTAAACGTAACTTAATCGAGATAAGCCTTCAAACGTAAGTAAAATTAAGGTGAAATTAACCCAAAACACGATTTTTTTGGTTAAATTCATGGATACCTTATTTAATTAAAATTAGCACTACACTTATCTTTCACCCAGTCTCAATTTTCCTATTTAATCTTTACAATTAAATGAGCACTTAAGTCCATATTTACCCGCATTTCAAGTCCATATTTACCCGCATTTCAAGTCCATATTTAACCGCATTTCAAGTCCATATTTAGACCCATTTCAAGTCGATATTTAGATCCATTTCAAGTCGATATTTAGATCCATTTCAAGTCGATATTTAGACCCATTTCAAGTCGATATTTAGACCCATTTCAAGTCGATATTTAGACCCATTTCAAGTCGATATTTAGACCCATTTCAAGTCGATATTTAGACCCATTTCAAGTCGATATTTACCCCCATTTCATGTCCATATTTACCCCCATTTCAAGTCGATATTTACCCCCATTTCAAGTCGATATTTACCCCCATTTCAAGTCGATATTTAGACCCATTTCAAGTCGATATTTAGACCCATTTCAAGTCCATATTTAGACCCATTTCAAGTCCATATTTAGACCCATTTCAAGTTCATATTTACCCCCATTTCAAGTCCATATTTACCCCATTTCAAGTCCATATTTACCCCCATTCCAAGTCCATATTTCCCCCATTTCAAGTCCATATTTACCCCAATTCAAGTCCATATTTACCCCCATTTCAAGTCCATATTTACCCCCATTTCAAGTCCATATTTACCCCCTTTCATGTCCATGTTTACCCCCATTTCATGTCCATATTTACCCCCATTTCATGTCCATATTTACCCCCATTTCATGTCCCAATTTACACCCATTTCATGTCCCAATTTACACCCATTTCATGTCCCAATTTACACCCATTTCATGTCCCAATTTACCCCCATTTCATGTCCCAATTTAAAACCCCTATTAATCTCATATCAAACCCCTGTTCACCCCATTTCATGTCCCAATTTAAAACCCCTATTAATCTCATATCAAACCCCTGTTCACCAAATTTCAGGACCATGCGCCTGATTTACAGGAATATTTATAGTCTTGTTCAGTTTGACTTCACTACCTTTCCTATTGTGTTTGTACACGTTGAAGACTCTCTTATTATATCAATCCTGACTGAACACGATTTTAAGTAAAAATATTAATGCCGTTAAAATTATCCAAATGAACTCTTTTGGGCAACAACTAATGTAATGGAGTCAGATTGGTTTTAATAATGAGCATGTTTTACTTTTTAAAACATCATTTAAAAACCTTTCTGAGGTCTGTATGCACAATTTTTTAAAAATACATGCTTATTGGAAAATATTTCATGGAATAAGAATTTTATTTTTATTTTACAAACCGAGATTAATATTAGGTCATTACTAATGAACTCGGGCCTTTTCCAAAAAATCGTTTATTTATCAAGGTCCCTCAACAAAAAACGTTGAAAATATTGCTTGTTTTATAGGTCGGGTTAGGTAAGGCATATGTTAGTTAGGTTACGTGTCATTGAGACACAAATTTCAAGCATTGTACCTCTTAATAGTAGACGTATTTGTCCTATAAATGTTATAAATTTAATAAAAAAAGTTTCAATAATAACAAACGTTTTATCGTTGACAGCGTTTAAAAATAAAAATATTTGCTTTTAATAATATGTGGTTTTTCATCGGCACTATATTACGTTAGAAAATTATTTTTGGGAACTTATTCTATGTTCAAACTTCGTTTAAGTTCGTTACAGTGTTACGTAATTTGACTTAAAATTAAAATAAGCGAATCGCTTTATAACGGTGCATTTCTGCGATTTAAAAATATTTCATTCTTCTAAACTATAAATTTTGCTTAATGTTTTACAAAATAGATGGGATTATTGCTCATTTTACATAACCACTCAAGTTAATCAGATGTTAACGGGCGTAGATAGAATTTTAATTTAAGCCAAGATGTTTGTCCCATTAGACCAAATCCAAAACCGCCAAATTGCGGTAGTTTTCAGCCGAATTGGAATTCGGTCGTAAGGCAGGCAAGCAGTTAATTACCATAGTACAATTAACTTGAAATGGGTCAATAGGGCCTTAAAACGGGGGAAATAGGGTCTTTAAATGGGTAAACAGGTCTTTAAATGGGTAATCAGGGACTTGAAATGGTGTATTGACCGATTTGTTTTACACCATATGCTAAATATGGAAAAAATAAATATTTAACAACTATTTCACTTCACTTGGTTTAATAATGTGACCGTATGTGACAGAGGTAGCGTACTTTTTCCATACTTTTAACACCATTAAACTAAGTAATATTAGAAGTTCAACAGATTGCCTAACAAAGGTGTTAAAAACCACTGTAAGTGGTGCATAAATGCCTAATATTTCCTTAATACTTGCAAATAATATTAGCAAATGGCGTTAATTGATCATAAAAATAGGGTTAAAGTACACCCTAAATGATGTCTTTCTTGGCACCGGAAAAAACAGCATATATGGTGTTTGAATGCACCGTTATATTTTAGAGTACAAATGTATGACGGTGAAGCAAACATGATTATTCAAAATTTAATTACATTAAGACTGAAGTGACAGATATTATAAAAAACCGTCTTGGTTTGGACCAAGGCTGAAAAAACAAACGATATGTT